>NC_012861.1:1308050-1635063 GCF_000026945.1 Candida dubliniensis CD36 | reverse complement strand
TTCGAAAAAGTTGATATAAATGGATCTGGCAGAATTTCCGCTAAGGAATTGTCGCATGCGTTGTTGAACTTTGACCGTTCCAGATTTCAAGACTCTACTATAAGGCTTATGATCAATCTTTTCTGTGGTCCCGACTCGGCTACAAAATCATTAAACTTTGAACAGTTTGTTTCCTTGTGGAAATATCTTTCTGCTTACAAGAAATTATTTATTCAAGCTGACACTAATAAATCCGGAGATATTTCCTTTGGGGAATTCCAAAAGATATTGGAACAAATTGGTTATAAATTGGATATTGATTTGGTATTAAATTTGTTTCAAAAGTATGCTTTATTAGAAAGTGGAGGAGTTGGAAAATTGAGATTTGATAATTTTATCGAACTATTAGTATATTTGAGAAAATTAACAGATGTGTTCAAGAAATATGATAAGGATTTGTCTGGTACTGCCACAATAAGCTTTTCAGATTTTTTGTTTGAGGTTACTAATTTAACATAGAAATGTCGAAGAAGTTTGCATTTAATTTGAGACTGAACCTTGTAACTAAATTCCAATTCGTTTATGAAATAAGAATAAAAGAGAATCGTTTCACAAAATAATAAATAGAGCTACTTTTGTCTGTGTACTTCTTGTTATTTTATATTTGTAATTTTATTATCCAAATATTCCTCTCCCCCCTGTATTGTAGTTCTAATTCAACTGTAAATTTAAAATGTAAATAACTAACACACACTTCACACTATATAAAATAACTCTTCCAAAGAACACCTTCAAGATCTTGTATTTGTTCTTCGGTAAATACTTTGCTGTCAATGTGCCAGCTGTCTTGTCTGTTCTTTTTGAATTTCCCTAAGGACTCTTTTGCAGTCTTACCAACAATTCCCGGTATACCGGTTGACTTGTTTGCCAATGTAGTTAATATTTTAGGAACCCATTTTGGTGGTGGTGAGGAAAACGCAAATGCATGTACTAATGCACCTAAACCTAAAGTGGCACCATGCAATTTTATGATATCATCATTTTCCATATTCTTATAACCAGTTTTTCGGTATTTCCTTCTCACTTTATCTAATTCTTTAGAATAAAGGTCACTATACTTTTCAACCAACCCTTCTACTTCTTCTACTGGTGATATATGAATCAAGCCTGATAATGTCTCAGCAGCTGACTCTCTTATTTCTGCGTGCTTATTCTTGAGCAATTTATTGGATAAATTGAAAACACGCTCTCTTTGGTTTCTAGTCAACTTGAATAAGTTTTTGAAATACACAGTCTCTGTAAATTCTCCCATTACTAAAGTTTGGACAAGGTTTAACTCCTTTTCAGCGAAATGCTCCAACATGCTGATTACGTTCTCTAAATAATCAGTGGTATAGGGGATTTGCGACACTTTTTTCAAAACCGTAATTGGGTCAATGTTTCCCAACTGGCACACCTCTCTCAAATATATCAATTCAAGCAAAAAAGGAATAATGTGCAGGCACACATAAAATTCAAACATTATGGACAAATTAGTATTCAACTCTTGTCTTATCCATATCAAGACGGTCGTGGCTGTGTATATGTAATTTGTCTTGAGTATTTCTTGCGGAGTCAAATGCTGACATTCTTTTCTCCAATGCTCAATTTGGGCAAATAACTCAGGTATTATTGTAACAATCTTGCACTTATCACGTCCATCATACAACATTAAACCTTCTTTCCTGTTACAGTTCTGAATAAATGTCTTACTATCGGATATTGATTCGACATAATAATTGAATGACAATACTGCCATCAAATTACCAATTTGTGATCTCACTGCGGCATACCTGTTGTTGATATTTTTCATACAAAACTCTAAAACTTTATCTGAATTTCCAAGACGCCACGAAATCGAACCGATGACTCCTCTCATATATGCAATTCTAGTAGAATCTTTGAAAGCGGTGTCTGAATTAGGGTCTAACTGGAAATTGAGAATCACATCTATCACTTTGGGGAATCTTCTAACATCGGTATGCCCCGGAAGAAAAGCTGAAAAAACATGCCAAATACCTTGATTATCAGGAGATAAATCTTCATTCAAAATTCTCTTCAAGTACTTGCTGACATATTCATCTCTTTCTTCCCAAAATTCCGGTGACATTGTCTTCGACCCAAATAAAATACCTATGATTAATTGAGCAGTGATTATGTGGGCACTTTTTTCATCTGGGACATAAATCTCATCAATAATACTTACTAAATCATGGAATGAAAAATTCTTGGTGTAGGCATTAGAAACTAAAACCACCAATGCCGCAATAACAAACACGTCCATTACTTGAAAAGATGAATTAACCTCCGCGTCAGTCACCCATAACTTCACTATTTTTAAAACCCAGTCTTTGCTAATAAATTCTGAAAATGTTTTCAATGTCTCTAAATCTGAAGGATTCAAATCAAGTTTGTAGAATGGTGCAGGATTCACTGCTAAAAGAGAGTCCTTCCAGAATAACCAACCTACACTTGGCTTGTAATCAATGTAATAATTTGGATACTCTGTATTTTGTAATTCTTCTTGCCACTTTGCCTTATAGGAAACTCCATGGTCAGGTCTGGTGTCCACGATTGTTAAATGAGGAGAAACAAAGTTCAAATCGTACATCAGTTTGATGTCGTAGTTATATTTGGTCAAGGTACAAAGCTTGTTGACAACTCCACTAATACCTTGTAAAGCTTTTCTTGAAATTAAAGGATGATCCAGTGCTGCCTCTTTGTGGAATAAAAGTAAAATGTCTAATCTCGTCGGTATTTCCAAATATGACTGCAAGTTCAGCAACAACTCCAAGCTCAGTACAGTGATCTTCCAGTGTCCATTAGTGCTTTCGTCTGCCAATATTTTCTCTTGCAATTTTTCAAGTTTTTCAAAGTAAATCTTTCTCTTGTTTTCCTTGGCCAATTTTACAGCTTTTATCTCCAAGTCAATAAACTGGTCAGGTGGTCTAATAGAATCAATTGCACTTTCATTAAGTAAACAAACACTGCTTGGTGGTGTCAATCCTTTGCGTACATTGGAGTACAAGACGTACGCAGAACTGTAAACGTTTTGGTTGTCAACATTCAAGCAACGGTACAACAAATCCACATACCTGTATATATTATAGAAATCAGTTTGCAATCTGGCTCTAATCTTCTTGATGGCAAAGATGCTTAACCCGCTCTCTATTCTCTGGTGATCGTCCATTTCTAATGCTTTGGCCAAGTGCTTGAATGCCGACTTAATAATAAGACTATAAGAGCCATTTAATCTTTTCATTGCATCAACCAATATACTTTGAGCATTAGCAGATATGTTAGAATAGGTAGACACAGAAAGTTTCACCACGTCTTCCAATAAGAGCTTATCTAAGCTTGTTTCAGTGCGTGAGGTTGCATGCAATGCAACTCTAAACAGATGGTACAACTCCAATCTAGCTCCAATGGCAATTCTGGTAAATGGTTTTCTAACTCTATTGATAGTTTGAAGATAACTAACATATCCATAATTTATCTTTGCATGACTTGCATCAAGTGCTCTTTCACGGCCCATATCTGAAAACCAAATGCCAATAACAAACAAAAAGTCTTTGAAAATTTTGGTATTATCGGGGAAGTTCTCCATTAAGAATTTGTATATGACGTGTAAACTCTTCCCGATCAATTCTCTTGTTTTGTGGACTTTGGAATATAAATCAGCAAATTTCCTATTTTCCAGACCTGTACCAAAAAAATAGTTTGATGTGTACAAACTCTTCTCTCTGAAAGTTATTGCAGGGTTCATACTTGACATATGGACACCATTGATTTGTGGTGTTGCTCTTCCAGATTCATCATATGCGGGAGCAACTGATTCAGATCTGCTTAATGGAAATGACTTGGCTTCAAATCTAGCCATGGGGGTTTGGCTTGGTGAAGCGGGCTTCGAAATAATACTCTCATCGTCTTTTTCTCTACCTCTGTTCTCTTCTTCCTGTTTTTTGCTGTCTCTTAAGTCATTATCACCTTGTTCAAATTCAGAAAGGATGTCGAAATCCTCATTGGTCAAGTCATTTATAATTTTTTCCATATATTCTGGAGTTCCCTCATCAATGGAATCTTCTCTCTGGTTTGACACTCGAGCCAATTCTCTAATTTGCTTCAAAAGCAATAATCTTTGCTGAATGGATTCACCGTCATGGTTTATTTTTGGAATATTTTCCTCAAATGATGGATCCAATAAAAATGAGACACCACTCAATGAATAAGCCAAATACAAAAGCATCAGTCTGATATCATCCACAACCCCTGAGGATGACTTTAAAATTGAATTTTTTTCCTTTTCATATTCATGTATCAATCTCATGGAATTCTCTAAACTTTTGGAAACATGAGCATTGAAAAAATCAACTGCAAAGGTAACATCTTGTTCTGAAGGAATGAACCAATCAAAAGTGATATTTTCTTTCGAAAATCTAATGCTTTGGTTCCAAAACCCTCCCCAACATTTCTCATCAATACCGTACTCTTGTTCATAGGCTGGAGAAATTAACCTGCATTCATTCACTTTGATTTTTGTGACAGTCTGCAAAACTTGGTTTACAAGATAAGCAGAGGGGAAAACCACAGGACTCTTGACCTTTTCCATTAAAAAGAATGATAACTCATAGACCTCTGATGACATGTCAATAATTTGGTTTCCGGCATTCCCAATCATCTCGTTCAAGATCGTTAAATACCAGAATAGTGCCTGATCACGTGGAACAATATCAACGCCACCTTTGTAACCTCCTGCTTCGTTTTCATGAATTTCATCCTTAATTTTCTCAATGAGAATGCGAGCATTCTTTTTGAAAGCTTTTGGATCACGTTTGATTATACCACCACAAATTTCCGATACTGTAGTAGCTATTGTATGATATGTATTATTGAACACAAACTCAAAAAAGTCGCTCCGGAAATGCTTGAACAAGTCATCTGAAATTGATTCAAATATAATGTATAAAAACTTTGGTAATGAAACTGCAAGACCGCTCTCCAAACCTACGCTTATTTCTGGATCTGGTAGATTCTCCAAAAGCAAGGTCAATCGCTGGGTTAAACTCTTGATCAAATCCTTAAATGCACTTGTTGATGATTTCAATGCTTGAACTTCTAAATCGGCATCGACTTGGAAACTTTCAATGTTACCATCGTAAATCTTTCTCTTCAAATAATCAATATGCCCTTGAGTAAATTCCAATGCCAACATAGAATCCCCTTCCCCATTAGTCAAGTCATAAAAGGGTGCATAGTTGGCGATAGATGTGAATACCTCTAAACTTTGCATTGTTTTTTCTAAATCATTTGAGTCGATTCCAGGCAAAGCCAACAGCAATATTCTCGTAGCATGAACTCTATATACCGGCGTAGATACAATAAATCTCGACAATGTTTCAATGGTGCTAAGGGCTGTAGACACTCTATGAGTAGATATTACCCCTTCCATAGACTCATAGATATCTAAAAGTGTATTCTCAAGAACATACTCTGGCTCTAAGAAAGCTAAAAGCTGCAAAGCAGATATGTAATCGCTTCCAACCTTTTCTTTCTTGGACTGAATGCCTATTTTGACAATCGGCAATAATATGGAAACAAATTCCTTGACAACGTTTCTTGAGAGTTTAAATTCTTCTGGGATATTATTATAGAAGCCACGACTTTCCACTTCTGAATTATATCTTTTATGAAATTGATATATCAATGCCAAAATCATTTTTGAAATTGGTTTCGTCCAATCGCCAGTATTGGACGGATGAATGTAACTTTCAATTGCATTAACTAGTGTGCGCAAGTGGTTTAAAATCCCTCCTTCGGCTAAAGCCGAGTCTCCAATCATTGAGAAAACAATTGTTGAGGCAAATCCGTGGAAATACTTCAACTTCATCGAAGAATATTTGTCCATCATAATACTCAAACTATTGATTAATGTATTCATCATATACTGCATCTGATCTGCCGTAAAAATCCCAAACTTCCCTAACTTCAAAAACTTTCTGGTTTCGATATCGTCATTAATTGTTGACAAAGTAGACATGGCAATAATACCTAACCTAGAGCTTATTTGTACATCAAATCCATTGGTTTTATTCAATTTTTCCCACATATAGAAAAACGACTGGATGTAATGACGAATATCATTTTCATCCTCCACACCCTTAGGTGTGAAAACCGTAGGGAAAAGTGACAAAGATGACATCACCAAGGCAGAGCTATTGACAGCAAAATATGAGCCGATTCTTTCGTAAATCTTTGGTAAACAATCCCTCTCAAAGAAATAGTTGGCTCTGCTGGCAAGTTTAATCAATTGCTTGTGATCTTTCTTTTCAAATATGGTTAACCCTACATCAATGGCAGCAAAATGTAGTTCTAACTCTCGGCACAAATCTTCCCATGGTAATCTCAAACCATGGCTGTACAACAACAATTGATCCTTTGTCAACAACTCGAAAATTCTAATGTAAGTTTTCAAATTCACATGTTGACCACGGCAAAGACAAATTGCATAATATACTCTAGCCAAGTTTACTCTCAATGTAATGGGCATATCGTATTTCATTTTGAGCCACACCATTAATTCGTGTGACCAAGTCTTCACACCAACAACTGCAGCTGACTTTGGCGATTTCTTATGTTGAGTAGTAGCATCTCTGTCTCCTTGATCTTCTTCGTCCTCTTCTTCCTCTTCCTCTTCTTCTTCCTCCTCTTCGTCATCAGAAATTTCAAAATCATCAGAAATACTTTCGTCGTTGCCTTCATCGCAACTTGGTTCATTGTTCATCTCAAATAAGTTTGTTTCCAAAGCCAAATCAACATCCGAAATAACGTCTTTTAAGGCAGCCAAGTCTTTGGCACTAACACTAAGTGAGCCTTGAATATCTAATGTTTTGATTGCAATATAAAGATGAGACACAATGTGACTTAAAAACTTAGCTTGGTCTTGTGGACTTTCAATTTTATATGGTAACAAGCTGGGTAAATTCAAAGTTCTTGGTTTGGATCGGGCATAAAACCTTGATGCAGGATCAAGTTGTAATTTAGTCAATTCCTCGGGATCTTCTGGATAATCCAAATTGTAATGCTTTTCCCTGGTGGTAACAATTGTTCCAAATGATGGTCTTCTTACCATATGTCTTTGCACTTGGCCCATTGTATTAGGAGTCAAAGACCTCAATGGTCCATCCTGTTCAAAGATTTGTTGTTTGAGATGGTCCAGAGAAGCAACCTTGGGAACTGGATGTGGGACATGCTTTAGGGGAACAGGAGCAGACACATTAGTTTTAGGCACCTTATCCACCTTTGTCTTCTTCTCGATAGGCAGCATATCTGGTATAATTGTATGTTTTGGCTATATTGTTTTATTTTGATTTTTTTTTTTTTTTTTTGATTTTGTCAATGTTTGATTTATTCTTTCCCAAAAATAATAATTATATGTAGATATGTTTAGATGTATGTATATATATATATGTAATTAAGAAGGTAACTAAGATGAATTTGATGGTGGCAATATTCTCTTTTTTTTTTGGTTGTATTTTTTCTTTGAGTGGAATTATATATTAATGTTACTATGAGAAATTTCCTAATAAGATTTCTTTCTTTTCTGTTAGGGCCAGAAATAAACTATTACAACAACATTTGTAGTAACTCCATAGCTAACTAAAAGAATCAAAATTTGAATAAAAGAGAAAAAGAAAGCTTAAAGAAAAAGGAATGGCGAAAACAGAAGATTACTATACAACTTAGTCGTACATCTGGTTGCATTTTACTTAATAATAAAACGGTTGATGTTTGACGTTAGCTGATATTTTAATCAGATATCCTTTCCTTTTTATAGTTAGAATTTCTTTTGTAGTTTGTTACATTGTGAAAGAGCTAAAAAGCTAAATGATGTTTCAATTGCAACAACAGGAAAATGTAATTTGATTATTTTTGCATGGATCAAAGATGAATGAAAAAAGGACCTCATAGCATTAGAATAATTATAATTGGGTATGTACGAGTGTTGAATAAGTTTGACGAAACTGTCTACTTTGCCAGTACAAATCATCGTCTTGAAATTACATCTCTGGGGATCATAATAATTTATGGTTCTGGAACATTGTTGACAAAGGTGTTCAAAGCATCACCAATTAGTTGAGTTACAATTATTATGACATCAATCATCTGTTTCCTACTGCACATAAGTTGTGCTATGGTTAGAAAGTAGTGTGTCTCTTCTCATCAAGTATTCTCTTCAGAAAAAAAAAAAAAAAAAAAAAAAGAAAAAATAGAAAAATTTTAATTCTAGTTTTTGATCATTTATTCTCTTTCTTGCAATTCATAGCAACAAATAATAATGTCTATTTCTGCATCAAAAGCTAAAAGAGAACAAAAGCGTTTGGAAAGAGAAGCCAAAAAGGCTGCTGCTGGTAAAAGCACCAAAAAAACCAAGAAGCAAGCTGAAAAAGATGCTGCTGAAGACGAAGTTGAAGGTGCTGAAGAACAAATTGCCAAAATGAAATTACAAACAGATGAACATGGTTTATCTGATAGAGTCACCACTGGGGTCTTGGAATCTTTGGAAACATCGAGGGATATTAAATTGTCGTCTGTGTCTCTTTTATTCCATGGTAAAGTCTTGATTCAAGATTCTACGTTGGAATTGAATTATGGTCGTAGGTACGGGTTATTGGGTGAAAATGGTTGTGGTAAGTCTACTTTGTTGAAGTCCATTGCTGCCAGAGAATTCCCTATTCCCGAACATATTGATATCTATTTGTTGAATGAACCTGCCGAAGCTACTGAATATTCTGCTTTAGAATATGTTGTTAGAGAAGCAGAACATGAAATGAAAAGATTGGAAGATTTGGTTGAAGAATTGATTGTTAAGGAAGGTCCAGAATGTCCTGCATTGGACGGTCTTTACGAAAAGATTGACGAAATGGATCCATCAACTTTTGAAAGTAGAGCAGCAATCATTTTGACTGGTTTGGGTTTCAACTCAGTTACTATTAACAAAAAGACCAAAGATATGTCAGGGGGTTGGAGAATGCGTGTTGCATTAGCAAAGGCTTTATTTGTTAAACCAACCTTGTTGTTATTGGATGATCCTACTGCCCATTTGGATTTAGCTGCTTGTGTCTGGTTGGAAGAATACTTGAAGAGATTTGATAGAATTTTAATTTTGGTTTCCCATTCTCAAGATTTCCTTAATGGTGTCTGTACCAATATGATCGATATGAGATTGAAACTCTTGACATTGTACGGTGGTAACTACGATTCTTACGTTAAGACTAGAGCCGAATTGGAAACCAACCAAATGAAACAATACAATAAACAACAAGAAGAAATTGCCCATATCAAGAAATTCATTGCATCTGCTGGTACTTATGCTAACTTGGTAAAGCAAGCCAAATCTAGACAAAAAATTTTGGATAAAATGGAAGCTGATGGTTTGATTCAACCAGTCGTTCCAGATAAAGTTTTCACTTTTAGATTCCCTGAAGTGGAAAAATTGCCACCACCAGTTTTAGCATTCGACGATATGTCATTTTCATACTCTGGCAAGCCAGAAGATAACTTGTATGAGCACTTAGACATTGGTATCGATATGGACTCTAGAGTGGCTCTTGTGGGACCAAATGGGGTTGGTAAGTCTACTTTGTTAAAATTATTCCAAGGAAAATTACAACCTCAAACTGGTAGAGTGATTCAACATACACACATTAAATTGGGTGTCTATTCACAACACTCTGCTGATCAATTGGATTTAACCAAATCTCCTTTAGAGTTTGTGCGTGATAAATTTGCCAACATTTCACAAGATTATCAATACTGGAGAGGCCAGTTGGGTCGTTATGGTTTAAGCGGTGAAGCACAGACCGCCCAAATGGCAACTTTATCTGAAGGTCAAAGATCTCGTGTTGTTTTTGCATTATTAGCTTTGGAAGCTCCAAATTTGATCTTGTTGGACGAACCTACAAATGGTTTAGATTTAGGTACTATTGATTCTTTAGCTGATGCTATCAATGCCTTTAATGGGGGTGTGGTTGTTGTTTCGCACGATTTCAGATTATTGGATAAAGTTGCAAAGGACATTTTCGTCATTGAAAATAAAACAGCTACAAGATGGGATGGATCTATTTTGGATTACAAAAAATCATTGGCTGCCAAGGTTGTATTATAGTTACCCAGTGTATTTTTCTTTTTTATTCGGTATTTGTTTTCCATGCTCTTTTTTATAGAATTATTAAAAAAGGAAATACATATTTGTTTCATTTTTATCGAGCTAATACTGATGGTTCAAAAAAAAAAATTGCAATAAAATACCAATGTTGAAGACTTAGCATTGGGAAAAAAAAATATATGGACGAGATAAGAGTCGAACTCATGACCTTTCCCATGCTAAGGGAACGCGCTACCAACTACGCCACACGCCCATTTTGTTGAAAATAAATTGTCAATTTATAACTCACTGTGTTATTTTCATATATATTTTAGGAAGAAATTATGAAGACTATTTGAACCACATATCAGAGCTATTCATTATTTTTTATTTTTATTTTGTTCAACTTCTATGTCTGTATATGCACAAGGTTCATAAATAAGGGTATTGGACTATATATGTTTCAATAAAGGTCACTTTGTGTTTGGTACTTATTCAAATCTCATCTTATTGACCAAAGTACCAATTTGTGTGATGTACACCTCAACCTCATCACCATCTTGTAAATACTTCTGGTCTTTCATTCCCATGGCAACACCACTTGGTGTTCCTGTCATTATGACAGTTCCTTGCTCTAACGTGGTGGATTGAGAAAGAAAGGCAATTATTTCGGAAACGTTGAATAATAAATCTGAAGTAGGGGAATCTTGTCGCAACTCTCCGTTAACTCGAGTTTGTAAATGTAAAGTTGACGGATCTTTTATAACACTAGGTGAAACCAACTGAGGACCCAAGGGAGCATATTTATCAAAAGATTTAGAGAAACACCATTGTGGAGCACCACCAGCATATTTTGGATCTAATTGCCAAGTTCTGGCAGAAACATCATTACCAACAACATAGCCACCAACATATTCTAATGCATTCTCTTTATCAATATTTTTCCCAGATTTTCCTATGACAACACATAATTCACCTTCATAATCACATTGGTCTACTTGTGCAATTTTTGAAATAGGAATGGGTTCATTAAAGTCCGCTATGCAGGTTCGAGGTTTGTAAAACAACGGAGGGTAAGGTGGCGCTGGTATACCACTTTCCTCGATATGCTTCATGTAGTTTAAGCCAATGCATTTGACAATGGGGACATCTTCGGGAGTCAAAGGACCTAACAATTTCACCACTTCTAATATCTCCTCTGTTACAATTGTGTTTTCAAAAATGTTTGTTCCTTTTATAACTCTAGCTTTGAGTTGTTGTTCACCAGCAAGATATTTTTTACCAACATCGTAATTAGTATTAGTGAAAATTGGTTCTCCCCTATAAATCTTCCCATCTCGGGCAACAAATCTGATTAGTCTTTTCCAACTCATTAAAATTTGATCAATCTCTTAAATTCCTGGAATACAGTGCAAAAGTTCTTCCAATTCCATTCACATACTAAGATATGAGGCATGATAAAAAAAAAAGGAGATTTGAACTTATCCGAGTACTGGACAAGAACTGACACAACGCCGAGCAAAAAAAACAAATTGGTCCCTAGCAGGATCGAACTGCTGATCTTGGCGTAACAAATTAGATTTATTAGCACCACGCCTTAACCAACTGGGCCAAGGGACCAATTGATGGCTTTGTAATTTGACCGCTTTTATATGATAAAATAGGTAGTTTAACTTTTAATAATTCTTTGAAAGTTTTGCTTTTTTGTGGGTATCTTGCAGATAAGCTACACAATACTGACTGTATTTGGAGATGTTTTTTAGGTACCAACTGTTCAGAATTAATATACTTTTTTTGCTTATATTTTGCAACAATCTTGCCTGAATTTTTTGAGTTACTAAAGTGGAGACATACTTACACTAAAAAAATCTCAACCCCAAAACATGCAATCTAGTATCTAATAAACACCAACCTCTAGTCTCAACTCAGTAATAATTCCCTTCAAAGACAACTCCAATTAGGTTGTACAAGGTGGCTCCTTTAATAGTTTACAGATTTTCCTGCATACACATAATGCAAGTAAATTTTCAATTCTCATCGTTCTCTCTCTCATCGCATCTCTATTTTTTTTTTTTAACACCAGAAGTTAGACATCAGTATCATCTTAAGTCACCTTGTACAACACATCCTTAAATCATGAAAGTAATTGTATCAGCTGATGACACTGGATCAGCTAAGGAAGTGATTTGCAATGAAGGTACAGATACATCAAAACAAAATGCCACTCAACCGATATCTATTGACAATTGTTTATTAGAGCCCTCAGGATCAGTAAAGTCAAGAATCATCCATTTCCTCAGTTTCAACTATCAATTTTTGATAGGGGCCAGACTTGGAGGACAAGTTTCTGTTTACGAATTGAGCGACGAAGAGTCAGACGAAAAGTTCAAATTATTACACAACTTTGAATTGCCTGTTGACGTTCAAGATAAGCCCATTGCATTACTAAGAGTGGAGATTTTGGATAGTATACTTGTTGCTTTTGAATCTTCAAAGCTTTTTTTAATACACATTAATGAATCCTTCAACTTTAAGCCACTTGAGCTTGTGCTTCCAGAATACAAGCCAATTAGTGCATTTGCAATCAATCCACAAGCGGAAAACATTGTGGCATTAGGAGGAAAGGAACACGATCTTCAAATACTACAACTATTTAACAAAAACGTCAACAGTACAGTTTTCAAAAAGAAAAATTACGAAAACGAATTTAAGCCAGAAATCATCTTCAGAGCAAAAAATGTCAGAAATGATCACCTAGATTTGAGAGTCCCAATATGGATAACAAATATTTTATTTGCCAAGGCAGAGAAGGGATACAAACTTATCACATCAACAAGATATGGCCAAATTAGATTATACGATACAGCAGAAGGAAGGAAACCTAGAAAGGATTACCAAATAACAGAAAAACCAATATTAACCTTAACATTTGCTAACGACGAACAGACGGAAATCATTGTCACTGACACGCACAGCCTTATAGCAAAATATTCATTAACTCAAGTGGATGACAAAGGATTCAAGACCATATCTGCTTCTGCAGGCGAAATAGTTAAACCAGTACCAAAATTGTTGGGCAAATTCACCGGCGGAAACACAGGAGCGACATTTGGGGTACATGTGTATGAAAGGATAGCCGCCTTTGCTGGATTGGATAGATATTTGAGAGTGTTCGATTTGGAATCTCGTGAAATATTGGCCAAAGTCTATCTTGGTGTCGAAGCTTCAGCATTATTGATATTGGACGATGAAGACACAGAGGACGAAGAAACGAAAAAGCGTAAAAGAGAAGATGAAGAGGACGATGAAGAATTATGGAATCAATTGGATACTAAAAAGAAAACAAATACTATATAGGTTTTTCAGTTTCAATACCACGACTATCTGATCTATTGCTAGTGTTGATCACACTCATGCATTTCCACTCATTCAAATAACTGCATTTCCATAAACGTAATTTCCCATCATCACCAGCTGATGAAAGTATGGTGCCTGTCATGTTCCAGCTTACTCTCCATACTTCCAGCTTGTGGTCATTCAATTTAGCCAATGTTTCAATCTTTAAATCTCCATTCTCTTGCTCTGTGGCTTTGAATATTCTGACAAAACCGTCTTTACAACCGGTAGCAATTAAATGATAATTTCTACCCATAGAGGGTGCCCAACTGACAGACCTTATGAGCCCGTTGTGTTCGGGTAGATCACATATTTTGACATACTTGTCGCTTGCGCTTTCTTCGCCACTTGATTCCTTCGGTACGCTTCCGTAAACAAATCCCTGATCTAATGCAACAACTATAAACTTTTCTGTTTTTGTAAATTTAGAGGGGCACCATTCAACACCAAAACTACTTTGTAAGCTTTTAGCGGGCAACAGCAGATTCAATATTGCAATTTCTGTTGTCAATACCCATGCAGTCAAATCATTAGGTTCCATTGATTCATATATCCTAAAAATTCCATCAGATCCAACACAACCTAGCTTGAACCCTAGATGATTAGGAGCAAAACGAACATCATAGATAGGACCATACGATTCTGTGGCTAACGTTGCCAACTTGAGCCATCTTCTCCCTGAACCTGGCATCTCGTCAGGCTGTTCCTGCCATATTTTAACAGTTCTATCATACGAACATGATGCTATGATTTTGGAGCTTGAAAATTCTGGATGAGCCCAAGAGATTTTAGCAATCAGTGAATCGTGTGCTTTCCACAGGTCATTTAAAATCCATGACGAAGTCGCTGAGTCTAAGTCAAAAACTTTTATGTGCTGATCAGAAGAAACTGTTGCTATATGCTTCCCGTAAAAATCATATTTAATGTCGTGTATCAATTCTTCATGTCCAGTGATAAAAGGTTTCATTGTCAGTATACCAGGGAGTATATAGATGCATAATATTAAGTTTTTTTTTTTATCGTCCTGCATTCTTTTTCTGAATTGGCTGGCGATATGAGAAAAGGAAAAAAAAAAAGAAGTGGTTGTTGTCCTAAGCAATAATGAAACTTAGACATATACAATCAATGCCAGTTAACCATCAAAGTAGTCGAAATACAAACATGTTTATACCAGAATCAATATTTAGGCAGACAAGGGGGAGTTCATTAAAAGTACCATTTTTTTTTTTAAGAAAAATGATCTAATTGGCGTTAAGACAAGATTGGTATCACCACTTTAGTTCATCGACAAGAAATCAACAAGAAACTTAGATTGACATTTAATGGACGCTTTTCAAGAATACATCCCGAGTAGGGTAGAAAACAAAGCATAAATAGTGAAGATCCACGTGTAGATGGTTAGGGTCCCCTCTATACTAATTAAAGTTGTACTAACTCTTTTTTCTTTATCATCACGAGTACTAAGGTCATATTTATTAAATCTACCAACAATTAACTATGTAGAGTTTACCATTTCCTTGAAGTGTAGCTGTACCCCTAAAAATCAAGGGGATCAGCACTTTGTGAGTTCTCGTCACAGAGAAATTTGGCCAGCCCGTGTATACTTTTGTTTACTTTCTAATTTTCGTTTCACGCAATTTTTTTTTTTTTTGAAGATTTTTCTATTTTTCAGATTCACTTTTACTTGACCATATAATCGTTAACATTTTCAGCTACAAAGCTCCATGTTTGTGAGGCTTTTTAAACTTGCAGTAATAGTTGCAGCAATAGCAGCAATAACCCCTAATAACCCAATACGTACCCTGGTTTCATTTGGGTGTATAGGGTACGTGGCAACCTTACTGGTAATACCAAAGGTTAGCCCAAGTTTTATCAAGATCGGGCTCAAAGGGAAAGATTTGTCTAAACCACCACCAGTATCAGAAATACCAGAAACAATGGGGCTAGTGGCATCAACTACATACATGTTTCTTATGTTTGGTCTTATCCCATTTATTTTTTTCAAATACCTTCTTTCCTTTGGATCAATGTCCAACGACGAGATAATAACTAAAAACTACTTGTCTCAATATAAGGCTCTTGCTGACAACAGGTTATTTCCCCACAATAAGTTAGCAGAATACTTGAGTGCCATGTTATGTTTACAAAGTACTACATTGTTGGGGTTATTGGATGACTTGTTTGATATCAGGTGGCGTCACAAGTTTTTCTTACCTGCCGTAGCATCATTACCCTTATTGATTGTTTACTACGTTGACTTTAGTGTTACCTCAGTCGTGATACCTAAGTTTGTCACTGATTTCCCTGGAGGTTACCTTCTAATTAATACCATCAATTTTTTCATAAAATATAGTAATCACTTGGTGACAAGCATCACAGGTCTTTCATTTAGAACATTACAAACAGACTATGTTGTTCCAGATAGTTCACCAAAGTTGATTGATTTGGGAATTTTCTACTATGTGTATATGTCGGCTATTTCAATTTTCTCGCCGAATTCAATCAACATTCTCGCTGGGGTTAATGGCTTGGAGGTTGGACAATCATTAGTTCTAGCAGCCATATTTTTGATTAATGATTTCTGCTATCTTCTTTCATCAGGAATATCACAAGCAGCTCATGATTCACATATGTTTTCTGTGATATTCATAATTCCTTTTGTCGGAGTATCGTTAGCTTTGTTGCAATATAACTGGTTTCCTGCAAGAGTGTTTGTTGGCGATACTTATTGCTATTTCAGTGGTATGGTGTTTGCTATTGTCGGTATTTTGGGGCATTTTTCAAAAACTCTTTTGATATTTTTGTTACCGCAAATAATCAATTTTATATATTCGGTTCCTCAATTGTTTCACATTTTGCCATGTCCAAGGCACAGACTACCTAGATTTAATGTCAACGATGGTTTAATGTACCCCAGTTTTGCCGAATTAAAGAAAACAAGCAGTCTAAACTTGGCGATTTTGGAAACACTCAGTCTTTTCAAGCTCATACAAGTAGAAAGGGATTCCAAACTGAACCAGATTGTTAGATTTTCCAATATGACCATAATTAATCTCACATTGGTGTGGCTTGGTCCTTTACGAGAAGACCATTTATGTATTTCTATCTTGACCTTTCAGTTTGTTATTGGCGTGGCAATGATAGCTGTTAGACATACCATTGGACCATGGTTATTTGGATACGATAATTTATCATGGGGTGTAAAATAAAGACCCTATACTTTAGTTGGTGTATTCGTATTTTGTACAGATTCTATATGTATATACGTTTTAGCAAATATAGAGAGTAGTCGTGCCGTTACACAGAAACAACTCAAGAGCATATCACCGAAACTAAGTTCAACATACATTTTCTTTTTTCCCGTTGACTGTAACTTTGCTTCTTCATTGATTTGAAACTTCAAATAAAGCAATGGCTGCACCACCACCACCACCTCCTCCTCCCCCACCACCATCAGGTTTAGGGAATTTACCACCAGGGCCTCCTCCATCAATGCCACCAGGCAGAGATGCATTGTTGGGAGATATTAGAAAAGGTGCGAAATTAAAGAAAGCAACTACCGTGGATAAATCCAAACCCATGATAGATTCCAAAGTATCTGTATCTAGCGCCCCACCTCAAATGCTGGGCAGCAGTTCAGGAGTAACAAATTCGCTGCCCTCTGCTCCTGCTGTTCCTCAATTGGGCGATATATTTGCTGGAGGTATGCCTAAATTGAAACATGTAGACAATAGGTCTGGAATTGTGCCTTCATCAGCTCCCAAAATTCCAACCCTTAACACTGCCCAGGTGCCATCAAGACCAATAAAAGCCGAGTCTTCAATTTCAGTCTCCACTCAAAAATCCAGTAATTTGCCACCACCAGTTCCACCGGTGGCACCTCCGATTCCGTCGCAAGCTCCACCGCCACCTACAATTCAAAAACGTACCCCTCCAAAAGTACCACCAACGAGACCCAAGAAATCTTCACATATAAGGAATTCATCTCAAAATAACAGTAATGTACAAGAGCCTTCTTCGAAACCTCCACCATTGCCAAGTGGTCCACCACCGGTACCAACATCTGCGCCTCCTTTGCCAAACAATATTCCACCACCACCGCCACCAGCACCACAAGCTCCACCACCTACAGTATCAGCACGACCAGAAAAATCAAACCAAGGAAATGTCCCAACTGCACCCCCCCTTCCAGCAGGAGGATTGCCATTTTTATCTGAAATCAATGCTAAAAGAGATGATAAAAACGTCATAAGTTCAGTACAAAGTTCTAACCCTGAAGCTAGTCCACCAGTACCAGGATTCTTACCTCCTCCAATTTCAAAGAACTCCTCATCAAATGCACCAGGTGTACCAAATATTCCACCACCACCACCTGCACCACCTGCACCACCTGCACTTCCAACGGCACCACCATTACCGGCATTGGGAACTTCAAAAAAGGAAAATGATACAACTAAAACCAATTCAAGCAATGTTGCACCACCTGCAGCTGGAGGTTCTTTACCATTTTTAGCTCAAATCAATGCTAAGAGAAATGATAAATTTGTCGTTGATGGAAGCAATAATAGTTATACCACAAAAAATGGAGAAACACCCGAGTCTCTGTCTGGTGTATCAAAAAAACAAACGGCAGACGCAAAGTTTTCTTCTTCAAGTAATGCACCCCGCAACACCGGCAAATCATCAATTGCAGGAAAACATCATATGAGCTTCAATCCATTCTCGCATAATAAAAAGCAAGAAAACCAGACACCAAATGCCCCACCGATCCCACAAAATGTACCACCCGTACCACCAAGTGGTCTACCCCATGTGTCTGCTTCCAATTCTGTCAAAGCCACACCACCAGTCGCACCTCCACCGCCAAGTGTACCTCATGCTGTCCCACCAGCTCCACCAGCAATACCAACTGCAGTACCTCCAACATTACCAACATCAGAATCCTCTCAAAATAATGCATCTTCTGTACCAACAAGCCTACCAAAGAGTGACCCACCTTTACCATCCAACTCTGCACCGCCGCCACCTAGAACCAAAAAAGCTGCACCGCCACCCCCACCACCAACACAAGGTGCTGGTTCTGGATACAAATCCTCAAGCTCCACATCGAGGGTTTCTTCGTCAAATTTCAATGATTTAGACTTGAGACAAAATGCAGGAACAAACTTGAGGAAAATTTCGGCACTGGCATACACGATTAACCCTCGGAATGCTAGTAATGGAGATTCCAAACCAGAGAAATTGGTTATCGATGATAAGAGATTTAAATTTGTCAATGCTAACGCATTACCCAATCCAAGAAGGTTTGGTGATAGAGGTGAAAAGGAAAAGTTGTACCCAAGTGGTAGAGGTTCTTCGGTGCCACTTGATTTGAGTTTGTTTGCATGAGAGTGCTCTTGAAAAGGCAGAAAAGTATATAAAGACTGTTTACATTATTATACACATTCATCAGGCGACCAAACTTGTACAACATTATCGTAGAACGAACATGTTGCGATGAATTTCCCATCGAATGACCAGTCACCGCCATAACACATACTCTGATGATCTTGTTTAAAATAGTGAGTAACTGTAAAACTATCCTGCTTGACATCGATTATTCTGGCACCATCGTACATACAACAACTGAGCAATCTATCATCTATTGGACTTGGAATTAATCTCCATACCCCACCACCCAAGTTTTCTTGCGAAATAACTTTAGGTATATACCCAGAAATCAAGCTTGGATTTGATTTATCGATTACTCGCAAATCCCAAACTCTTAAATTATCATCATATGAACCAGTCCACAAGGTATTCAGACCGGTTTTGTTCCAGTCATCATTAGGTGATAAAATTGACACAATCCCAGCATCATGGCCCCGACGCAAATTCCAAATTTGTTGTTTAGCACGCAAATCATGAGCAATCAATTGAGAATCATCACCTCCAGTATATACCACATTAGATAATTGTCCTATTTCACCAAAAGAGCCAGTCCAACATTCTAATTCATGACAAGTATCCAAGTAATCAATCTGTAATTTTTCTAAATCAAACAAACCCAGATAACCATTCGTGAAAGTAAGTAAAACAATCGAACCATTGTTATCGTTATTGGGGTTGAAAAAAATTGAGGTTATCAATGTATCCTTATCGATGTTTGCGTCATGGCATAATTCCAATGTACTATTGTCAAACTTCCATATTAGCAAATGTCCATTTGAATGTGCAGAAACCAACATTTGGGGATCAGATGGATTGAATTTAAGATCTAATATTGCTCCTGAAGTAGCAGTACTGGATATTAATGATAGTTTATTGTCAAGGAAACTGTAGTAATCTAATGAACCATGTCGAGTTCCATCGTCTTCTAATTTATAAGTTCCAATGAATATTTTTGTGCTATCCAGAGGGTGAATTCGCAAGCAACATGGCGGAAGGGCAGTTTTTATTATTTCTATCCTTTTACTGTGTGGTAATGTTTCCATAATTGGTGTATAGATGAAATTAATTTGCAACAGGAATTTTCATCAAAAAACGAAAATACTGAATGGAGAAGGAAAAAAAAAAAAAAAAAAAAAACACAAGAGAAAAATCAAATCAAATCAAAGCATAATCATTCTTCTTCTTTTTATTAATCATTACGGCTACAATGGGGTTGTATGCTAGATGGATGGCTCTTCCGTTAAAGGTCCGATATTACGTTGGGTTCTCAACAATTGGATTTGCATTGTTAGGAGATTACGTGACATCAAGAATTAATGACGAAGTTCAAGCAAGAAAAGAAATTGAAGAATCTTCTCCTCCACAATCAACGAACCAATGATATTTTTTTATAAAAGAAAATCTATCGTCATGATTCGATAGATAAGTTTTGGCCAAACATATAATAACTAGAGAACAGAAAATGGAGGATAGGGAGAACATAGAGAAACTTTCAAAAAGTAGTTTATAAAGTCACAGAAACTTTTAATTATCTTGTATTTAGGGCAATAAACAAACATACATACATATATATATATGAGTAAAAAAGGCAAACCAGATTAAACTAAAAAACACAAACAAATTTTAAATAAATAATTTTAGAGTTTTGAAAAACAAGCATATCTCATAATTATAAAAAATCTTTAGGTAATGAAACAATCTCCTAGTATTTGAGCAATCCCTTTTGGATAAAACCCTTTCTAATGGAACTGATAAACTCCAAGAATTTAGCAGGATTAGAATCAATTCCTCTAGAGTAAACAAACTTTGAAGCTAAATGAGTAGCAAAGATGGCTTTCAAATAAGCTTCCGGAACTCTAGATAACACATTTTCAATACCAACCTTTTCTAATAACAAAGGTGGCAATGAATCCAACAATACAGCATTTCTAAATTCAATATCGTCATTCCACAATTCCTTCGAGTTGGCCAACTCGTCTCCCAATTTGTTAATGGCAACACTCAATTTATCAGATAATATAGTGAATGGAGTACCCGTTTCACCCTTCAATTTCCACAAGGCTTCAAATTCGGCATCAGCATTACCAACAATTATTTTTTGAACGTCCTTAACATATTCTTGGTAGAATTGTGGTTTGGCTTTGGTCTCGGGATCAACACACATGTTTTCCAAAAATCCTTTATCGTCAAAAGATAAAGAAGCCAACACTTCTAAAGACGAAGAAGTAACACCACCCTTGTTAGTAGAAGCATCCTTGAGAATAATAATTCCTGCTTTTTCTAAAATTAATTTTGCCGACTGAGTTATAAACAAGTTAGCACCTTCGACAAAGTAAGGAACAACTGATTTACCAGTCTTTTCATCAATCAAGTCATGAACATTGTTAGTATCAATTGCTGCTGGTCTACCACCACATGGAACGAAAAGATCAACACCGCCGACACCATATTGTTGTTTTAATTTCAAGTGGAAAGTATTTCTAAAGGCAACACCACTGGTGACAACTTCTCCACTTGGTAACTTAACATCCATATCATCAACCAAAACAACATAACCTTGTGGAGATAATTTGGTTTTATCATAATGTTCAATCATCTTTCTTTCTTTAGCCAATCTAATCAATTCTTGTTTATCCAAACCTTGAGGGTCACAAATGACACCGGATCCATCAACTATACCAACGTAGTTTTCCTTTCTTGATAACAATATTTCGTTAGATCCCAAATCACCGTCAGGACCACCAGTTTGGAACTTACGAATCTTAGCATCATCAATATCCAATTTTTCATAGATTTTGTTGACATAGGCACGAACAGACAACGTTGTCATACCATACTCGTCATGAGGTATACCGCCCAATTCTGGAGATTTACCAGTCAAAAAAGATTTCCACCATGGTGCACCTCTTTCTCTCGCATGTAACGTAGCCCAATCAACATAACCAGCAGTACCTTCATCTGGACCCAAGAACAAGATTTCTGGCTTGGCATACAAATCAACATAATTATCTTTGACACCTGGAATGTTTTGTTTCAAAAGCAAATCGATCAATGCATCAATATACTTTTCGAAGCAAGCTTGTGGACGGTCTTGAGCTGCACCTGGATCCAACAAAATAACACCTTTGGACCCACCTTCTGGAATGTCTTTGTTCTTACGTTGTTGTGTGTTAGCCAAGTTGTAGTTTTCGTCAAATAAATTACGAGCATTGACATTATAAGCATCCAAAGACCGCGATCTAACAATTCTAATACCACCACGGGCGATATCTCTAAATCTAATGTGGAACCCTCTAAAATCAGAACCAACAACGAAAAACATACCATATGGACGTTCAGGATATTCAGATTCTGGTAAAAATGATGGATTTAATCTGAATGACAAAGCAACTTTGGTTGATGTGTAGAAATTAGTTTTCAAGATGGATTTGTTAAAAGTGTACAAAGCTCTCAACACAATGGCATGATGCTCATTTTGAGAACATTCCCTGCTCAACAATTGTTCAAATTCTTCTTCAGATCCAACAGGAGTGATTTGGGATAATCTTTGGTAGGATAACGTCTTTTCCATAGAAGATCTAATGTAATGAACATCAGCAAATTGACGATATAATTTACGAACAATTTCTCTTCTGCTGTCAAAAACTTCCTTGATGTAGTCTTGTGTGTAAGTTTCAGCTCTCAATCTTTTCTTTAAACTGTTTAATACTTCAGCATGTTCAATTGACTTGGAAGGATCTAACAATGAAGAAAGCTTGTTATATTCAGGGCCCAAACGATTCAAGAAATGGGTGACAAAAATAACACCCGATTGAGCATAGATTGATTCTTGCAATGATAATTCGCCTTGAATGAATCTATGGTGGAAGTAATTGTGTGGAATACAATACAACAATGAAGCTTCTTTGATGACTTGGTAGATTGATAAATCAACTGGTGATTTTCTCAGTTTTGAAGTAACATACATGGATATTATGGTGACACCGTTGGAAAACTGTTCAACATACTTTCTGGTGACTTGCAATTTGTAGTAATTAGCCAAATCACTCAAAGCTGAATTGTACCTTGCAGAAGTTTTTTGCTTGTAACCAATTACCACTCTATATTCTTCGGAGTCCTCAAGTGGGAAATGTTTGATGACAGGACCAGTAGTATTTATGACATCTTTGACAATGGAAGTATACAATTGCTTGGTGTTAGCCGAGGCAATCTTCAAAAAAGTCTTGTCACCAATTTTTTCTAAATCGGTTTCATTTGGAGCAACTTCCAGTATGGTGTAATTGTTTTTATAAACGAAAAATAAACGAACATATTGGTCGCGCAACTCCTTGTTTTGTTGGTAAACCCCCAGTAAAATAGGATCAGATTGGTAATTCAATGGGGCACTGAAATATTCAGTACGGTAACTGTTGGTGGTGGTGCTTGAAGGATCAATATATTTATCGTCAATTCTCTCTTCAAATTGGTTTCTTTTATAAGATTCAGCATCAACAGTGTCGAAAAAGACTGCATGGTCTTCAGCTTCCCTCTTGTAGGAAATCAATGGTTGCTCACCAAAACTAGAATAAGCTTGCACTTTACAGGAATATAAGGCATGGATGTGAGAAGCAATATCTTCAGGCAGTGATCTGGCAAAGAACACATCATCGATACCTAACGATTCATAGAACCATTTTGCTTCCGATTCAATAAGAGATTCAGGGATAAAACCTGTGGAATCCAAAACATCCAAAACTTGATCAAACTGATCCTTTTTACCACTGAAAGGGGAGTCAATGTAGTCGTGTTTCAAACTAACTTGGGATGAAGTGTTTGATGTGGTTCTGTAAATGTTTAAACGAGAAACCCCGTTTTCAAGTGATGCAGAAGTCATGATTAAGTATGTGGGGTTGTTTGTAAATAGTGCTTGTTTTAATCTTTCACTGTGGTAAAAATCTTGATATTAGTAACTGATCAACTATTTCTGGTGTAAGTGTTGGGTTGAGCAGTAGGATAGTAGATTGTTCAGAATTAAAACTAACAGTTGTTGCAGTTGTGATAATAGCAGCTTCAGTGTGAAATAACCTTTCGAATGTACTTTAATTGTAAAACCAAAAAAAAAAAAAAAAACCAATTCAACCAGTAAAGAGCAACGAATAAGGAGGGAAAATTTGACTGTATTTATAGTTGAAGTTATTGTTTCTTGGCTATTACATTGAAATGAACCAGAAGGTAGAAAAAAAAGGTGGGGGGAAACAAGGAATACAGCCAAATAATATCCAGTATACAAAAATAACAATCCACCATTGTGCCATTCTTACCCCCCTCTTATTACAGGAGTATTTGGTAGTTTTCAGAGCTAATAAGAGAGGTTTTTTAGTGGATAAATATTCGATGTGGCATTTTTTCCTCTCCTGTCCCAATTGTCTTGAATCAATAAATACCTCAGAATACTGCATACACTTAAATGGTACCCAAATCTGGTTATAGGCATAACCTGTCCCACATTTCGGTGGTTTACGGACTTTCTTTTAGTTATTATTTTTGGCAGTAGGCGAGAAAGACGTGCAAAAACAAATTCTCTTTGAAAAATCTGAAAAATTCTAAATGGATCTAATACTCCCCACACTGTGTCGATAAAATGAACTCTGAAATATTCACAATTATATAGATCAAGAAAATACGATATATAGAAAGATAGCTAAAACGGGGCAGGGTGCCCAAGGAAGCCAAAAAAAAAAAAGATATGTTATACAAGAAGATCAAAGGTGCAAAATCTAGGCATAGAACCTGTCAATATTCACAAGGTCTATACTCGGTAAATTTTTAAAGTAACAACAACAACACAAACAGTAAACAGGGGGAAGCCTCGTTTTCTAATAAACAACATTAGTCTACGTTGAAGGGTTGCATTCTCATTCCGTTCGACCATTTCAAGGAACATTGAGAGCAAAAGCAAACTTCTTTCCCCTTTTACCCCAACAATTTCGTTTTACAGAATCTTGTTGCTTTTTCAATAGAAGATTCTCTTTTTCTTGTTTGAGTATTTGTGCTACTACCAGTTTTTGGCTTCCAACAAACTCCACAGTGTATATATGTGTCCATTTATTAATTATTATAGTTTTGATCAACCAACAAAAAAAAAAAAGGAGTTGAGTTTCTCAAAACAACTAACCAAAGCGAAGTTTAACTTGCACCTCTCTTAAGAGGAAACGCCAAAATAAGAATATAATCCCGCAAACTCTTGGTGTGACCTGTAACTACTTGAGTGACGATTATAATTCAAACACTAACCATTGAAACGACAGCAATTCAACCATTGTCAAAAAGTGTGACTAGTTTATCAAAGCACCCCGAAATAAGCAATAACAATAACAACAGCAAACACTATTTACCGAATGATTGTCATTCAGAAATAACCAAACTCTACTCTTTACTGTTCCAGTTTCTCGTTGGATTGAGTCAGTTGGTGAGAACTAGCGCCAAAAGATTTTTCTTCCCCCCACCAAAAAAAAAAAAAAAAGAAAAGAATTAGAATTAGAAAAAAAAAACGTTTAAATCTTTGCTTTCAGGAATTCTTATATTGAGCCTCTTGTAATTCTTGTGGCATAACTAATTGGGGAAAATGCCGCTTGGCGAAATTGAAGAACTGAAAGGCAATAGGATATTGGGAAGTGGTTTTGTCGACGAACTAATTTCAATTACCTCAACAAAATGCCTCAAATAAGCTAACCAAGGCGTACAGGTTGTATAATAGCACAACTTTAAAGACTAGAAACTTAAACAATTACTATTTTGTCAATGGCATTTTTGTTCAATTTCCCCACAAAATGTGCAAAGATTCTATTTTTGAGATGTGTTTAGTTGAAATTGTCATTACTTTTCCTTTCCATTTTGATAGTTCCTAATTAATTTACAGTTTCTCCTTCTTGGAGGGACAGTTCTTCGAATAGAAGAGAGAGGGGGACTCAAAGTAATTCGAAACTCCACATAAATAATGGATACATCAGTACTCCAAGAGTTTTTTTTGAGAAACTGACGGAAAGCCGGAACAATGAAGTATTCGCCTGTAGTAGTGTTATTTTTTTTTATTTTTAGGTCTACTGAGGAACTGACTACAAGTTGGTAACAAGTTTATGTCGATACAAGTTCAAGAGCGGATCGTAGCAGCGAAACTATTATCTCATTGAAGTAGAAATAATCAAACTCTTTGTTATACCCGTACTTTCCCGGAGAAACGCTTCTGGTCCACTTCTTCTTCTGCCCTAGTTTCTACTCCCCTCCTTCCCCCTCCAATGTTATTTATTATTTCAACTTTGATCAATTCCCCCTGTGCAGTTCTCCACAATTCATTTCTACACTACTGTTAACATATTATATGCTGCAAAATTAAATAACCAAATCCCCTCCTCCAGTTGCAAATTACAGTTCAACAAGTTCGACATTTATTCATACATTTCAACCTATAACACTTAATAAATCACATTGAGAGGGGACTTCCTTTTGTTTTCTTTCAATCACCTTAATACTGGTAATCTCTACCATCCATGATCAAATAACATGCTAACACTTTCACCATTATTAATTCTTCTTATAGCTTCAGCAAACACTCTACTAACATCCAAGACTTCCATTCTATCACCTAGTATTTCCACATGCTCTGATTGCGGCGTCGAATTTGTAACCACTAATTTATCTATGGCACTTTGTTGGATTCTATTTATGGCATCACCACTGAAAATACCATGAGTAACCAATGCATACACATATTCGGCACCCTGATCCTTCAATAATTTAGCCGCCCTGGTAATAGTATACGAAGTGTCAACTAAATCATCAACCAAAACACAAACTTTACCAGCAACATCACCCACCAACATGGTAGTTGCTACCATTGTCGGCTTATGTTGAGAATTATAATGATTGTGACTGTGACTGTTACTCATGGATGTCAGAGGTGGATTTTTTGGCATCTTTGCTCTTCTCTCCTTATGAATCAAGGCAAATGGACAACCCAAAGAATCAGCAATAGCAGTTGCTCTTTTGGCCCCACCTGAATCAGGACTAACAATCACACAATCTTTGTAATTAGGAATGAAATTGATTATGTAGTGTTTCAAAATGGGCTTGGAATATAAATTGTCCACAGGGATATTGAAGAATCCTTGAAATTGTGGATCGTGCAAATCCATAGTAATAACCCTATCAGCACCTGCAGTAGTCAACAAATTGGCTATCAAGGTTCCATTAGGAGAGATCCATTGTTTGTAACCACTTTCAGTTTTACCGTGAACATCAACTTGTGGTAGAAAATTTGTTGCTGAAGCATTCGTAGTAATCAACTTTGGTGTATATTTCTTTGGAATTGGCAGTTTAATTCCAATGTTACTGCCACTAATATTGTTGACACCAGTTGCCGCAACTGCTTTGTTTTCCAATACTATCGACGACGCCAGAGAAAGAAATGATTTTTCGCTGCTTGATTTGGACAATGGATTTGGAGTTGCAGGAGCACTTTCAAAAGTATATTCTTCCTTTTTTGTACTGATACTTGGAGCCCCAGTAGCATTAGCAAGATAAGGTATATCAGGTTGTCTTGAATAAGGGAACAAGGGTAAAACTGCAGTCACCCTTTTAGCACTTGCAGTTTTGCATGCAGCTATAGTGATCAATAGCTCAAAAAAATTATCATTGACATGTCCACATCCACTTTGAATAATAAATACATCTTTTTCTCGAACACTATTTTTAACTTCAATTGATATTTCACCATTGGAAAATTTACGAGAATCCACGAGACCCTGTTCTAGTGTCAAGCTTCGACAGATCGATCGAGTCAAATTAGGGTGAGATGAACCTCCCAATACAATCAAGTCTCTCATATTAGTTTGCTTTGTTGTGTGAGTTGGGTACTACTTGCTATGGGGATGAGATGAATAGAATTTTTTTTTTCTTTGTCTACCTCGAGCATTTCAATTCATCTAATTCGCACGT
The DNA here is from genome assembly GCF_000026945.1 of Candida dubliniensis CD36. Lineage (NCBI taxonomy): Eukaryota > Fungi > Ascomycota > Pichiomycetes > Serinales > Debaryomycetaceae > Candida > Candida dubliniensis. The sequence continues at coordinate 1,607,102 of NC_012861.1, read as the reverse complement.
TCCAACACCAGTCCAAGTTTCAACACAAAAAAGAAGGAAAGACAAAGAGAAAAAAAAAAAAAGGCAATTGGCAGTCATTCTTTGTTATATGTACTAAGTTAATTCTTGTATTTACTACTATAACAAATAGAAAAAAAAAAAAAAAAAAACCCCAAAAATACTCAATACCTTATTTCATAGGATCCAGATTGAGTGCCATATTTAACCCATTTCACTGTTCTATAATTGTTTTTCTCTTGAACTCTTAAAAACTTTACTGTTAAGCCAGAGCTGGAAAACATATCCAAAAAGAAATCTAACTTTATAGGAGGTCGAGTCCAATATAATAATTCGTCTGAACTCAGATCAGTTTCGATTTCAGCAGTAAGAACATGTTCTTGTTCCCCGAAAAACTTGTTACATTTCCAAGAAATCAGATTGTCCTCAGGATGAAATTTTGTTTTACCTATCGAGCTAGAAAGGTTGGAAAGTAATGTTCCTCCTCTCGGTGTAGGAATTTTTAATGAAACATTTGTAGCAGGTAATTTTTCAGGGAAAAAGGATTTGATTCGAATCTTGTACATTAATTTGCTTCGACCAATTTCTTGAACTTGTGGATATACTTTAAAAGGAACATTGATGTTCAGATTACAATTATAACTCATTAATTGGAATTCACCATCAGGTGGGACAAATTGTATCGCCCTTTCAGTTTCAAAAACATTCAATTGAACACACTGATGGAACTTTGAATCTTCAAGAGTGACGGCGCCATCTCGTGGTTCATCGTTGGAAAGCAAAATAGTATTATCGTTGAATCCAAACCTACATAATGGCATCCCCGATAAATGTGTTTTCATTTGTATTGAACCATCAACGTATGCATTCAAAACATCGGATTGTGAATTCATCAACACGTTAACCCGTTCAGTGACATTAAGGAAAATTTCGTTGCGTCGATACTTAATTCCTGATGATCTCCATGTAATGTTTTCCTCTGCCGATGATTTTCTGAACGAGCTATTGCTGCTATTATTACTGGTAGTATTGGTGGTTCCAGTGGTACCACTTTTACCTAACAATGGATTGATTGTTGATCTTCTCTTCAATGGAGAAATCTTGAAAATACTATCATCAACATTTATGTCATCAATATACTTCTTTAAATAATTCAAATCCAAATTTATCGGGAATCCAAATTCACACACTTCACTTAATATTTCATAGCATAATGCGAAATTATTGATTATATAATTATCAGTTAACTCCACCAATTGTTTCTTTTTATCTCGTCCCAATACTGTACGTAATAGTGCTTCCAATTTATATAGAAATTCCATAATCAAAGAACAATCTTGATTCGATCTAGTAACAGCAGTAATCCAAATTTTCCCCAGTTTGATATATATGAATGATGTTGAACCTAAAGTTAAAACAGGCGATCGGTACTCTTTGGCTCGATTGGTTGAGGTTTGACTAATCACTTGAATTCTAAACACATCCGATATATTCCGTTTGATGCCATCTTTGTATAATTTGGATATCAATATGTCCCCTTTAGAATCATAAATAAAGATTGCCGTAATCATTTAAAATTGAATTGAAAAAAAAAAATATAGCAAAAGTCTAGGGTATTAGGAAGTTATGTATGTAAGGAATTGTCGAAGAAGTTAGATTTAAATGTCAGTTTTTTTTTTATTTTTTTTGGTTTTGGTCTCCTTTTTTTTTTTTTTTTTCATTTGGATCGGGACGCTCTTTGTCGACTGACTATTTTTAGATTTACCACGACAGTTGTTAGACGCGTAAATACTTGGTTTCATGCATACTGACTACAAATTTATTTTACTAACCATGTGCGTGAATACAGTACTCAATTATAACATTACTATACACCAGCAGTCTTTTCCTGATCGTCATAAGTATCATCAGGTTCGTCTTCGTCGCTCTGATACATCAATCGAAGTGCAGATTCCAATGTTTTCTTCTTTAAATCAGCACTAGGAGCATTGAGCTTGACATTATTGCTGAGATTTCCTTTCTTTTTTCCTGAAAAGATCTTGTAAGATCCAGTAAAAGTTTTGGTATTAATGTTATTAGAAGCTGTACTGTTGTTGGCCCTTTTCGGTATTTCAATCTTATCGATCAACTCCGGATTCTCTAGTAATAAATTTGTAACGTGCTCTACATCACCATTATGTTGCTTGAGTATGATTTTGGCTTTTCTTTCTGTCATATTAGGCCATAAATCAACTAAAATCGAAATACCTTCGATATTATCTTCGTAACCGTCCAAATCGTCATCATCATAACTGCCATCCTCATCGATATTGATATTTCTCAAGAATGGCAACTTTTCTTCCAAATTAGGAATCAATTCCTTATATGGTTCAGAAATAATGATTGAGCTAAACAAGGGACAAACATTAAATGCAGCAATCGAAGTGATTCCCAAATTCATTGTCAAAGTGGCCAATTTCCCTGTCGAGAGTGAAATAATAGATACAATCATAATGTCCTTTATAATACCAGCATTGACACTTTTACCGTTGGCATACCCCTTTTCTAATAACTCTATCCATGGGACATTAACGAAATTCTCTGCAAAAGGCAATGATCGATTTCGCTTCTTGTTGACACTTTTGTTCGATCCCATAGAAAATGTACTTGTCCTAGTAGTGTTTTGTCCCAACAACATAGATAATATCACAAGATCTTCATTCTTGGTAAATTTCCCATTAGTTACAAGTGAGTCTAAGTGTTTTTGTACCGACGAAATAGAAGATATATTCCCAGATTTTTTATTGTCGTTAAACTCTGATTTAAAAGTACCGTCAATTAGTCCTCTTACAGTACTGATATTTTTCGGGGCATAGATCTTTGTGAAATTCCAAATCACTTCTCCAGTTAAATTCAATTTGACAAAACTATATTTTTTAATCAATTGGAAAACATACGCTTTTAATATACTCGTATTCTTTTTAATATCAGGGTTAATGGCACCCAAAGAGAAGATTTTACTTTCTTCTTCACATGTTTCAAATAAGAATACTTTCAAAAACAATTGCAATTGTTTTTGTGACTTAACAGTCAATTTGGGGGTTTCTGGGTCGAGTAAAACTGTCATGAGATGAATGTAGGCCTCAAGTAAATGCACCCATATGACCGGATCTTTATCAATTAAAGATGATCGAAGCTTGAATGGTGGATAATGTGGAATAGGAATGTATACGGTATCTTCAGTATTATTCATATTGTAACCAACTGACAAATGAATGAAGCATAAACGTTAACTTGTAAATTGTAAAAAGAAAAAAGTGACACATGAAATGTACTTGCACTGTTTGGTATTACTTTTTTTTTTTGTTTATCTTTTTTACTCTCAGAATTTTTTTTTTTTTTACCTGGCCCCCTTTATGTACCCTCCCTCTTGGAGTACCAGCATATCATAATCCACCCATAACATTCCCTCATCTCACTGAGCATAGTTCGCTTATACTTGTGAATACTATTTTTTTCATGGTTTAATTTTCTATGGCCTTTCCAAAATCAACAAATAAGCATTGTGACGCAGTGGAAGCGTGCGAGGCTCATAACCTCGAAGTCCCTGGATCGAAACCAGGCAATGCTAATTTTTTTTGATTAATTTCATAATCATACATTTATATTAATGTTAAACCACAATACAAACCATATCTAGAAGTTAAATTTACTTAATATAAAGTCTATCTTTCATCCCAGAATTTCCGCAACTTTTCTCCTGCCTCTTTGTAGAGCAATATATCATCAGAGCTCAAGATAGGAAATTTTCTACCTACCTCTACTTTATCCAGAACTTCACCTAATTTAATCAAATCATTGGAATAATTAAAAGCATCCACTACACCTATGGTATGATATGCTCTTGTGTTCTTTTTCTCCTCGTATCTTTTATTGACCCACTCGCTTTGCTTTGATCTTGGAGGTAAACTGATTTTGCCCGTCAAATACCTGCCTAGCAAAACAGCTTGATACTCAAACACCCTGAAGGAAATACCATCAATCGGAACACCAATTATTGTAATTAATGGTTCATTGATCAAAAAAGTGTGTTGGTACAAGTTTGGGATTGTTATGCCTTCTGTGATTTGGTTATTAGTTAATCGATTCAAGTATGGATATGAAAACAAATAACCTGTACAGTAAATAACGTAATCTGGATTCTCCAACGACGTACCGTCTTCAAAGAAAACTTTAATACTGTCTTGATTTGATTCAAATTTTTCAATTTGTGGTTTTTTAACAACATTGGTTTTCTGAGTAACAAATTTGCTATTATCAAAGTTTCTTACTGATTGATAAACTGTAGTGCCTTCTTCTCTTGCAATGAATTTTGTCAAATCAGCCCCAGAAGCACGAGATCCAACAACAACAACAGTTTTGTTTTTATAGGATGACGAGTCTCTATAAAATTTGGCATGCTGTATTATCTGGGGGTGTTTTTCTTGGACTGTTTTCAAACCTGGAACATGAGGAATGAACGGAACATGGTAATGACCAGTGGCTACCACAACAGTATCAAACTCCTCTTGATACCATACATCGCGATTGTCATCTTGAGGATTGCGAACAGTTAATTTGAATCGATATGGTATTTTGTCATCTCCGCTCTCCTTATCATCACGTTCAATTCTTTCAACATCTTCAACAGTAGAATTCAATCTCAATTCGGCTCTAAAGTCATTCAAATTTTTCTCAAAATATTTCTCAATATAATCTTGAACAATACTTCCCTCAACATATTTTCTTGCTTCAGCGTCACCTTCAATGTTCCACTTATTGACATCACTGTATGTCATCATTTTTTCAATGATGTTGGTAGTGATTCCATAGTAACTTGGTGTTTCAATAAACCTCTCTTGAGTATTTTTAGGCAATACAATTTTCTCAGTTTTTTCCTGTTGTTGATGAAAGGGATTAGGCAATTGTGGATCACTTTCCAAATTGAAACTACCCGATTTAATAAGATCATTGGGTGTCGATCTAATGTCTTTATTGAAAAGCCAAATGCCACCTAGTTTCTTTTGTCTTTCAAATACAACTATCTTTTTGATATTAGATGGCTCTTTTAATAAAGTGTCTAGAATAATTGCCCCAGAAGCTCCACCGCCTATAATAGCCACAGTTTCTATCTGGGACGAAGGAATCTTGACAGGATTCTCGTAATCTAAATCAGATAAAGATGGCATTTTAAAAATAATATTTCTGAGTATAGGTAATAAACTACGGGCAAAAAAAAAAATACCCTTAATTCGTGGGAAACGTTACGGGTTTATATAAACAAATAGATTTAGTAATACAATCATTATCCACACTTTGATAATGTTATCTCAAAATCGATTTTTTTTTTTTTTTTCAGTATTTTGCTTAATTTAATTTATATTGCGAAATTCGCAGCCACAGTCGGTTATAATTACGATATGATTCTTACCGGCTTTGTTCTTTTTGTTGTTTCAAACAATACTCTACATCTGAAGCAAAAGAAAGGGGTATAATCAGATTTGTAGCAATGCTTACATTTGATTGGCTTGTATATTAACTTTAAAGTTTTCTTTAGATACCATCTGTGAATTACGGATATTTAGTCCACAAGATCCAACCAAAAAAAAAGTAAAAATATAAATTATCAATCGCAACAATCTATGTGTTTGCATCATGATTAGAATAGCCAAATTATTTATAATCATTACCAAGTATTGAGTTGCATGAAAAATGGTTCCACTTTAGAAAAATTCATATATCATTATTATCCTATATGAATTTTCAAAAAAATGCCACACATTTCTACTTGTTCAAAACAATCAACAAGACATTCATATTTAGAACCAGTAAATAGTGTTATCCAAACTGAAAATCGAATGATCTGATTAATTTTAATAATGCCACTGCAAAAAATACAAAGTAAAGAAAAGAGTTCCAATAAGTTTCAAAAAAAAAATATATATAATTAAAAAAGTACAAATCTATTTAAATGTATCTACACTATAATCGCTTGCGAAAAGACAACACGATTATAGTCTCTGTATTGCTTTAATTAAATAAATATATTATAGTCCAGGTTGGATGAGTTTTTTGTGTCTCTCCAGTAGAATCATAATCCCTCCAACCATTGTTATTCGATTGACCATACCATTAAAAATAACCTACTAACTTAAGTACGTGGCCCATATGCATTAGAATTGTATTCTTGTTCATTTTCACCACGCAGTCTAAAATACAAGGAATCCTCATCATACGAATTAGAGTCTTGAACACCGGTATCTCCTTCACGAGCTCTGTATTCATGACCCATCATTGCCGTTTTTCCAAGATCAGCCAATTCCAGGTCTTTCCCGTTAGGGGGATTATTTTTACCAATAACGTCAGACTTGGATGCCTGACGATTTAGAAATGAAACTCGATCATCTCTCATTGGTTGGTATCTTGAGTCAGGGTTATCACGTAACAAGGCTAGAACACAGGTGATAATAGTAAATAACAACAAGAACAATGCAAATACTGCATTCAATATGAAATAAACCACGGCCATCATCGAGGACACAACATTAGGCTGTCCAAAGACATTAGAAAAAAACATAAAGAATAATGCGTTGATAAAATTCATTATACTAATGATGATATTGAAAACATTTGTTCTTTTATCCATAAATGGCCGGATCCATATTAAAATTACCAAATGGATTAACTCGATTGCCCATACAATAACTGATTGGGGCTTGCCATGGTCCTGTAGCACTGCCACAATCAACGACTTGAGAAAAATGTACGTTGTTGAGACGAGTATATACCAGTACTTGTCGGCACGATATTGGAAATAAAGAAACCCAAATCGATTTAAAAACTTCCTGTCACCAAACAACAAATATGCTGGGTTTTTATGTTCACGAACAGATTTAGTACCCAAGAAACAGACTCTGACAGCAGCTTGAATCAACAACACCACTGTAACAACCAACATAACCACTGCCACAACAACAATTCCAGCGGAGTCTATCACGGTAAACTCCCAAATGCAAAACAATCCAATTTGTGGCAAGGCAAGCATCAATATACGATAATTGGTACCTTTGATAATTGAAGCCCATTGACGACGATACTCTTTGAATTTCCCTTCCTTGATAATTTTGCTTCGAACCAAAATTTCAATAATCGCTTTAAAACTCATAAGACAAACTAATACCACAAACACAAAAAACAAAAGAAACTGAATGCTTGTCATAAACATGTCTGTAATTTCAATACGTGATAGATAGGCGACTCTTTGAATTCCTCGCAACACCAAAATTTTCCCAGACGATTCGCTCGATTTTTCATCTGTTGTATACAAGTTGGGATCCAAAGTACCCATAGATTCCGTGTCAAGCAGCACATTAATTCGTTTCGTCAAATGAGTCACAAATTCCGGCGAGTGATCAACTATTGCCATGGCTGAACGTTTGACAAATTTCTTGACAAATTTCTGAACTGAAATAGAAAGATATCTCGATTTCAAAATATCAGTGGGGGTTCCTCCAGTGGATTGAAGATACCAATTAGCAATGTCTTGTACAAAACCAACTCTCACAATACCCAATGACCACATAAAGTTTTGTGCCCAAGCAGCTGCCAATGGTGGAGTTCTAGCCACCGCCATCATCGCTGTGACAGCCAAAGACTGGAAGTAAACAAAGAGAGACATCGAATTTGAAGCAATGTGTGCTGCAGTGTTGGAATATCCAACGATGGAAATTACCCCCGAAGTTATAACCCCAAGACCAGATACAGCAGCAATTGGCCAACCTGCATACCTCGTTTGTACAGTTTTGCCGTTAGATAATGTGGCCTCGACACATGCTAACTGTTCGTATGTCTGTGTGTCATATATGACTGCTCGGACTCTGGCATCCAAATCAGGAATGGTGTAGGCGATACCAGGAATATCTTTGGTGACAGAAGAACCTAAGGTATACAGCGAATGCAAATCTAAATGGCCATTGGTGATAGGACATAGTGGATTATTTTGAGCATTGACGATTCCTGCGTACGAGATATCACACAACGAGATGTTTCTTTGCAATACATTTAGTCCATAGGCGATAACATTGACATTTACCCCAACTGTTTTATTGTCAATCGAGGATAAGGCAATAATATTGAAATCCACAGTATTATTCCCTGGATAGAATATTATGTCAAAAAATGAAGCAGTGAATTGTGAATTTTCCATACACGTTAAAAGTGACGACGATTTGATGTATCGTGAACCATTGACAATGGATACTAGGAACGCGACCCAAACCACGATTATTGATGATCTTGATATTATCATATGGAAAATATTTGCTCTAATATGCTTGAAAGAACTCAGGGTCGATTTTCACAAATGTAATAATTCGTTAAAGATGTTACGATGGAAAAAAAATTATAAGTAATTTAAACAATAATGGATCCGTGAAAACAATACAATTCGATAATACTCTGAATCTGTCAAAAGAAAAAAAAAAACAACAACAATAACAAATAGACGATGTCAAGGACCCTAAGATGATACTTAACACGCTCTGTGTGTATGTGAGCTTATACTTCTACCAAAGTCTTCTAAGAGCTCTCTCTTATGAGTATGAAAGAGTCAAAAGTTGTGAGGTGAATATTTTTGGTTGATATCTTGAACTATAGATATGCATGAGAAAAAGCTAAAAATAAGTAGCAATTGAAGTACCAAAAAAAAAAAAAACCTAAAATCGAGCGACACGAAGTAATAAAATGAAGAAGAAATTCATGCAGATCCCGCTCAATCCATTTAAAAGCTATTTCCACTTTTAGATTTGCCTAACATTGAAGGTATAAGTGTGTTTGTCAAGCACATCCAACCTATGTTCATAACACACATTTGAGATGAAGTGTTGATAGAAAAAGGTCAGGGGTGGCTGAACTTTCTTAATTGCATACATAAGAACAAGTCTAAAAAGCAATTGGCGTAGTAATAAAATCTAATTTCACAACAATCGCGTAAATCTGTTAAGGTGTATTTTCTCATACCTGCATGAAGCAGCACCATCATGCCTTCTAAATTGGTCTTTGTCAAAGATACACTACCACAAATTTGCATCAACAAAGTTGTAAGAGAATCCAGACATATTTTGTTCTTGCTAATAGGGCATTTATTTACCCTATTATAATATTCTGTTCTTGATAATATTTGTTTAATTGATCTTTACCACTGTTTTGGTAAACAATTATCCACAGAACTGGCGCTTTTGGGGATGGGAATTTATCAATTTAACTTTCTATCTATTCGATTTGCCATTGTTCTAGCCATAACAGTCATTAATAACCATTACAGGGGAAATGAAATCAGTTAGAGACTTTTTTGCAGCTCATCTCTATTTTTTTGCAAATTATGTAGAGTCATCTTCTTTAGAACATTGTTTTAAAAAAGCCGCATTTAGCTCCCAAATGAGAAATCAACCACGTGCTCCAATTAATTCTTTTTTTGTTTTTTGCCATTTGGATTGGCTCTTGCAAAATCAGTGTGTGTGTGTGTGTTTAAAAGCCCACACCTGCTGTGGGGCTAAAATGGGAAATAATTTTTCAAGTTTAAATCATCTCTTTGATTTTTTTCTTTCCCTTTTTTTTTAATTGTTTTGTTAGACTATATCTTCGATTATAATGGTGGTTCAAAAAGAATTAGATTTAAACAAACCATTAGATGCTAATGCAGCGCCAGTGTTGACTAAGACAACATTGAAACCGGAGTTTTCAAAAGCCGCCATTGTTTTGCACGGAGATCGTTACAAGCAATTACAAGCCAAATTAACCAAGTATGTTTTATGGCATCCAATCTCAGTCGTGGTTTATACAACAGTACTTCCCGTGGTAGTAGGCTATGCCTTGTGGGATTATATTAGTATCAGCGATAATTTGATAGAGTTCTACCATATTATGATGAGAGAAAAGAAAGATTTTATATTCTCCTTTTTCACAGCGTTCCCGTTGTTTGCTAGTGTTTTTGCTTCCTTTGGATTTCTAGCCTATATAGTTGGAGAAGATATGGGGATTATTACTTCAAAATTCTATGCACAAAAGTATTGTGATTATATTTTCGGATTTGACATCAAATCATATTCCCAAAATGAAAATGGCAAAGACAAGAAATTAGCCAGAAAAAGTCTAGACACCCAATTAATTGTTTATCGTGATTCACCTATTGCTATTTGTACATTAGCCGTGGATGAAACCCAGTCAAGTGCAGCAAATTTTGTCGTGAGAATCACTGGGATTCATGTAAGAAAGGTCTTTCAAAAAGTTAACTTTGAAGAAGTTTTAATTGATTGGGCAGTTGTCCGGGCCAGAGAATTATACCAGGAATTTCTTACTTTGAAAAATTTAAAGACTCCTCCAGAAAATAGTTCGATATTAATCACCATAGATGCTTATTCATTTGACAATGCTTTTGAGAAATCATTGTACGCTCATGGGTTTAGAATTTTAGATTCGTCATTTGAATTGAACCCTTTCAACCCAACAGTCTCTTGGTATAAGGAAAAGTTGTACAGATTTTTAAATGTTTCCAGAGACACATTTGGATTAATGTTAACTATTGCCAAAGACGATATCGATTTAATTAACAGTGATACCAAACAAAACGACAAAAGCAAGATCAATAAAAGACATTAAAAACGACAAACGAAAAGGCATTTACCGCAAAGTATTGGTGTTTTAATAGGTTGTACTAATATTATATATATAACTATTTTAACTTTAATTTTATTATGCATGAGGTTTATTTAGTATTTATTATTTGTTCCTGCTTTATGCTAGATCAAAGGAATCTTTCTAATCCAATAAACCTGTAGTTTTCAGTTTGCGTTTTTGTTTTTGGATTCTAAATATTATTAACGCAAACCATACAATAACAACAGCAATTAACAAATACAAAATGTACTTCACCAAAACCAAGAATTTACCGAACCAATAAGTTATGAAATTAATATCTTCATGACCATACTTTTTCAATCGGTATTGTCTTTCTTGTTCTTTGATTCTTTTCTCAGCCATTTCCAACCGTTTCAAGGATTTTCTTCTTTCACGAGTTAATTTTTTCTTGAAAGCACGATGTCTTCCTCCTCCTCGTTTGTTTTCTTTAGCTTTGGCTTCTTCCTTGACTATCAGAGCAACTGATGAAACTTCGCTGTCATATTCATTTTGTTCACGAATCAATTCTTGCAATTCGTCAATGCTTTCAACAAACGTATTATCTGGTTTATACAACGCATACATTCTGTTCTCAATAATGTCAACGTTCTCCACTAATTGACCAGTTTCTGCTGATAATCCTAAATACTTTGTTTCTGGCAATTGAACATCGGTCAACGTGACACAGTTCTGCCATTGCTCGTGATGGCCATAATAATTAAAATCAATTGATAAATAGCCACTTTTGATATAGACCAATCGCATTTTTGTTTCCTTGGAATCTGGATTTAAGAGTTGCTTAGCTATACAACCAGCTAACCTAGTCTCGTATCCATCGGTGGCTTTATTATACATTGTGTTCCCATCTCCAAGCATCAAATTTACATAGGGGAATTGTCCACGTTTCCCATTTTTAAAAGTGTCCAACATGATACCTAACCCATTAAATCTATTTTGAATTCCAAACACATCACCGATATCGGAAGGTTTATCCAAAATCCAAATGGCCAACCCGTCTCCCACTAATCCATGCTTGACATCGGGGTTATGAATGTGGAAAGTCAATTCCATTTCAAAAGATTCCGCTTGTATAGGCCATTTACTAAACATATTTGATACTTGATGTGGTGAATTTGCTGTCAATCTGATAAAATCATGATTTCTGACTAATAAATTACCCTGTGAGTTCCAATTCTTGATATGGAATTGGGATTCATCCAAGTACGGTTGCTGAATTCTTTGTGGATCCAATTCGACTTTTTTTAAGGCCACAATCTGCGATGCTTTATTTTGTAACAATGAATTGATCTCTTCAGGAGTATAGGTGGAAGAACTGGAGAAGATTGACGAGAACCATTCTGTGTAAAAAATCCCATACAATAAAATAAACGCAAAAATTGCTAACAATGATTGTAAAGGTCGTGATCTTTGAATGGTATAAGATAGCGACATTGCAACTTCAAGATGTGTTGTAAAATGATCAACAACTAACTGAATATTGTTAAAGGTGGTTAGAGAGAACGAAAAAAAAAAAAAAAAATTCGACAAGTTATACACAAAAGAAATAATGGAAGTTTGATCTCAACAACTTACGCAGATGTTCTACACTTTTTTTTTTTCCTTCGTTCGGTATTGGGATTGTTCACGGCTTTGCTTGTACAATCATCGGTTCAACGATTGCTTAACTTTTCAAAGACTAGTGGAATACAACCATGGTGACACATTCATGAGTCCCCTTTACAAAGGAGGTACAAACGAATAAAGCTTTTTCCTTCTTATAATGGATAAATTCAACGATTGGCCATGTCAGATCAAACACGTTTTCGGTTATTTATTTGTTTATTTACCAAATTAAAGAATAAAGTTTCTATCTAAAAATTTGGCCATTTAATAAAACTAAGACAATTGTCTTTGCATATTTACATTAAATACATCTCTATGTACACGTAACTCAAAATCTCACCACTATTATTTGCCAAATACCACAGTTCTAAGAGCACTAAACAAATTTTCCTTCTTTTCACCATTGATTTCATTCATTAAACGTTCATAATAGTGTGGGTTACCCTTTGGTCTTAGTAATTTGTCATCCAATTCATAATATCTCTGATATTTGTCATTACACAAGTTTTTCAATGCAATGTATTGTAATTTCAAATCTTGTTCAGATATCTGGTTGACCTTTTGTAAATCGGAAAATCTTTTTATCTGAGTATCTTTGAATGAAGAATAATGCTTCAATTTCTCCTTTGGTAATGTGTTTAACAATGATATTATTTTCTTGGATATTTCTTGTTTCGATGACATTGTCTATATGCAAAAGGTACTTGTTCGATGATTAAGGATTACTTCTCTTTTCTGTGTATGAAATATTTTTTTTTTTTGTTTGGTAAAGAACCAGGGTAAATTGTCTTTGGTCGTGTGTAGTCGCCTAAAACCAACCACTTTATATTACATTATTAATCATTGAAAGGACCCAGGAATTACTAACAAAAAGCCGTGACAATTACAAACCAGAAGTCGATGATTCAGTTGAGACGAGTTTCAAATAAAGTACTAACCATGGTAAACTATTGCGTTGGCAAAATTTAGTATATCTTCCTTCTAATTCCCACATACATCAAATCAGATTTTCAAAAATTTATAGCACACTAATTCTGGGGATTGCTTTGGTTTAGAAAGATGACGCGTCTTGCAATAGGACCTTTTGATATAATCCAATAAGTGTTTCCTTTTTTAGTCCCCAATAATGGGTTCACTTGCAGTCTTTTCACATACAGGGTTTAATCTGGGGAGGACTGAAAATGCACACAAAAGAAAAAATAGAGTTGATTCATAAGTAATTTCTTACTAAAAGCTAGACCTGAATAAAACAAGCACCAATTGACCTTACGTAATTTAGAAATATCCTCAACTTAACTCACCTTAATTGCTCTGAATTTTAGGATACATAAATATCATAAACTTCCACCACCATACACCATTTTTCTTTTTTTCTTTCTGGGAATCTTGTTTTTTTTTTTTTTTTTTTTGCAATTGAATTCACCATTTAAACCCAAACCTTACAAAATGGCAAAAATTCCTTATCCACGATTAATTTTTGTCCGCCATGGTCAAACAGAATGGTCAAAAAGCGGTCAACATACTTCAACTACCGATATTGACTTGACTCCATTTGGGGTCGAACAAATGAGAAACACTGGTAGGGCCCTAATTGGACCTGATAATTTACAAATGATCAAACCAGAGAATATACGTCATATTTTTGTATCACCAAGAAAAAGAACACAACACACTTTACAATTGTTGTTGGAAAACGTTGACCCAGAAATTAAGGATAAAATTCCAATCGAAAAAGATGAAGATGTAAGAGAATGGGATTATGGTGATTATGAAGGCTTGACCAGTGCTGAAATCAACGAATTAAGAAAAAAGAAAGGGTTAGATGATAAAGATCACAAGTGGTCCATATGGAGTGATGGCTGCGAAGGGGGTGAACAGCATTATGATGTAGCAAAAAGATTGGATAGATTTATTGAAAAAGTTAGAGAGTTGCATCGTCAAGCAATTGCCAAACAAGATCCATGTGATATTATTGTCGTTGCTCACGGTCATGTATTAAGATGTCTAGGTGCTAGATGGGTTCAACGTGAATTGAATGTCAACCCACAATTGATTTTGGATGCTGGTGGTGTAGGAACGTTGAGTTATGAACATCATAATATTGATGAACCATCAATCTTCTTAGCAGGTGCATTCACGATACCAGTTGCTGAGCAATGTGCTGATCTCTAGATGCTAGAATTATTATTTCAACTAGTAGAAGATAAATGGAATAGAGGTATATATAGAGTATACAATAGCGATTTACAAATTAGAGTATTACTTGTAGAAGAGTTTGATGGTGTATCTGATACTGCAAAACTTATGCACAAGCAGCTAGGAGGAGAAGTTTTTGCGTACATCCACTACATATCGTTTACCAAAACACAACAACAAAAAAAAAAAAAATCGTACTATCATCACCACCATCACCACATTCTAAAACTTAACTCTAGCCATGGGTGAAAATATAGTCTCTACCAATACAAACACTAACAAGAATAAATTTACCAGCAACAACACCAGCAGCAATAACAAATCAAATTTGAAATGGATAAATCAACTACGAATTTTACCCTCAGATCCTAAATCAAATGATTTCTTAAAGTTAGATTATATTGAAGTAAATCTAAACAATTCACGAAAGCTAATCACCAATGTAAACCAATTGACTACCAACTTTGACAATTACGTGAAAGATGTTGACTTACAAATGAATGGCAACTTGGTTCAATTAAAACAAATCAAACAAGAATTGGATTGGTTAGAGTGAACAACAAAAGGAGGTTTACCTGGCTTATTTTTTTTGATTTAATTCTTACTTCCCGGATCAACTATAATGAAATAAATAAAAGGCAAAAATTGTATTTATATCTATAAAAGTATATAAGAACGTCCAGTCCATTGTAATTTAAAGACACAACATAGTACAACGAAACGAGGCTAGGGTCTACCACCCACATCATCCTCCTCCTCATCATCATCTGTTATTATAAAGTCTTGCATAGTAATGGAATCATCAACACGGTTGTATTTGCCATTTCTTTCGATATCATCAGCAGGTTTATTATTTGTCTCTTCTTGTTGAGGCTTGAACTTTAAGATAATTATAGCATTACCGATAATCAATGTAATCCCCAAAAAACTCAAAATCCCAGGAAAATGATGCCATATCGTCAAATCCCAAACAACAGCAAAAATCATTCCCGAATAAGCCATCAAGGAGGCTCTGGCAGCCTTAACTCTTTGAACACCAGCAGTTAACGAGAATTGCATAAAGAATCCTGAAAAGCCAATGATGAAAAACAAAATCCACTGATAAGCATTTGTTGGCAAAACAAATGTCAAACTGGGAATCACCAAAATAGCAAGAAACGTCACTATGCAACATGTCAATGCAAAGTATGAGACCGACAACAATGGATGAGCATTCATACCAATTTTCCTCAAGACTATATAAACAGATGACGCACCACAAACACCAATCAACCCGACTATGGTTGCTAAAATTCTTTTTTCACTGGATGAGCTCTCGATAGTTTCGTCATTCCCGGTTTCTTTATTTGATTCATTGCCAAATATAAAAGTTGGCTTGGCAATCAATACAACGCCAGCCAAGGAGAAAACTGAACAGATTGCTTCTAGTATTGAATATTTTTCGTGTAACAAGACAAATGCCAAAAATGCTGTCACCATTGGCACTAAGAAAGTCAAGGCTACGGCATCGGAAAGACTCAAATATTGCAATGAGAAATACATCCCGAAAACACCAAAAAATCCCACCAATCCTCGCAACAATAATAACTTCCTAATTGGTTTAGGGCCAAATGGTGCATCAGGAACAGATCTTGTGATTGCCATGTATAATAGACAACAAATATATGTGATGAACATTCTAACAAACAATATTTGTGCCGGATGGATCGGAGTGTTAAAGTTCTTATCCGTGACCAATAACTTACAAGTTGTCACCATAATAGAATTCAAGAATTGCGATAGCAACAATAGAGACAATCCAAAGTTTGGCTTTATATATTTTGAATACAAGCACATTGTGGAATACTTGATTTTTTGAAGTGGGGATGAGTTTGGCTGATAGAAGAATTCGTTTTCCCAGTCTTGTTCTTCTATAGTAAACGAATCTATAGAATCAGTTTTAAGTTGATCAAGTTGATCCTGGTTGTCGTTATTCGATGGAGTTTCAACATCGGGTGTAACTGTGGCAGATGATGGGTTGGAAATGTTCTCATCAGTTATGACTACTGGATCTGCAACTAGTGGTTGATTATTTAGCACCGTATTAGGTGCACCTTGATTTGAACTAGACATTATCAACAGCTAAAGTGTATAAGCTATGAATGGAAAGCAACACAATTATCTAAATGAAATCAAAAAAAAAAAAAAAAAAGAACAGTAAGATAATGATTATTGAGAAACAATTGAGAATTCAGTTTCTTTTTTCTTTCAACCCCCTTCTTCTTCTTCACTATTTTTTTCTTGTCTAATTGCGGCATCTGTATGCAATTAAATTAAAGTAAAAAAAAAAAAGTGTGTATATATACAAATTGAGGCTTTGCAATTCGAACTTGATTACAGTAACTTCTGTGAGTATTAATACTCTTTCATATCACATCATCTGATAACATAAAGCCATGAAGCTTTTGAGTAAAGAAACCATACAAGACCAAATGCTAAATTCCGACCAGTATGTAGAATAAAATTTAATAATAAAAAAAAACAGAACTTCTTATCTTTCTATCACACCAACCACCACAATTAATAATGGGAAATATTCCCGCCCCCAAAGTTAAACCCACAAACTGGTGCGCCCCCAAAATTACTTGTCAACCGTTAGTACCCCTCTCTTTTATTGTCGCTTTCTTGGAGAGAAAAAAACAGCATACTTATTGCCGGAGATACAACGCCTGTCGGCTCATAAAGCAATAAAATATGTATACCAGCTCGTGAGTTGGCTTTAAAACTCCGTTGTTAATTAATGAAGAGAATTAGCATCAAGTTCTACTTTGGAACTATCGATCTCAGAAAAAATATGCTAGATATGTTTGTGTTCTTGGTTTCAATTCAAATTACGATTCGAGGTTACAACGGAATTTTCTCGACATTGTTGGTTTAATATGTTTTAATTCTATGATTTACATTCGTTTTTTTATGGCATATGCTTCCAACAATTTCGTGTTTCGATAAAAATACATGTATTTATGTTTATGTAGTATATGAAGAAAACTAACCAATAACGCCTATTATAGAGATTATTATCAGCATATTTCGTGAAACAATGACAAACTGGAATAACTTAATCTATAGTATGGTACAACATCCAGTATTGGCTTTATCGTTTTTTAGTAAACTGGTTCTAACTGCATACTCAAAAATATCATCAACACCTTCACCTGTCAATGCTGAGCTCTCAAGGTATTTCTTAGCTCCTATGACATCTGCCATGGCTTGTCCCATATCAAATTGCACAAAATTAACACGGTCGGATTCATCCGTCCTCAAATCCTTCTTGAGACCACACAACAAATAAGGAATATTGGGGCAATATTTTTTCACTTCAACCACCCATTTACTTCGAGCATTATCTAACGAATCCGGCGTATCTAAACTAAAGGCGATCAAAATAACATGGGAATTATTGTAACTTAAGGGTCGCAATCTTTCGTATTCTTCTTGACCAGCAGTATCCCATAATGCCAATTCTACTGGTTTGCCATCAATTCGACAATCAGTGACATAATTCTCAAACACAGTTGGATGATACTCAGTGGGGAATTCACCAAGAGTAAACACATATAGTAGTGATGTTTTGCCGCACGCCCCGTCTCCAACAATAACTAGCTTTCTTTTAACTGGTTCTGACATTTATCTGTTTGGAGATCTCTATGAGTTATTCTTAGTTTGCTATTATTTATAGATGCCTTTCTTGATTGATTATGTGAATGTCTATATATATATATATTTGTGGAGGAGTAGAAAAAGGGGGAAATGATTTGGAGAAGGGGCTGAAATTATATAATTGGAAATGTGTTATGATCCATAATCAGACTACTGTCAATTTAATTGGTTTCTAGAAATATTCTTCTTCACACAGTCTGTTAAGTTACTAAATGAGACTTTGAATATTCCCATAAAAAAAGAAAAAGTAATGTTGAATTGAAAATATAAAGGGAAAGTGAACAATTAAATATTATTTTGGAAACACTGTTGTTCTATTTTTTTTGTGAGTTTTTACTTTATTTTTTTCTTCTTCGTTTGAGCTATGGAATTGGTCTGGTCTGAGTGAGGGAGGGGGGAGGTGGCGGCCACTGGAACGACCTGTGCCAGGATCTCAGATTCAAGAAAACATACCTCTATGTCCTTTTTTTTTTTTTACATGCTTTGTATCAGCTCTTAAGCGTGTTGACTTCTTTCACCGGTTTGAATAGCTAATGGCAGTTTTTTCGTTAACAGTCATAATTCTGAAAACTTCACAAACCAATCCAAACACAACTCACTTTTTGTTTACATTTCCTAAAAATAGTATCTTGTATTTTGTGTTGTCTGTCAAACTCCAACCAGAGACAACAACAATAGCCACAGGGCGAAGACTTTAACTCTTCATTTCTCTTACAATTCACAAATTGAATAGTTTATATATGTACTGCCCACCACATTCGTAACTAGAACAAAGCGAAAACTACAAGTAACAAACAAGTACACATACCATAAGATTGTTGAAACACACATATAGAACCTAAACTAAATACTAGAGACAGGACCACAAAAAAGTAAAAATTCTCTCTTAATTCCATAACCTACGGCCAAATCCATTATTACCCACGTTGGAATTACCCATATCATTAGTAGACAACTCACCAATTGGAGGTAAGAACGAAGTTGCACCATGACTACTATTCATGTCATTAAACAATCCAGTAGGTGATCCACCATTATTCATAAATCCTAGAGGCACATTACTCTTTGCTAATGATGACGAAGACGCAGTTCCAGCAGTAAATGATGGCAGAGAAACGTGGTGTTGGCTCTGGACAACTTTTCCTGGTGGTGGAGGAGAAGCTCTAGGAACGTTATTGTATGCCACTTCAACATGTGTAACATTACCAAAATCATCATATTTGAGGTAAAACAGGTAAACACTTGAATTGATAGTACAACAATTTAAGAATTGATTGACCGTCAAACTTGGCTTATTTAAAATAGTTTTCACATTTTGGAATAATCTCATTAGTGGAGCGACACCAAATTCTAGCTGGCCACTATTTTGTAATATTTGAAAACAGTTAAATGCCGCAGATTGAATCAACTCAATGTCCACGGAACTGATAGAATTGATTGTTGACAAGTTACTATTTATACCAGTGACGCTAGAAGAACGAATAGGTTGATTATTGCCACCGTTACTGTTCCAAAGGCCATTACTCTCAACGGACATCAATCCACCGTTGTTGCTGTTATTCAATAATGATGGCTCGGTAACCTTATTGGAATTAGTATTACCCCAAATAGAATTATTACGGGAACTAGTGTTAGTTGAAGTTGTAGCTGGTGCACTGATTCCCAGTTGGTTACTACTATTATTACCAATGTTACTTGAGTTCAACCAAATATTAGAATTTACACCTGTTGGACCCGTTGTTTTGAAAGTATCAGGAAAGGATCACTGAATGCATTGAATGGACTAAAGTTACTACTCTGTTGTACAGAGTTTCCTGCACCATTGAAACTTGCAGCACTGGCTTGAGCAAATTGATTACTACCAATAAAAGGCTGTGTAGAATTAGTCAATGAGTTCAATCTGGACTTACTTGACCAAGGGGACAAGCTACTAGCATTAGTGGCACCTAAAGAAATATTGGCTGTTACGTTTGGTACTATTGGAGAGTTCCCGTTCAACAAGTTGGTGGAAGCAGTTTGAGGAGAATTCAACATTGAAGGATGAGATAATAACGAAGAATTATTGTGAAATACATTAGCATTAGGATTATATTCTGATGAAAATTGAAACGAAGATATCGACGAATGTGGTTGTTGATTTGGCAGCTGAGTGTTGCTGGTCTGAGAAAATTTTTCTTGCAGTACCTTTTGTTGTTGTTGTTGCTGATCAAACAGCTGTGATACGAGCTTTGCAGAGGTTGGCTGTAACGGCGACAACGCTGGCAAACTAGCTGTAGAAGGTGTAGTCGGAACTGATCCCGGATATAAATGATTCAATAATGGATTATTGGCAACCGCTGCTGACACAGAAGAAGTGGATGCAGGGAGGGCAGTGTTGACAGCTGCTGACAACTTGAATTTCTCAGCCTCAATTTGCCTTGCAAGCTCATCATCATCATTTAACATCAGTTTGTTCTTAATTCTAGCTGCTTCTTTCTCGGTTTCTTCTTCCTTTTGTTTCCTCAATAATTCTTTCTGTCTTTTTTCTTCCTCCTTTTGCTTTTTCAATAATTCTTTTTGTTTCTTTTCTTCTTCTTTCTGCTTTCTCTCCTCTTCAGCTTTCCGTCTACGTTCTTCTTTCAATTTTTTAGCTTCAGCTTCACGTTTCTGTTGAGCCTCGACTTTCTTCCGATGTTCTTCTTCTTTGCGTTTCTGTTCTTCAATTTTCTTTTTCTTTTCCTCTTCTCTTTTCAACCTTGCTTCTTCTTTTCGTTTCTTCTGCTCAGCTTTTAGTTTTTCTTTCTGTAATCTTTGCTCTTCCTCTTTAGCCTTTAATTCTTCCTCCTTTCTCTTTCTCTCTTCTTCTTTGGCCAATTGCTGTAACCGCTTCTTCTCTTTTGCCTTTTCCTTTTGTCTCAACTTTTTCAATTCACGTTCCTTTTTGGCATTTTCTTCAGCCTCTAGTTCTTCAATCAATTTTTGAGTTCGATCCTGAGACAACTTTTCTTTATATGCATTTTTCAATCTCTCTTGAAATAGTTTAATTACTTGTATCAAGAACAAACGACGGATTTCTTGCATTTTTTCTTCTTCTGATATTTCAGATTCAGTATCACTTGCACCTTCATCTTCAATGTCATCATCTTCATCATCATCATCATCATCGTCGTCTTCTTCTTCATCGTCATCGTCATATTCATCACCATAATCTTCTTCATCATCTTCCAATTCCTCATCTTCATCTTCTTGATCATGCTCATCATCTAATTCTTCAAAACGACGTCTATGTCTATGATTGTGACATTGCTGGTGGTTGTGGAGCTGGCGGGAGTGATGGTGATGGTGGTGATGATGATGATTGGGGTTATCACATGTATGTATTTCTACATCCACTTTATCGTCATCATCATCGATCCACACATCACCCAGTTGTTCATTTTGGCCCATTGAAACCAGTTTTTGTTCTTGTGGCTCTTGCAATATCGCTGTTTCCTTCAATAATTCTTCTCGGGCAGTTCTAGATTCAGAAAGTGCTTCCATCATTCCAATGAATGAGTTACCATCATTTTTCAATAGATCTTCGGCAAATGATGATAGCCCTTTGGATAGCTGGTCATCTAATCCACCAGAGGCAACAACTTCTGGCAAGCTTTTTGCATTATTTAATGTGGCAAGATTTGAAAAAAATTTGCCCATATTGGAAACATGAGAAATCCCTTTTTGTAGACTTGATCGATCGGCATTATTCAAATCACGAACAATTTCCCTTAATGAGGTTGCCTTTTCCAAAATATTGACATTATTCAAGTTTTTGGGATCCATCTTGGACATTTCTTTCATCTTGTCTAAATCCATATTTTCCAAGGCTTCAAACAACTTTGGATCTAGTAATTTATTAAATAATTGAGATTCAGTTGTGCCTGTCAAGTTTCCGTCTTCATTTTTCAATTGTAAATGAATTTCTGATAGTTGATTAGGATTCAGTTGGCTATTCAGAATAGACATCTTTGCAAGATGAGATTTAAACTTGTCCATTTCATCTTCAATGGAAATTGTTTTTGTCTCATTTTGACCAGAGGATTTTTTCAATTGGTTCTGATCTTGCGATTCTGGTTGGGGCAGTACACTAGAAGAGTGATGTGAATGATTCCATTTTTCTTTATACTTTTGTTGTCGCTTTTGTAATCTTCGCTCTTCTTCCAACATATGGAATCCACCAAACAATAATCCTGGCAAAGCATTTAAATCATTTATATCTCGTACCTCATGAATGAAATCTATGATATCATCAAAATGGTTGTCATAGATACTTTCCAATTCTTCTTCAATAATACTATTTCTTCGTCCACAATATTTGCAAGCACATGAATTAGTGTTGTTGCCATTATTGGTATTACTATTATTATTAATACTACTGTTAGTACCATTGGCATTTGTAACAGACACATTCTGTTGTTGCAGCAGCAGCAGCAGAAGCAGTAGTTGTTGTTGCAAATGATGTCTAGTTTCATTCTTGAACATTCTCATTATGGAGTCCTTATCAATTTTAACCAAGTCTAATTTTTTGCTTTCATCCAACGATTCCCAAAATTCTTTTAATCGCTCCTGTTCTTCAATGGACGCACTATCCCATATTTTATTATGAGTGCTTTCATTTACGGAAGAATTTTTTCGGGTATTAGGTTTACTATTAGGATGGTATTCACAACTATCGTCATGCTCATTGTATTCATGGTGGTGATGGTGATGGCTTTCGTCTTTGTCATCCAAACTTTCAACTATCACATCTCCATTTGGCGCCTGTTTAATAACCCTTGATGTGGGGTAGTCGTCTTCAGGGTTATTCAAATGGGCTTGCACTGTAGAAATCTTGCTCTTCTTCTTATGCTTTTTTCTTTTTTTCCTCGAAGTGGTATTAGTGGTTGACTGGCCCAGTTGATGTCGAGCTTGTTGAGAATGTTCTTGTTGGTTGGAATTTGTCAGTTGCTGTTGTTTTCGGTGTATTTGATTGCTACTCCCCTGTATATTTGCCGATGAAGATATCTCAAAGTGAATATTATCACCCAATTTAAACTTTCTTGTCGAATTATCTACCCTATCCATTATGTCTGACATGCCTTTCTCTGATACAAAGAAGTTCACGAAAGGATTAAATCCGAAAGAAAATAGAACAATAAAATAAAAACAAAATTGGGGATGGAAACCTATCCTTTAAAGCAATGTAATATTAACTGAATATTGGCAATTATACAAACTAATTATTTTCCTTTGTATTGGTGGCACTTTAACAAAACTAGTACTGATTGGATTGGTGTTGTTTATGTTTAACTTCTGGTGGTAAGAGTTTTAATGAAGTAGGTGTTCAAAGGTTAAAATTTTTTTCTATCTGTCTCTCTCTCTCTCTCTCTTTGGGTGGTTCTAATAAAAATTAATTTGGCTATTTTTCCCTTAAAATTTTCTTGTCAGTTTTTTGGTTTATTTTCTCACATATTATCCTTCTTTCTACCTAGTCTTTTCAAGTAATATTATTTTATTAGGCGTTTTATTTTTAAGTATTCTTTTACACCAGATGCTTATTATTTAGTTTAAATGTATTCATGCGACTACAAGCCAATTAAAAAGCTACCGTATTTATAGCAATATTAGAGAATACCATATATATTTTCATGTAGAGTGTCCCTGATATTAAATTTTAGTTGTTAGTAAAACTGCAACAATATTGGTGGAATTCCAAAACATGTTATGATTTCAGGCAGTCCTACTAACATCCGGGACATTGATGATTTGTGATGCACATTAAAAAAATGTGGCCATGTCATTTGTACATTGATAGTTTTGCTCCATGACCACTGGCGAAATTAATTACGCATTGCATTTTTACATATTTAGCATTGCCCATTCTTGTTTTTGCTGCATTTCTAGAATAATCATAAACATTAGTAACAGAATTCAAGTCTACACTTGTTTTTCAATATAACCAGTCTAGTAGTTTTCCATCACGACTACCCCCAGCAAAGTACAAGAAAATAAAACAAAAATGTCGTGTAATATAATACTTAAAAGCTATTTATATACACTCTCGTTGAAGAGGACTTTTCCTTTGACGGCTAAGAAAAACTAAAACAACATTTTGGGGAATGAATATCTGCAACAACCCACAATAAGTTTAAAAATTACAACCATTAATTGTAATGTAATGTCGATTAGAGTGAGTTCATTTCTTAATGTAAACAATAAAAACAACAATCAATTAATCTATCTATCAAATGCCACAAACATTAATAAACCGACATTGTTTTCTCTGTTTGTTTTTCCCTTTCAAAAATCTTTATAACCATGAATTATTTTGATTTTACCATCTAAGATTACCTTTTTCGAAAAAAACTTCAACTCTAAGCTTTACTTTCAAATTTCTTTTTCAATTCTTGATTTTCTGCAACAACAACTTCCAACAAATTAGTCAATTTGTCAATCTTTTCAATGACTTCATAAATCTGCCAATTGACACCAGCTTTACCTGCTTGTTCAACTGGTTTGACAACTTTATCAATTTTTTCACTAAACTGATGAGTGTTTATCATAAATTCCGGATCTTGTCTTTCACCTTCACGTTGAATTCTTAATTCCTCGGTGATTTCCAGATTTCTTTCCCTAATTCTATCCCAAGAATTGTCACCATCCCCGGTGGAATCTTCATCGTACCCATCAGTCAAGTCCCACTCGGTGTCAATTTCATTAGCATCGTCGGGCAATCCCTTGAATCGGTTGTATTGTATTCTTCTGGCGTTGGACAACTCGTCAGATGTAATATATGCCAATAATGGAGAATAAATTATCAACATCACATAGTAGTTGATGTTCTTCCATGTACTGGTGGATACGAACCAGCCAATTGGAGTAATCAAAAGCTCAAGCAAGTTAAAAGGTGGAACATACAAGTTTTGATCTGGTGCTCTGATGTATCTCAATGTTTTGTGAGCAACCAATGCAAAATATTCATCGGTAGCATTTTCAACAATGGCAGCATAGGCAGTTGAATATAACGCAATCAAAATATTCATCAATATAACCGTCAACATGAATTGGTAAAAATAATATAAAACCGAAGCATACGGAGGAACCAAATTCCCCATATCTTCAAACGATGAGCCTCCAATAACAGCTTTCACTAATGATATTAAAATTCTTTGCGTGGCTTCGTTTTTACCATCAGATGAATCTAAACCAATGAATCCCTGCAAGAACCCGACAATGACAACAAATAACAAAAAGAAGAACAATATGGATTCTTTCATCATGGTTTTCAAAACAACGATCATGGCTCCAACAAATTTGTAGGCGTCCAAGAATAACAATAATCTCGACCACATTAACGGAGAGGCACATGCCAAAACCCTGAATGATATTTCATCGTATCTAATTCTGGTAGCTCCATGGGCATTAACACTGGCGACTCTGAAACACATGGCAACGGTTAATATACTATACATTGTGTCATTAAAGGCATTCCAAAATCCCAAATAATTCCAACCAACGTGATAGAACTTGATAAACTCATCCAAAATGTATCCGATTGTGAACAAATACAACACTATTTCGAAAAAATCAATGTCTCCAGTGAGGGTGTCGTGAGTATTTACGACAATTGTGAAAATAGTCAAGTAAATAATACTCAAAAAGATTTCTAAAATATTTTGATACAAAGGAGTCTTGATTCTGGCCGGATCAAAATGGGTTCTAAATGACTGTGATGCTGCTCCCTTGTATAAAACATAGGAATGAGGATCAGTTGAAGATTGGATGATCCAACCTCTCCATAACCACTTGATGCATCTTTGATACCCAGAAGATCCAATAACAATAGTAGAATGCATATCAACAGCCATTTCCAAGGCACTAACGGGGGTGGCATCCACCCCGTTAACACAAATGGTGTATCTATGACACAACATAGTTAAAAACAAATACTTGTCCCTTTTTTCACGTTCAATGACAATTGCAGCAATAGTTTGTGCTGTCAATGCACGTAACGAGTACAATTCGTTATCGGATAATTCGTATTCAGACTGCTGCCAATACCAATCGCATACTTTCAATAAACAAAACACCAAACTTCCACGATATTTGTACGACGAAGTACCTTCCTTACCGTCACCTTTACCACCTGCGGCTTGATACACCAAGTCAATTACCGGGTCACTCAAAATGGCCGAATTAGAAGAAGTGATTTCCTCTTCTTTGAAACAAATTGGGATTATTTTGTCAATTAACAATTTCAAATTAGAACAAATCCTGAAAACCTGCCTTGAGTTGGGACAAAATCTTGCGTCATTCCCATAAATGGAACCTTCATAATTCTCATCATTTACTTGTGATGGAGGTAATAAAGGATTGTTTTCCTCCAAATCAAGTTCAGGCATTGCTTGAAAGAAGTACTTGTTACTGTAGATTTGAGATAGAAACTTGAAGAGAACAAGATTGCTAACAGCATCATGATTCTTTTAAATTCTTCACCTTTTTTTTTTTTTTCTTTGCCTTGCTCCCTCCTCTACCCTGAAGTTGTGTATTGTTGTCGAATTTCATAGTGTTTATTTTTAGTTGTTATTCTTTTTTCCCCCGTTTTGTACCGCGTCGAGATGCGTGTAACAATGAAAAAATTCTCCATTACTGTATCAAGCTTGCACAAACAATCACGGAGTGGGGCTACCAACAATCGAACGAGGAACAACTAAAACCTTGGACTGGGCTATAGAAATTTTCACTGGAACAAACGTACTAAAAATAGTCAGATATTCTTATGAGAACAATATAGAAGCCAGTTTCAGAAAACCAAATAACAAAAACAAACAATACAGTGAACACAATTCTCGTCTACTGTTGTTGTATGTATACAAACACTCTGAATTAGATTTTTTCAAACGCAACCATCTCTGAAGTGGAAAACAACAAGGATAGAAAAAGATAATGATTCAGTAGTATCAACTTTATACACAAGCTTATCAATTTATATGATAGTAGAAGGCTACAGTTCACCCCCGCTCCCCCTCAAATACAACAACAAAGCTAAAGAAAAGTGGCATTGTTAATTATTTGGAATAAACTTTTAGATTATCCTAATCTTAGAATAAATTGGAAGAAGTCACTTTTAAAGTTATGGAAGAAACCTTAAACATTAATGCGTAATAATGTAACGCATAAGAATATCATTTATCTATTGTGGCAAAAGCTGAGTTCCTATCTTTGATTTTTGCTCCCTCCTCCCACCACCCCCTTTCATTTTATTTTCAACTACAAGTCAGGCCGATTCTTGTAAAACATGTCGTCATACAGTTTGCTCACTCATTTTTCAATACTATTGTAGAGACTTGCTCACAATCGGATTCATTGTTAGTACTTTTGTTGTTGGCATTAGTGCGATGTTAAGTGATTTATTCCGGTTACTATATTTGACAATATATGTGACTACAATTTGAATTTCATGGCATTTGAAATCAAGCAGCATTTAATCATTACCTTAACAAATACAATACAAGTTACAACTAAAAAGCTACTATGAAATTAGCACTCACAGTAAAAGATGCTTTGTAATTCTTATTTTTATTCTTTCTTAGTTTGGATAAATGCTGAAATTTCTTTATTCCCCTTATTGTTGTTGTTTAAAATTGAATCAAGTCCTGTTAACACCGTTCATGTTGCATTTTTTCATTACTGGACATGGAAAAGGAAAAAAAAATGCCAAAGAACCTACACCACCATCATAACTGCTGTTATTCCCATACTTGCTAACTCTAAAGCAGCTATATCTTATCAGAAACAAAACAATGCCCAACCATCAATTAATGCAGTTTTTAACAGGGGTACATAGCAACAATTAACAACCAGAAAGCCTGTTGTTTAAAGATAATGTTGATCTGTTTAATTAGGTTTAGTACCTCGTTTCTTATCTAAGTACATTTCAAACAGATAAGTCTTGACGATCTCAAGGTAACAGTATCTTGACAGCGTATAAGCAAATGTGTGTAAAACATTCAATTCGTTAAACGATATCAATCTTTGAGGGTTTTTTTTGTTTTTTTTTTGTAAACATTTATGAACAAAAAATGACACCGTAGAGGAAAAGCGATTCTCAAGTTTTCCAACCCTGCATATTGTTTTCCTAATTATGTACAGGGTGAAAAAGCCCAGACCAAGATGAAATTACTACTAGAACCGAAACTAACCAACCAGCAAACCAGTCAAGGGTATGTAACATTTCTTTTCTTCTTATTCCCCTTTTCTGTATAGATATGCAATGTAAAGCCCATTTTATTGTCCATTCCACCTTCAAACAAGTTTGGTATTTTATTCTTTTGTAACCACTATCCAACGTTTAAGAAAACCTGGCATAGAAACTTGAAAGAGGTTAAAATAGACGAAAATACAGCTCCATGGTATTAACGAACACTCATTTTTAGGACTGCCAATATTTGAAACTTCATATAAAGGTATTCAAGATCTCAATGAGACCATCATTAGATTGTTACACACTTGAATGTGACAACAACTCTTTTTAAAAATGATCTTTGTAGATTATTGTCGAGAGTGTATGTGGGGGTTATTCTTTTTATTTACTTTTCATTGTCATGCAAACCTCACAAAGACGTCACCCAGCGTAGGCCACTATCCTCATGATGGTATAAACAAGTAGAGAATTGGTTTTCTGCAAGTATTTTCCGTTGCAAAGTCGTTAGACGAGGAAATAGTTTGCATTGCGGCTAGAGTTGCAGAAATCTTTAACTAGTACAGAATCGCCTCCTATATGCTATGCTGCTTGTATTATATATTATGCAACTATTGAGATTTAAAAGGGCCTTAATTAATAATCAAGGAATAATAACACTTATTACACCCAAGTAGTAGCAACAACTAAAAGTAAAAGAGGTTGCAAGGAAAAGAAAAAGAGTTTTTTTTTTTGTTGTTTTCAAAATTAGACACACAACAATCAATCAAATGATGATTTATTGTTGTTAGTGTATTGTTGTTAATTTCTTTATTGGTTCGCATTTTTGTGTGATAATGAAAAAAAAAAAAAAAAAAGAAAAAGAATTATAAAGAATAAGTTTAAAAAAAGAGTTTATAATTTTTTAGCTTCTACTTTTGCTTTTTATTGTTGATTATTGTTCAATTATTGACTTTGTGTGTGATTAAAGATAATATACATACATGATAATAAAGGAAAAATGCGAGTAATCATTTCCTAATTCTAGAATAAGGAAGTGGCAGATGATGTCTAAATTCATTCCATCAACATTATTTATAGTCCACATGTTTCCTTCTGGAAAATGAGCTTTTTCAATTCAATACTTGATTTATATTTCTCTCTCTACAATTTCATTTTCCATTTAACTTATTTTTCTTGATTAAATCGTGTTTCATCCCTTATTGAGGTTTTCGTTTCTTTTCTAAATACTTTCGTTTATTTTTTTTTTTTTGTTTGGTAATTTGTATCTCAAGAAATCAAGTTTACAAACACACCCAAAGAATAAAGAATGTCATACAAATGGGGTAGGTCCATGACTAGGTGTGATATCAAGGAACTCCCACTTTTACCACCAACAGCAAACATTAACAACGACAGCAATGACTGGGATGACTCTTCTAGCAACATCTCCTTGAGCGAATATCGAGAGAAATTATTACGTCGCCATATGATTGACGACAACCCTATTGTTGACTACCCCACAGACCATATGCCATTACCTCCAATGCACCAGACAACAACATATTCACTGCTGTCAGAGGATTTAACTACATTAAGTACAGTCCGACCGCCCGAAATTGACAATGAAAACGATTATTTGAAAGCGCCATTTGGCGAGCCCCCTGCATTCAACTCCTTCACCAATGCTACCTACTAATTCAAATGAAGAAGAAGATTTTTTGCCAGACCCAAACCTAGATGACGCAATATCGATTTCGTCGTATACAAAAGCACAGAAAAGGAAATCAGGATTTGGTTCTGTGGAGGAGGGTAGTGTGAATGTTGCAAATGCTCCAGAAAAAGATGACAGGACGAGTTATCGCCACTTTAACCCACCAGAATCTGACGATAAAGTTGCCCATGGTACACATGATACCACAGCACAATTTGAAAACCCTTTCAAAGATCCTATAATCACTAAAAAACCTAAAGAAGGATTACTCAAAAAATTTAATTTTGCAAATTTAAATATCCATTTTGAGAAATTCAAAAAGTCAAGTAAGACCACTGGCCAGTCAAGTTTATTTTCTGCTTCCACACAAGATATTCCTCCAAGAGTACCTCCCAAGGAAGAACACCATTCTCCTTACCAATATAGAACCGAAGACCAGCAATCATCCACATCCACATCCAAAACATACACCACCGCTGAAACGATAGAAACTAGAGCCTCACCTTTATTTTCTGCCAGTCCTCTTTTGCCTCCACTACCTCCCAAGTCCCCAGTATATGATTTTTCAACTCAATACAGTATCAACTCATCAATCATGTCATCTCCTGACGCACCTTTTTGGAAGTATCATATATTAAAATTTGGCAAAGATTTATACCTAACAACCAACCCAGGAATGAAACATGTATATTGTCGTAACGCACCTGGTTATTTCATTGAAGTCGTAAGCTCCGACCCCACTACAATAAAACCCAACTCTACTTCAGGATACAGTTTGATTTTTAGAGATTCTAGTGATCTAACAGAAGGCTCAAGAGTTCCGTTTATGATTGTGACGAAAAACCCGGCCAGTAAAGGCGGTGAATTCACCTTTTCCATACCCAAGGATAAGTTTTTGAATCAAGGCACTATTGTTAAATACGAGGACTTGACAACATATAATGGGGTTTCTTTCCCAAAGAAAATTGATGAGGCCTTCTTCCCCTACGTCAACCTTCGAGCAAAATATCCACAATATTTTCAAAATCACGAAATCCGCGATTTAAATAACATGCCTTGGAACATAGGGTCGATACCAAGAGTCAGAAGTAGTAAAATGACCAAACTCAAGGAAACTTTTAAAAACACCTCACCCACGAAAAATAAAAACTACCCTGCTCTGCATGATGAAGAGTTTAAATTTATTGGTAAAAGAAATATATATTTCCATCAAAATTACGTTTCCACTGCTCACCATGGGTTGAAATATAGAGAATTTGAACCAAAGTTTATTTATGGACACGATTATGGACAAAGTTTCCCACCGGTACTCGCAATGTTTAGACCATTTGAAACCAGACCGAAAAAGAAGATTATCCGAACTGTGAAAAACAATAAACATTATTTAAATGGTAGTTTAAATGAAACCCCCTTTCTTGAAAATGTCGAAGATCAGTATGGAACGGAAACTAAAAAATTTTATCAAGGTAGTGACGGTTTATATTATCTGAACAATACGAGTGATGATTTGCCAGACGAAAATAAATTAGGATGGATAACAATATATGAAGATCTTGAAATCTTTGGAGGGATCAGAAACAGAGGTATGTTTGACATTGTTGTTGGGATGACGCTTGCCGTTGGATATGATAGCTGTTTATCTAATGAGTAAGTTAATTTGGTTACCTATCCAAATTTTTCATCGGTTTTTTTTTTTTTTTTTTCAATAGACATTTTCTATCTATATATAATGCATATCAATGGTAAACTGGGGTTTTTAGTATCTGAAAAAACCATCAAATTTTCGAATCATATTTGCAAACACGTCCTCTTTCATCACTCTCGATAGTAGAATAAATTTCCACCATATTTTATCGCCAATCGCTGTTTCCTTGCCACTGATATTTATTTGATTAAATTTCCATCTTAATAATTTGCTACCGTTAATCATCAAACTCACATGACCCAACGCATTATCAATTGCATGTCTAATAAACACTCGAGAATCATAATTATAATTATAATCTTCTTGAATGGATATATACTTATTCCAATTATTTTCAATTTTGTTACTCTCAAAAAACCCAAAATTAAATCGTTTAGAGTCGACACCAGGAGTGGTCAATATCGGTACATGATAAATAAAATTTAATTTATAATTCAATTCTACCCAATTGCGGAATATATTTGACGCTAATAACGGAATTGATTGTAAACTGGAGGTATTATTCAATGGTCTGAATTGAATATTATCTAAACTTTCTCCATAATATAATGATCCAATCAAAGTGTTTGGCATAAAAATGGGAATACTTCTTAATGCAAAAGATTTACGACGAGCAAGAACTAAAGTATTAGAATTTTCAGACGATAATGAACTAAAATTTATGGGTAATGTCCAAGGAATTGAATTATTTAAATTGACATCGTATAATAATTTATTATCGTTACAATAAAGCAAATGATAACTTCCTTCAAATTTTTGAAGATTTAGTTGGTATTCAATTTTATATCCCGTAAAGGGAATATTCATATTAGTAACACAAGATTGAGATTGATCAGGTAATGAAAATGATTGACGGGATATCAATAATAGTAATATTACTAGGCTTAACATGATCTGATAATAATTAATAGTTTGGATTGTTTTGTTTTACATAAAACATAGCATAATTTATTCTCGAAATCTGGTTTTGGCTTTTGCAACTCCTTGTTTTTTTTTTTTTTTTGCTTGATATTTGCAGCTTTAGTTTTTATATATTTAATTACATTTCATTCTTTATATACTTTACTAATCATTTCCTAATCATTTTCTAATCAATTTTTTAAATTCTATTAATAATAATCATAATAAGCTATAGATACTGCAAAGTTTTACCATGTCTGCTACTTTTATAATTCCACAATCCATCAGGGAAATTTCAACTAATTCAACTACAATCAACGAAACAACATCTAACACAACGTCCACCACTCCTACGTCTACCTATACTGAATTACCTGCCCAAGGATACCTTGCTAGAATTTCCAATTTGCCAGCAGTATCTGCTATAAATGGCATGATATCTTCTTTCCCTGTTGTCAAAATATTCACATCTAATGCTGTTCCCATTTTGATTGCGAGACAAGAGCGTAAGAAAAAAGAAGAAATAGAACGATGGACGGAATATCAAAAAAACTTGAACAGACAGTAATAGTATATATATATATATATATAAGACTAAGTTCACACCATTTTGATTATTCTGTAAGTATTTCGACAAAGGAAATTCAAGTTGCTATATTTCATCCATTTCAGAATCAGTAGAAAGACAGAATTCAACTGCTTCCGTGCCTGTTTTTATCTTGTTAGATTTTTTATTGGTGATACCTTTAAAAGAACTTTCCTCCTCATTCTGCGTCTGTTTAATTTGCTTAATCATGGCATTGAATTTCTCATTTTCCTCATAATCAGATAAATCGTAAACAATATCAGCATCATCAACCGTGGTATTTGAAACAATTAACGGCTGTTCTTTCTTCACTGGAAACTGAGAAGTTTCGGTACCGGAAAATGTCACCGAGTCAGTAGTAATATACCCATCGGCAAGTTTTAGCTGATTGGGTGTCGAATCATTCCTAATTTCTTTCTCAGAAGTATTGTGCACACTTTTATCCGTCTCTTGATTTTCACCATCTTCCTTACTTTCTTGCCCATTCATCTCTTCTTGAATCAATTCTTCCCCTGGTTCAGATGGTTCATTTCCAGAAATGACCAATGGCTTATATATGCTAACATCATTTGCAGCAACATCATACCTCTCAATTTCATTCCTAGGTGTATATATATATTGAAAGTACGTCGAAGTTCGGGGTGGAATTCTAAACGTAAGTCTTTTGGAAACTTTTGAATCAATGTTTAATAACTCACTGGTATGCACCTTGTTTCTAGCAATCTTTGACCCCACAGAAGTTCTACTGACTTGTCGAGTAGTGCCAATCATATTAGAACTACTTTGATATCGTAGTGGTTTTGGTGCTGATTGAACCTTGTTCCTATTGGATTCCAAACTGGACGGATTGGCTATATTTTGAGTTGTATTATTTTTAGGCGAATGAGCTTTATCCATTCTGGTGACTCCCATTGAACTATAGACCAGTTTCGTCACATTTTTATTAATGTACGAGCTTTGGTTTTTACTGTCTGTGATGACTAAGTTTCTTGGTGTAATTTTCCTGTGTGACGTTGACGCAAGGCCCAAACTTGGAGTTTTACTTATTATATTTCCCCCATTTGAAATAGATCCATTCTTTATAATGCTCTTTTCCAACTGCTGGCTATCACTAGTCTTTGCTCTTATACTAACTTCTCTTTCGAAAACACGTATCTTTTCTTGAATTTGAATAAGATAATTGGAATTGGGTAGTCGAAACTCATTATTATTTGTCAAGACACTGTTTAAAATATTAGATATCAGTTTGGATTTATAGAAGTCTGTGGCTAATAGCATGCCATCTTCATTATGTATCTCCATTTTCTTATTGAACTCATAAAATGTCAATTTTCCATCATTCCAATTCTTTGATTTCTGTTGAATCCTAGTGGTATATAGTATTTCGTATTCATGAATCACAGAGATTATATTAGCTTGACTAGTTGACATAGACGGGTATAATATTCCACAATTTATTTCATTCAAAAATAGTTGTTTATTCAACTATTCTCACCAGAAAGTATGCATGTGTTTACATTTTTTTTTTTTTTTCATACAATGTTTGGTTAAACACCATACATACACGAGTCAACATACAGTTAAATATAGATTAATACTATTTACATTAACTCTATACAAATATTTACAAAATAAAAATGAAAAGAAAAGACTTTTTAATTCTTAGAGAATGGGAAACCATAACAACTGAGCAAGGTTTTGGCGTGGTTGTCAGTTTGTGCAGTAGTTCTAAAAGTAATTTGTAAACCGTTCAAGTTAGGGAACAATTCTTGGAAATGATCTAATTCTGGGAAAAATTGACAATCCTCTGGAGTCAACCCCATAGATATATTACCATTCTTATCACCCGAAGTTCTTGGGATACCTTTGAACGCTCTAATTCTTGGTAACACTAATTCTGTCAAAGTGCTAATAAACTGACTCATGTCTCTATCAAACAATTCAACCTTGGCACCACATGCTCTTCCTACTCTCACTTTCCAAGGCAAAATGTTTGCTTTACCATAAAGAATCTTAGGTTTGACATTGGTAATTGTCGCAAGTTGCAATCTTGTCGTGATATTCAACCAAGGCGATTCCAATGCATTTTTATTATATGATTGGACAACAATACTCTCTAATTTAGGAACATTCTTGTTGTTTATTGGATAAATATTTTTTGTTGGTCTTGTACTTCCAACTGGTTTTCGCAACGGACGATACAATTTGAAAGGTGTGTCTGTTCCCCAAGAACGCTTCTTATTCCCAATTATTGGTTCGGCATCATGCTCATATAAATGCAATAATAAATCAGACTGTAACGCATTTTGATAATACTCGTTGACTCTATCTTGTGAAATCTCGGTTGGTTTGAATTTGACGGATCTGATATCATCTTTTGGAAGTAATAGTTCTTTCAATCCCGGTCTCAATTTAGATTTTTCAACTTTAACCAAATGATGTACTGGATTTACAGTAGAGTAACCAGGTCTCAAGACTGTACTGCTTTGTGAAAATGAACGAATGAAATGCCTATTCATTTTGCAGTTAGTATACATCTATGGTCTTGTTAGATTTGGGTTTTTTCAAAGCTAAAAATTTTTTTTTTCTTGAGCTTCTCTCACGAAACAAAATGGAGAAAGGAAAACCCAAACCAAAGTCGTGCCAAAGGAATAAAAAGTGCTACATTATATCTACTGTTTACTTCAGTCTTTCTTCTTGGATTATGACATGGGAATATAAGAAATAACGTATGCGTTGCATTTGACTTTGCTGAAGACTATCATTTATAATGTAAGCTGTAACTTGGGGAATTTGTGAATCCCAGAAATATGGTGTTAGATTCAACACTCTGTCTTGTTCTTGTCAAACAACAATACAAGTATGTGTCGATTGTGTTTGGATTGCAAACAGATGTTTGTTGACCACTCTACATAAAGCACGGCTTATCAATAAATTATTAATTGTAGATACTCTTGTTTGACCAAATCTGTAATTACTTGAGTTGGACTACTTCTACACTTTTGGTATTATTCACACGACCAACTTTGTTAAAGATGTTTTGAATCCTTTCTTTTTTTTCTTTCCATAGTAATCTCTTCCCTTGCCTAGTTCCAAGGAATATATAATACTAGTATTTGAATCGTTCAAAACGCTTGCTCATAAGAAGTAGACAGTTGTATCTGTGCTGAAAATCAACGACGGAAGGAGCATACATTATGAAATTTGGCTTACCAGACAATTTTGAAGTGGCCGTAGATGTGTCACTTAAACCGGCAAATCAAATTACATTATCATTAATTAAACCTTCACGACCCAAGAATACTTTCAACGATATTTTCAGAAAAACTTACAATGATATAGATGAAAACACCTTAGAGTTCATAAATTCCAAGAGAAATGAGATCAATAATAGACTTGACACGTTGCACTCAAAAATGAGATCTCGCGAAGCTCAAGCAGATGCAAACATAACACATTTAATTCAGGATTTTGATAGTCAACTAAGAATTCAAAATAGCCAAGTGGAGGAATTGATCAGAAGAGAAAAAGAACGAATACGTCTAGAGCTAGAGAGAAAGAGAAGAGAGGAGGAAGAAAGACGACGCCGTGAAGAAGAGGAACGCAGACGCCGTGAGGAAGAAGAACGGAGACGTAAGGAAGAGGAGGAAAGGAAACGGAAAGAAGAAGAAGAAAGGAAACGGAGGTTAGAGGAGGAGGAGGAGAAGGAGCGTAAACGTAAAGAGGAAGAAGAAGTTAGAAAGAGGAGAGAGGCAGAATTGAAAATTCAAAGAGAAAAAGAATTGTTAGAGCAGAAGAAGAAAGAAAAGGAGCTGCGCTTTACTACAAACTATAATCAAATTGAGAAAACCTTTTACAAGTACAAACAAGATATACAAGATATAAAGAACAACGTGAAATTGAAATTAAATGAAAACGCCGACTTGAAGAAACAAGTTAACCAGTACAAAAGAAAAATCAATCCTAAATTTGGTCAATTATCCAGCTCATTATCTCAATTTAATAGAATAAGTACAGAAGTAATAGCCTTGATCAAAGCAGTCGAGTCCAATGCCTTGGCATTTAAATGGGTATTAAATTTCACTGCAAAAGCAATAATAGATCAAGCAGAAACCGAAGTTATCGTTCGACCAAATTCAGCTGTTCCATTAGCTAAACTAGCATACGCACTATTACAGACATTTCCAGAATTTGAATATTATTTGAACGCAAGATTTATAAAAAAGTGTCCATATATCATAGGGTATAATTGTTCCATTGACTCAGAAGAGGGTAGAGAGAGGATGGGCTGGAAACGTCCTGATGGCAGCAAATGGGAAGAAGAAACGAAATATGATGAAAGAATGGGTGGCATTGTCAGCGTTTGGGCCGCCATGACTACCATTACTAACCATGGATCACAGAAACTTTTGTATTCGTTTGAGTCGGCATGGCAATTTTTGGCTAGAACGGCCAATTTACCAGTAAACATGCTAATCAAT
This sequence comes from Candida dubliniensis CD36, assembly GCF_000026945.1. Taxonomy (NCBI): domain Eukaryota; kingdom Fungi; phylum Ascomycota; class Pichiomycetes; order Serinales; family Debaryomycetaceae; genus Candida; species Candida dubliniensis. The sequence continues at coordinate 1,569,332 of NC_012861.1, read as the reverse complement.
ACCCATTTCACAATTTTGGGAAATTGGTGGGAGGCGGCCGGTGCAAGTTTCTTACCTGTTTACGGTAAGCAAAGCCAGAAACTAATGTACGTTGTTGCTGTCCAACTAACAAACGCCGTGGCTTCGAAGAAGTTCCCATCTGGTGCCAGATTATCAATTATGGGCGAAGAATGGGTCACGAAAGGAAGAATCCAATCACTAAAGGCAATGGAATATTAAGTATTACATAAATCGCTTTTATGCATTAATCTAGTATTAGCCATTTAATAATGCCACTATACAATTTAGAAAAGTTACATAGGTATTAAATAAACTGAAGTAAAGTAGCAACTCAAAGTATACACTCTCAAATACTAAACTCATCAATTCCATCGTCATCGTTGTCATTACCAACTTCATCCTCATGCAAATGATCCTTGTCCTCCCCATCCAGTTCATCTTCTGACAGAAGTTGATCTTTGTAGTTCACTTTGTTTGTATTACGAGAACTTTTACGTCTCAGTTCAAAGGTAACTGCTTCAGAAACAGCCAGCTTTTTCTTTCTTTTCGAAGGCTCCACTCTACTAACCTTCTTTGATCGTTTCTGGCGGGATCTAGGTGCAACAGATGTTGTGTTCACATTCTTTATAATAGTTCCAGTACGCATTTTCTTATTGATGATGGCAAGTAATTCAATTTGAAGTTTTTCGGGTATATAAATTTCAGTGACAACAGCTTGCGCTTCTTTAGATGAAGCCATTGGTGCGTAGATATCCAGTGGCAACTTGAGTTTTCCTGGCCAGGTTTGCATTGGCCAATTCTTGCCATCAGCATACGTCTTGATCACCAATTGTGCCAACTCAGCAATTCTGTACAAATTCAAAATCTGTTCAGTTGGCTTTTCGGCTTCATAATCCACTGTGGCTATCGTGGCATCACGATGTTGTTTGACTCGACTAGCAAAATAATACAATAAAGAAACGTTTTCCTGAGTAGCAATCAACTGAACATAAAAAATCAACAACCTGGCAGCATAGTTATATGAAGCCAATTTATCGTCATCATTCCCACCTTTTAGCAACAGCAAAAACTGCTCATGGTGGGCTAAAATATGTATTAGTCTAACCAATGATTTTTCAAATTTGATACTCTTTCTAGACTCCAAACGTTTGAACATTGCTGAAATCCACATTGTAGCATCATTTTTGAGTTCAAAATTCAGTTCCAAAGCACTGAAAAACACAATTGCCAAAAATTTTTCTGATATCAACTCATCTGCCAATTTTCCCTGCAAACTATTGAGAAACTTAGCTCTCACATTGTAGTCTTCATCATTCAACAAAAATGTTAATCGCCTTATACTTGCCAGTAACATAGTTTCACTATAAACGGGTATTTTGGCCAATTTCAACATATATAAACCAGCTGCCAATCTTAATCTCAGTCTATACGATTCTGGCGTAGGCCAAGATGGATCATTCTTGTTGATTATTTCTCCATTATTTCCAATAAATGACATTAACAATTTGATTACAGGTAATGCTTTCTGTTTCGCTTCTTCTTTTGCCTTTTCAGACAAATCTGTCTTATCTAGGCTCTTTAAATTATTAACCAACAATCTTATAGCAATCAACTTTTCGTATAAAGTAGGATGGTTGTCCAAGTCAGTAGTGGTAATCCATGTATTATCATTTACATTGTAATTTTCGAGGTTTCTATTTTTCAAAAAAAATTCCTTGATAACAAGTGGAGTCAATTCATTTTCCTTATCCAGAATTGCCAATCTGTCAACAACAAATATTTCCGCGATTGAGCTTAAGCATGTAGCAAGTTTTGTACTTTCCAAGTCTAATGGATAAATGGAATCCATAATCCCTCCACAATAGACTTCTTTTTTATCGTTTAATCCAATTATTTTGATTGCATATTTTGCCTCTTCTGGTGTACCATTTATTGCCAAATTTTTCAAAGATTCAATGAATGAAAATTCTTGTGGGAATAAATCTGGATACTTTTTCACAAAATGATACACTGTTTTCAAAGCATTAGATTTGCTTGTTGACTGCTCACCCTTATCAATTACTAAATTTGACAACGCTCTTAAGTGCGATTTATAGACATCAGGAATTATGGATGAAATCTGTTCCAATATTTCATTTGCGGAAGAATAGTAGTCATTTTCACCTTGCTTGGAATATTTGATTAACCCTTCCACAATGGAACGGTTGTAAAAAATAGGTGAGGCTCTCAACAATAAAAGTTTAAAGTTTTCAGTCATTTCAGTAGTGGTTACTGTATTTCTTTCATTTTCTAGTCTGATATTTTTAGAATCAGATAATTTGTTGAGTAATTCTTTCATCGAGTTCTTAACTGTGACGAGATCAGACTCTGATGAAATGCAAACTTTAATCAAATGGAAAAACCTAGCACGATCCAATTTATAAAATCTTTCAAAGCAGTATGAAGAATTCCATCCTTCAGGAAACGACACACATAGCCACTCAATGATTTTATCTAATTTCAAAATTATTTCGTTGGTGCCATCATTACCACTGCTGTCCTTGTTTTCCAGCTTGTCACCCTTATTGTATACCTCCGATAGTTCAATATATATCAATAATACTTTAGAAATCCGTTGCTGTCTTTTATTAATTGCAATAAAAGCCTCTTTCCCTTTAGCATCTAAAACACGGTAAAACTGGACCAATCTTTCAACACCGGTTTCGGTATTCATATCTAAAATTGGCAACATGTTTTCAAAAACAGCCAAATCTACCAATGTAGTGATTTCTTTATTGTTGATATATACCAATGACAATATTTGATTGGGAATACTCAAAATTGAATCCTTCAATTCAGTCTCAATTTCAGACTGCATATTCTTCTCAGCTTTCATGTAACTAGCATAATAAGAACCCAAAATTTTAATTGAAAGTTTCCGAATAGAGGCGTGTTTTTCTCTTGTCAATTTAAATAACGTGTTGACCAACTCTGTTGTAGCCATCTTACTTATGAATTGTTGATAAGGAACTTCACTTAAACATACACAAGCAGCTTCTCTTACTTTTTCTTCTGTATCGACAAGACATTTGTGCACACAAGCTGACAACATTTGATTAATCTCTGTGGTTGTATAGTTATTGGAACAAATTATACTTGGTACTTGTTGAACCCACTTGCTTCTTACGTTTGAAGAAACGTCGGATGTTTTCTTTAACCAATTATTCCATGTTTGTTTATAAGTCACAAAAAAGTTAACATTTGTTGAAGCTGAGAGATATACTGGTGAACCTAGCATTTGCCCTATTGTAACTGTAGCCAATATTCTCACTTTTTCATCGTCAGCATTTAGTTCATCATCTATAAGTGCCATAACGGATGATAATACACTAGGAATGAACTTCCATAACTGTATTGACAAATGGTGCACTTTCTTTAGAATATCCATGGCTTGTGAAAATTTGGTATGAGATTTCGAATTCAGCTTATTTTTATCATCGTCAAGTGTTTCTTCTTCGATGTTATTGGTGTTATCATAAAGTATTTCTGAAAAATACTGAGCCACCAAACGCGACATTCTGTCTATATTATTTTCACAAATTGACAACGAAAGGTTGAATTCAGGACTTGTTATACCACTATTCAGTAATAATTTACTAGGGTCGTGATTAGCAAATTTTTGCAAAATCAATTGCAATATTTGATGAGGAACAACTTCGGCTTCAGACAATACTTCAGACAAAATGTCTGTTATTATGGTCTCAAGCTCTATGGGGAATCCTTTTACTGCCAAATTATAAAATGTGGTGAAGATGCTGACAATCAATGATTCCAGATCAGGTAAATCAGTTATAATAATGGTCGATTTAGCTTCAGCCAATCGTTTTAAAAGATAAACATGTTGCTGATAAAAGGGGTCATCTTTTTTAGCAGATAATCTCGAAAACTGCTTGAAGAAAAGCTTAAACACGTCCGACAATTGTTGGTCGGAATAAGGTGCATTCGGAGCAAATATACGAAGAATATCCGAAAGACAACAACATAAGTAAGCCTGAACCCCCAAGCTTGTGTGACTAAGCAATTTCTTGTTCACCAAATCAGTTGTGTAATTCGATAAGTTTACACTCGAGTCGTCAATATTGGATAATTCATCATGCAAAGCAATCAATCTATTTATCAATTCTTTATTCGAAATCTGGGATTTAACTGTTGGCAAAATTGATTTGTCAAATTTTAAAGACACGGCATCCACGCTTCTTGAAACTCTGCTTTTCGTTACCATCATTAGAATTCTTACCCTTTTATTATCCAAAATTCAAATGAAATAACCGAATATATCAAGATTCAGAAAGCAACAGTAAAAGTTATAACAAAAACAGAAGCAACAAAAAAAGAATAGAGAGGGAATAATAAACAAATAGAATCATTTTCAAAATTTTATTTTTTTATTTTTACGCGTTACGTGTGGTCGTGTCAATGCCAAATTGAATTATTGACGGGACAATCCTAAGAAAACTAATTCAACCGAAAAAAAATTAGTACTAAAACTAAAATCTGTTGGTCGTCAAATAAGCCACATACATACGCACACACACAACACTATTGTTAATACCTACACCATTAAATTTGTGAATTGACTTCCATGGTTACTAGTAAAATAATTGATTATTTTAGATTAAAGGATATTGTGAATCAAAGAATTGTGTATGAGTTACCTTTAAACTACACTGATTTACAATCGTCGTCGTCGTCGTCCTCCTCCACTATTAAGGTAGCTATTACCATTACTTCTAAATTTGATAAGAACTTGCACAATGAAAAAGAGGGTTTTGAAAAAGTCTTATTACCTGAAAAACCAAAGCTAATTGTTTATTTGCAAGGTGGGCCTGGGTTCCCATGTCCAGTTCCTACATCCAATCTGGGGAAAACCAAAGTTCTATTGGAGAAAGGATATCAGATTGTTTACCTAGATCAAAGAGGCACTGGTTTAAGTACTCCTTTAGAAGTCAATACATTTAGAGATTTGGTTTTAAAAGAGTATGGGAATTTTGAAGTGGACACTCAATTGAAATTCATTTTAAACTTCCGTGCTGACTCAATAGTTCGTGATTTAGAGCAAATTAGAAAGGATTTGATTGGAAATCATCACAAGTGGTCAATAATGGGTCAATCTTATGGTGGGTTTTGCTGTTTCACTTATTTGTCTTTGTTCCCAGAATCTATTAGTGAAGTTATTATTACAGGAGGTGTGCCACCTGTTCAATTTGAAGCAGATGATGTATACAGGGCAACATATCAAAGAACAATTGAAAGAAATTTGCACTACTATGACAAGTACCCTAGAGACCAAAGTAAAGTCGTTAGGATTTGTGAATACTTGCATACCAATACGGTTACTTTACCTAATGGTGGTAATTTATCTGTTGAGAGATTTCAACAATTGGGTTTAAGATTTGGTGGCACAGGTGGCACAGACAGTATTCATCTTATTGTCAGTAAATTTGATTACGATTTGGACTTGTTTGGGTACCCAACTTATGATTTGTTAAACACCATTCAACAATTCTTAGGCTTCGAAACAAATGTGATTTATGCTTTGTTTCAAGAGGCGATCTATTGTAATCAGAACTTTAAGAGCAATTGGACTGCGGATCGGTTGAGATATACCCTGGAAAACGAAAAATTGTTTACTTTGAACAAGGATCGAATTTTCTTTACTGGGGAGATGGTATACAAGTCCATGTTTGACGATTACAGCGAATTGAGACCCTTTAAAGAGCTAGCATATGCTTTACATGAACTTTCTGAATGGTCAGTCATTTATGATCCCAAAGTTTTGAAAACTATCACCTGGGATAAAGTACCAATTGTTGCGGCCACCTACTTTGATGACCAATATGTCGATTTTGAAATAACAAGAAAAGTCAAACAAGAAATAATCCCTCGTGGAAATTTAAGACAATTCATCACTAATGAGTACTTTCATAATGGGTTAGGACAAGATCCTGAAACTATTTTGTCTTCATTATTTGATTTACTCGACAGAGAAATAGATTAATGAGTAATGCAATATCAAAACAACAAACAGGCACAACATTTAGAAAACTGGGAAGACGATAAAGAGAGGGGAAAAAAAAATAGTAACAAAATAGATATAGTATGTAGTTACATTTACTCAACATAGTTATTAGGTACAAATCCAATTCTGTAGTTATCATCATCTACTCTGGAGACTCCGATCAACCAATTTAGCTCGTCTGAATGATACAATGTATCAATATTCTGGAAATCTAATAGAATCTCAATACTATCGCCCTGTTTAAATGACAAATCGCCAGGTTCACTGCCATTGAAATCATATTTTGCAGTTTTCAAAACTTTATTATCGGTGTGAATGTCCAATTTTTCGAAAAAATGTTGTATCAAATTCAACTTGTATGTCAAACTCATGGGCTTTTCAAACGTGAAAGTGTCATATTGAACTGGTCTGTTTGTGATTGGACTTTCTTTAATATCATTTTTACTGCTGTTGTATATTCTTCTTAATTTAGTATCAGATGAATCTTGGTTCGAGTAGGAAGCAGTCCCTGTTGACATAGAGCTAATTGACGAAGCTTCTGACATCACCGTTGCAGTCTCATCCTCAAAATCCGATAACAGGATGGAGTCCATAGAGTCTGTAGAAATAGAATATAAACGTGAGGCGCCTGCAGAGGACATTGGTGAGACAAGTACCGAATGCCTCATAATAGCTGTGTTAGATCTTGGAGGTAATTCAGGGCCATCTTTCTTCGGTACCACAGGCACCTTTATATCTTCCTCATCGATTAATTTCCGTGGATGATACGTTTCAGATAGGTTCATGGATGGATCTTGGTATTGTTTGTATGCCACCAAGGGATCTATTTCTAGTGAATCATTGAATATTCCATTTACCTTATCTTTTGTACTCACGACGTGTTTCTTTTCAACAAATTTATTACTCATATTACGCCAAAATTTGTAATAGTTCAGCAGCGAATCTTCATCATTAATCTCCTTATCAAGTAACTCCGGTTGTTTGTCGTGCACAATTGTAAGAAGAGATTCTATCTGCAACCTTGTCGCAGTACTGTTCAGTTCCCAATCGTCTATTATTTCCGTGTACGATTGCGGTTCAATCTCTGCAATCAATCCATAAAACTCTGTAAAATATTGGAAAGTATCAGTTAGCTTTTTATATGTCTCCAATTGTTGACACAATATCATTTTAGTTATATTTTCAACAAACTCATCAAGAAATGAAACTATGTTAGGCAATAATTCAACACATCTTTTATTCAAACTGTTAAATGCAGCATCAACTGTTTGATATGTAGTTTCTAATTTCTCGAGTTTGGCATTATCTTTCTCATCTAATGGAATCGCTTTCTGGTTCAATTTCTCAATTTTGCGATGTAAATGATCCTGTTCTGTTCTTTTCATATTACGCTTTTTAATCAATTTCAAGGCTTTTTTCAAATATTTCTTCATTTCATCGATTCTGTATTTGAGAGATTCATCATATGCTTCCCAGTTGTTTTCCAAATCAAATTTTAGATTCTCCACCGTGACCAAATAGTTGCTCAATTCTTCATTTATTGATTCATTCAAAAATTGCATTTCCTTTGGATGTACATGGGGGATCTCTTGTGTTGCTTGCCATAAATCAAATTCTTGGTAATACTCATTGATTTTATCAAAACGCAAAGAGTCTTGGCCAATCAAGTTGATAAATCCTTTAATAATTTTAATATTCAGACTGAGCACATGTGGTAGGAAACTCTTGCACAAATGGTGATTTTGCGATGTGATGTACTTCAAACCGGAAATAGATTGTTTGATATCGTGGTAGTATATTTCAATAAGCTCGTCATCTTTATTGTAATCTCTGGTGTGGAATGTAACGGTGTCTTTAATGTTGTAAGATATATTTTTGAATTCTGATTCAGTGTACTTATACCCATCTTTAATATGAGTTCCGATATTAGACGATATCAGAACAATATTATTTTTCAATTGCTCCACCACCATCGTTGTGTTTACCAGTTAATAGTAAGTTGGGAGGGGTAGAAAAAGAAAGCGATTATTCCAAAGAAGAAGAAAAAAAAAAATAATGATCAAATGCAAATACTAAAATAGTATTTAATATGTGGCAACAGGGTTGGAAAGTCAATTACCATTAAGGACCATCGTAGTAAAGTGGATTAATAATAAGCTGCGCGTGGAAGCAAAAATGTGAGGAAGGACAGGAACACACGGGAAAAGCGAAAACCAAAAATAATAATAAACTATTTGAATAGGACGAAATAACGTGACCAAGAATAAAATAAAAGGGAAATGAAAAAAAAAAGAGTGTTTAGTATTTTCGAGTAGATAATCGTTGATATTGAACTAGTAAAAATCCAACTGCAGCACTGGAGTTGGGAAATTTGAGATTATATAAATCCTCTATTCGGATTATGCATGGAACTTAAAAATACAATTAGTCTCAACAAAACACATATTTTAGTACAATCTACATAGTATAAGGCGTTGGTCATAATCAAGAAGAAGAACGATTCAGAATTGTCTTGCTGTGGCAATTACCTGCCTCCACAGAAGTTTAGAGACTTTTCTCTAGACCACAACTAGTAAGAAAGCAGGGGAAAGACAAGAGAAAAAGGAGTAACCAGTATAATTGTTACGTTAGATTCTTGCCACCCAGTAAAGTCCACAACACAGTTGGTAGCCCCGTGAATTTTCCATTTAACATAGGTTCTTTTCGCTGAATGTAGGTTTCAATTGTGGAACCAACAAGTGCAACTACCCTAGTATCATTAAAGATCTCTCTGTTGTGGCTGGCTTTTGGCGATTGGCTATGTTTTTTTTTTTTTTTTTTTTTTTTTGGAACACAAGCAACCAAGTTTCTCAACTGTTACGTCACACTCACTCACTGGCACACAAAACAATCCTCTATTGTACTAACGAAGTGGTCTTTGAGGTGCAAAAGATGCAAAGCAATTTGCTCTTCTTAGACAAACAGTGGTTCCAATGATAATTGCATTTTGTAGTACATCAACAAAGAATTAATATTTAATGATGTAACAATACTTGAAAAGCCCTCACTACTTTTTTTTTTTTTAAGTTTGCTATATAATCTATTATGTGTTATTGTTGAACTATTGTCAGCTTTTTGTTGCTTGAGATCTTTGTTTGCGCTTGTCACTCCACCCTGAAGAAATTTTGAATAATTGCTATTAATTTATTTATTTCTTGAGCATCCCGTATTGTCTTGTGGTATAAATTCTCTTTCATTTCTCCTCCCTTGTTCATATTTCAATATTCTATTCAATTCCTAAAATTATAAACTAGCAAACAATAACAAAAAAAAAAAAACACCATGGCTAAAACTTCTCCACACAAATTATTCTACAAAGGTGCTGAAAATGATTTTGTCATTTTCATTGATAATGCTGATTTGTTGGCCAAATATAAGAGGGAATTTAGTTCCAAGGGATCATCCACCATTCCTATAATTGATTTGGTTTCAATTTTTAAAGTGTTTATTAATAGGCAACGAGGTGCTGAGGGGATTTTAGATGAAGCTGCTAAACTGGATTTGGAAAACGAATTTAAAACTTCAAACGCAGATCAAGTTATCAAGATAATTCTTGAAAAAGGTGAAGATAAATCCAATACAGGTGCAATTGGGGAAATAGGTGGATCTCACAACGATAGTATAGGTAATGGAGATGCTGCTAATTAAGTTGTTTCATTTTTGAGTGTCGTATTTCTTAATTGGAAGGTGATTCATATTTTTATATACTGCATTTTCATAAATAAAAACTAGTGCCAAAATTCAACTTTATTTCTATTAAGTTTTTATTTGCCAATTGTGGAAAAAGTCTTTAAATTTATCCTCTGATTCCTGAATCGAATATATGCGCAAGCCTTTGCTTATCGATGCTCTGAAAAACCTTTCGTTTGTGACTAAAGGTTTATTTTCGAAAATGATTTTATATTCCTTGTCTTCATAATTGGTTGTTCTCAAGTTGTGGGTGGTGTCTGTGTTCTCTATATGCAACAATTTCGTTAGAACTTTGTCGATAACAATTTTTATTAGTAAGCATTGTTTAAAGTAGCAATTACCTTGTAAAATCGTGAATGAATCAAAATTTGTGTTTATATCATAGGGAGACAAGCTAGTGGGTAATTTATACAAATATTGGGTTGTTTCAGTTGTTGTCGGTTTTGGCAATACATGACTTCCATTTACAAAACAAACTATTACCGTTAATTCCTCACACCAAATGTCGTAATCACTTTTGGTGAGCCAGCAAAGTAGTAGTTCGTAGTTGCAAAGACCTATCTCAAACAGAAGTTTAAGGCAATGTGGGTAAGTTGTATGTAGTCCGTAGGAAGAAGTTGTTGATTCCAAATCTAAATGACACTTGATCACAGGAATGACAAATTTGGGTTCAAATTTTCTTCGTTTAGAGTAACCACAGTACTCAATCAAAATCAAATGACTTTTGAACAATAGAATCGGTAGATTATGACCTTTGGGGACTTTATTTTCAACATAAACTGCCCAACAAGTTCCAAATAGATACGGGATTCCAAAAAACTGGAAATCAATTTGCATCTCATGGTAGGTTATTGTGTTGAAGTCTATCAATTCGAATAAGTCTTTGTGTATGCCTCTATCTTCTGTGTTTCGATTGATTTGATTTAATTGGTTGCAGATTCTTGCAAAATTGATTTGAATATTAGTGGTTTCATGACCTAATTTAGTACAGTTTTTACAAATAGTCTCAACAAATAGTCGGTATTTTGTTATTCTATCAATTGGTCGCTGTAGTAGAGACATCAATGAAAAGTCCTTTTTTAACCCGACACCTTGCTGGCTTTCAAAAAACTTTTGCCAGCCAGTAAACCAAGTTCTGAAAACAAATTGCCTCCAATTCGACTGTGATTTCAACCCGTCACTTTGTTGAGAAAATTCGTGATACAGTTCTTGTATTATCTGGTGCTGCGAGCAATACCACTTATACCAAAAAAGATTGATCCCGTTTTCAGCTATTATTGAGCAATAATCCTCGCATTGTTTTAAAATGTTTATATCATCTACTCTTTCAAATAGTTTTGTCATTTTGTCGTGATACTGTATTAATTCAGCTAGAATATTGTACACAATTTTTATTGGAACCGGCACTTCCAAATTTATGTCTTCTATTAATTTCTCAAAATAATCTCGTTTCAAAGTTTTCAAGTTAGATAGGTATTGTGATTCAGTTCTTTTGATTTCTTCCATTGCTAGCTTTAGATTTTTCTGTATGGCAATTCTAGTCTGATCTTGTGGTGAATACGAACAGTACGGTTGCGGAGATACTACATCAGTTATTGTTGTCGGTGTATTTGTAATTTGCGAGTCTGGAATATGTGGAGAAATTGTATTTGACAGGAAATTGATTTTCACGGGAATATGTGTAGTGCTGTCTTTTAAATTTATTGGCGGTAGGGTTTTGAAATTAGGACTGGTTGAATCTCTGACAGTTGTCACATCGGACACAGACAGCTGATTACAGGAATTATAGATGTCTTGTCCCTGTTGAAGGTATGGTTGGCTAATAGTATTGTACACCATGTAAACTATATTTAGGACCCCTTGGTAGTTGCTATAAGTTTGTTGTCACAATTATATATGGCTAGTTTGTGTAGTTTCTAAATTGAATAAAAATTTGCAACCAAAAATGTTTTCAAAAAAAATTGGAAAATGAAAAGAGAAAAAAAAAAAGAAAAAAAGTGCACACATCAACTTAGGCAACTTTCAAAGATGCTCGCTAATAAAAGTAAAAAAAAAAAAAAAAAAAAAAAAATATGCTTATGTATTAATTTCTTCACATATCGACAATAATAAAAAAAATCGGGAAATTTCGTTTTATTGCTTTAGTGTTTGACAGCAATGAGTTCTAGAGCATTAAGAAGATTGGAAAGACGAAAATTGGAAAATGAATTGTCTCTATCTCCAGAACCAGAAAGAAATGGCAAAGACGATTCGGATTTTGAAGATGGTCTAATTTCTAAACCAAAAGTGAATGCATTTGCATTATTAAACGATGACAATGAAACCGAGGACGAGGAAGATCCTGATATAAATTCTGAAAGTGATAATAAAGGGGATGAGCCTACAGGGAATACCCATTCAACATCAGGACAACATACTAAATCTTCGAAGAAGCAAAAAAATAAGAATAACAAAAAGAAGCAACAACAGAAGAAGACAACAACGAATAAAAAGAATCAGCAAAATAAGATAGTCGACGAATATGGTGACGAAGAGTTTGATAAGATATTAGAACAGATGAGAATAAAAGACAATCAAGCAACGACACTGCCAGTTACGAACCAAACAACCTCAGTAAGCGTGTATGATTTTGAGGAAGAATTAGACGAAATAACCACACCTAATCCTGACTACGACTCTAATTTTAAAGCATTTACTACAAATCGTTTGAAACAATCTTTATCTTTTTTGTCAATTAAATCAGTGGGTACTTTGGATCAAGATAATGAGTATAAGAATTTATTTGGAAATTTATCTATGAATACAATTGAAGATGCCAACTCAACGACATCCATGGGTATATCTCCAGAAATGTTGCAACAATTCAAAAGATTGGCTAAATTAACTCGTGGCTGGGGTGGGAAAGATCGTCGCGGTATTCCAGGCACAACAAGAAAGTTGCTATTCTCCAAGATTAGAGATGACTGGCTACCAACAACTTTGAAGCCCTTAAACATGGAAGAGATTAAACCAGACGACTATGTTAAGTTTTTGGATTATAAAGAAGACACGGCCAGTTTAGAGGAGCTTCAATTAAAAGTAAATAAAGAGGTGGATTTGGGTGTGAAGTATTTTCAATTCTCTAAAATCAACAATATCAAAGAACGTGTTGCAAACACTCGATTTTATGCTAGCGTGGTAATGTCTCCAGATCCCGAGTCATTAATGCAGCAATTGCAACAATACCCATACCATGTGGAAACTCTATTACAAGTTGCTATGGTGTTGCTAAGACAAGGAGATAATAAATCTACAAGTAATGCATTGGTTGAGAGAGCACTTTTTGCATTTGATCGTTCACTCCATAAAGGATTTCACGAATTGTTATACCAAGCGTCAAATGGGTTGGCAAGATTGCCGTATGAGCGGTTTATGAATCGTCAATTTTATTTGTGTTTGTTTAGGTACATTACTGCGCTTGGTGAAAGATCCACATTCTACACTGCCTTAGCGTACTGCAAGCTTTTGTTGAGTTTAAGTCCGGCAGAAGATCCCTTGGGTGTGAGATATTTTATTGATTTTTATGCTTTAATGAGTGAAGAGTGGAAATACATGGTCCGATTTGCCGAATCACCTTTGGTGACTACTTATGCCAGATGGTATACACCAGGTATTGCCTTTTCTACTGTGCTAGCTTATTTAAAACTAAATCAAGTGGAAAAAGCCAGAGTGGCATTAAGAAAAGCTTTTGAAGCTCATCCATACACGGCATACAAACTCTATCAGCAAATAGGTTTATCTAATGATTCATCAATCAGTGAAGCCTCCTTCAAAATAGATACTGAGGTTGAAATTGCTACGGAAACTTATTTGGTCAGGTGTGCGATTATGTGGAATGATCAGTCCCATAGACAATTTTTGCATGATGAATTACAAAATTTATTCTCAGATTGGAAATTGCAAAACACAAAGAATGGTGTTTTTTCTTCAATTTTAGGCACTTTGGGGTTCAAAGATAATAAAAAGGAATCAAATAATGCGCCATTTAATTTACTTAGATTTGCTATTTTGTCTAGTGAAAACAAAATTATGGCAAAGTTGCCACAACAGCTTTGGTCCAGAAATGATATATTCGAGTACGATATATTACCCCCAAAGCAAGATGAGGAGCAACCTGTGCTAATGGGGTTACTGAAAAAAGATGAGAATATTGTTGATCATTTACTAGACTATGTCGATCAAAACTTGTTAGGAACTATTATTCAGAGCCGAACAGCTGAAGAAGGGAATTTTGACGAAATAGTCAGAGGGCTTGAATTACAGAACGTGGAAGAGGCCGAGAACCAACAAGACTAAGTTGCATGTATGCGTTAAATTGTTGCGTTGAGGAGAGCAGGGAGAGCAAGCCAGAGCAAGCACTTGATACTACCAAAAAATAACGTGAAAACAAATATAACACTAGTATACCTTAATAGAATAGAAATAAACAAAACTCAAAGTTTGTAGCATAGTCCCAGAACCTAAGAGTCCCTGAAAACGACATTAAATGAAACTTTGTTTTATAGTACGCAAATATCAACAGAACAGTTTTCCGATCGTATATACTTCTTAATAACAATGCTAAAAAATGTGAGAAAAAAAAAAAAAAAATATTAACGATCACCAAACGCAAAGGTGACAGAGAAGAAAGAAAAAGAAAAAAAAAATTAGATAATCCGGAAACTTTATAATATTTATATAGTTATTATTTTCATTACAAAGCTGTATATTGAAAGAAAACGGGCTAACTAAACCTAAAAAGTAAACATTTTCAGCTTGGGTTTTTTTTTGCAGTCATGATAGCAATTGATCTTGAGTTTCGACAATGGCAATGGCAATATCAGATATCTACTACATTTTTCATTGGAGTCATTCTTCCAGTATTATATTACGTTTACAATAAGTACATCACTGCTCAGCCTAACAACTACAACAAAATAGAAGCACCAGTAAAAATCACCTTACCTATACCAGAGGAAGCTAGACCACACTGGAAAGGTAAAAGATTATATCCTCCGCTGACCAGTATTCCTAATGAACCAGACAAAATTCAAAGCTATTGTCCTGCTACAGGCCAATATTTGGGAGTATTCAATTGTACAACACGAGAAGACATGGATGAAATGATAAACAGTGCATCAAAAGCTCAAAGAAAATGGGCAGCCTCTTCTTTCAATTTACGAAGAAAATTGTTGAGGACAATGGCTAGTTTTATTTTGGAAAACCAAGAGAATATAGCTCGTGTAGCTTGTCGAGACTCGGGTAAAACGAAACTAGACGCATCAATGGGTGAAATTATGGTAACCTTAGAAAAATTAAACTGGATAATTCTGCATGGTGAGAAGGTATTGCGACCATCCCAAAGACCAGGTCCTGCCAATTTTTTGATTGGAATGATGAAAAATGCCGAAGTGAGATACGAACCAATGGGTGTTGTAACTTCAATCGTGTCGTGGAACTACCCCTTCCATAACTTAATGGGCCCAGTGATTGCATCTTTATTCACTGGTAACGCTATTATTGTAAAGTGCTCAGAAAATGTTGTGTGGTCGTCACAGTGGTTTATTAAATTTGTTAGGACGTGTTTAAAAGAATTGGACATTGATGAAAACTTGGTACAATTATGTTGTTGTTTCCCCAATGATGCCGAATACTTTGTTTCACACCCAGGGTTGTCACATATCACTTTCATTGGATCCAAGAATGTGGCCCATCACGTGGTAAGTCAGGCTGCGAAACAGTTGACGCCATGTGTTGTAGAATTGGGTGGTAAAGATTCATTGATTGTTTTAGATGATGTTAAGGATGTGAAGTCTTTGTCGTCAGTGATTTTGAGAGGAACTTTCCAAAGTGCTGGCCAAAACTGTATTGGTGTAGAAAGAGTTATTTGTTTACCAAAAGTGTACGAGCAGTTGGTGGAAATTTTCACTGAGAGAATCAAGTCATTTAGACTTGGTTCTGATATTGACCAATTGGATGAAATAGACATGGGTGCCATGATATCCGACAATAGATTTAGTCAATTAGAAGGTCTAATTGAAGATGCCGTTAGCAAAGGTGCTAGATTAATTCATGGCGGTAAGCAATATCAACATCCAAATTATCCACAGGGCCACTATTTTGAGCCAACATTATTGGTTGATGTTGATCCTACAATGAAGATTTTCCAAGAGGAAGTTTTTGGCCCGGTGTTGACAATGATTAAGGCCAATGACGTTGAGGATGCAGTGAACATTGCCAACGGAACCGAGTTTGGGCTCGGAAACTCTATTTTTGGTAGCAATTTTAACCAGGTCAACCAAATAGCAGATCAATTGCAAAGTGGCAATGTTGCCATCAACGATTTTGCAACTTTTTACGTTGCACAGTTGCCATTTGGTGGTATCAAGCAGTCTGGTTATGGAAAATTTGGTGGAGAAGAAGGTCTTACCGGCTTATGTAATGCCAAATCTGTGGTAATGGACAAACCTTTATTAAGATTGTTTAGAGTTGCCACAAGCATCCCTCCCCCAATAGACTACCCAATAGAGAATGACAAAAAAGCATGGAATTTCGTTAGAAGCTTGAATATAGCTGGTTATGATGGAAGATTATGGAATAAAATCAAAGCTTTGAAGAATTTGGCTACAGGCGGCTCTTAGAATCTTTCATTCATTCTTATTGACAACCTAATTAACGGAAAGACATTCCCAATAAACATGTCCGCGATATGCATAAATTTAGCATTATTTGAATTTTTGTTGTAATACTTTTAGTTGACCAGAGATAACACTGTCTCATGCCTTGTCGACTTTTCCTCAGTATATAGTTGAATATTAGGTTTTAAGAAAAAATAAAAAAATAAAATACAAATCAATCAAATTGAATTATGACTATGAAGTACTAACAATTATTTTTTTTTTTTTTTTTCTAAACACAACTATAATGGCAATCATTTAAATACCTTTTGTTGTAATTCTTGGCGATTGTCTTGCTCCCATGACACTTATTGAGATGCATTTATGTGTAAGGTTGGTGTTGGTTTGACAGTAGCATCAACTAACAATTTAACAACGGCACTCTTTTTCTTTTCAAAAGTGGATTTGATGCTGGTCAATTCCTTTTGAACTTCAGCATCAGCTTCTTTATCTATCTTTTCATTTAACCCTTCGTGTTCTTTTTCAAAATTTTTTAACTCTTCTTCCTTTTGCTTTTTGTAGTTGTCAATCTCAGCTTGAGCATCTTGTTTTGCAGACTTCAAACGTGTAGTTCTGTATTTTCTAGCCTCATTCACGATTTCTGCAGCTTCTTTTTCGGTTTTCAACAATGATTGGATACCAGATGACATTATGGATAATACTTGGGGGATTGCACTGTTAAGTAGTAAAGATTAAGAGGATGGGTGTAGTTAGCTTTATCAGTGAACATTTCTGAGAATTTCGGTGCGACAATGTTGGAAAAAATGGAAATTCGGTGGTGGTGTCAAACAAAATTATATTCGTCGTGTACATTGACAAATATGTATATTTCCCTATCCTCCAAGGTTCTGTGACAAGAAGTGTTACAATGATTCTTCTATGATCCTCACCTAAACATGCTATACTCCTCTATTTAAATAACCAAGAATGAATACTTATACTTTACTCTCGACTTCTATAATTGATGTATCAACTTTGTGCTGCAGATATTCTTGTTTGATCTTTTGCACTATACACCAGGACAATCCAACAAGATTCGCTAGACAGATCATAAATAAACAAACCCCAAAAATGGCGCTCATTACTTTAAAAAACCCCAATTTGTATTGACCATCTAGCCCTTTTGAAATCTCAAAATTAGCTAATGACATTGTACCTATTGGGAATGTCATTACCCAAAACCCTCTATTCCATGTAATCAACCCTAATTTGCTGCTAGTATGTTTTGGATTTGGATGTTTGGCAAATGGTCTTATTTTTGACAAGACAGATGCAATAGCAAGGAATAAGTATACATAGCCACCTGCTAGTAAACAACCCGAAAGAAGTGCTGATGATACGAAAAACATCAGCCCTAGTGTTTTATCTGGAATGAAAGCAAGCATATTAGCACCAAATAACATTATACTGTAACTACACTGGCCCGTGAAACCAACAGGTAGAAATTGTGAAAATATATGGTCTGTTGGCGGTATTTTCCTAAGAATTAGTCTGGCCATATACAAGCCCCCCACTCCGTGGAAGCAAACCAACGAAACAAACAACAACATTAAACATGTAATCTCTGTAATTTTCTTCAAATTAGAGTTGGGTAAATTCACAGCTATCAAGTGACCCGAAGATGAAACTACACTTGGACACACAACAGGCATCAAAGCTACCCCACTGATTGCATCGAGATTATGCTTATTTAGTTTTGATAAAAATGATATGAAAAAAATAAAGATGGCATTATACAAAGCAATTGCAACTCCAATCCACCAGAGTGTCCACAAAAAAATAGGGTATTTTCCATGGGTGATCAAGTGTATCCCATTTATAATTGTGTTATATCCCATAGAGTATACTGCAAAATATATAGATAATGTTGGATCTATGTGATATCGGTATATCCTCAGCGGATAGTAAATCCAAGAAACAATCAAGAGGATTGTCACTAGTACAAATAATGACACTGTTAGACAAAATAAAATTATACCAAGGACTTCTAACCATTGTGCTGGATAAGGAAACCCATAAAGAATGTTTCCTGTGATACCTGTTCCTAAAAATGAAACAAAGAAAACGGGATGGAACTTTTCAATAAGTTCAACTTTTAAGAACAGAAACACCCTTCTTCCTATATTTGGTATCATAAGTTCTGCTAGTATAGGGTGTGTGGTGGTTTGGTTGGTTTTTGATTTGTGGGGTTTTTAAGGTTTAAATATTTTTTTTTCTCTTTTTTGATGGGGCTTTACATTAAAGTGAAATAGATCATACAGACCAATATTTATAGGGTAACAGATTTAAAGATGAGTCAAAAAAAAAATAGTAAAAATCAAAGAACTGACATTATATTGAAATATAAACCGAAAGAACGAATAAAGATGATAGGGTATTGATTCCCGTCAATAAAGAAAGTGTCAAAAAAAAAAAAAAACTATTAAAGCCCGTTCTCAAAGTCCGACTCGAATTTCCTAGATAAGAAAACCATCAAACAAACGTTTGATAACATTAATATGAGTATTTACCAAAGGAACTCAGCACAATTGTTGTTGTTTTTTTTTTTTTTAGAAATCTTGGTCAAACAATCCAGTCTCTTCGTTCTGCTTGTCTACTTTTTCCATTACACCGGCCTTTTGGTAATCAGAAACTCTCTTTTCAAAGAAATTAGTTTTACCAGCCAATGAGATATTTTCCATAAAATCAAATGGATTAGTAACATTGTAATACTTTTTATTTCCAAAGGCCACTAATAATCGATCAGCAACAAATTCAACATACTGGCACATCAAGTCACAATTCATTCCCAATAAAGATACTGGAAGCGCATCGCTGAAATATTTTTTCTCAATAGTCACAGCCTCGGTAATGATTTTCTCAATGATTTCTGGAGAAGGTTTATTCTTTAAATACGAGAATAACAAACAGGCATAATCCGTGTGAATCCCTTCGTCTCGGCAAATCAATTCATTCGAAAATGTCAATCCTGGCATCAACCCCCTTTTCTTTAACCAGAAAATTGCTGCAAACGAACCACTGAAAAATATACCTTCAACGGCAGCAAACGCAACCAATCTCTCAGCATACAAAGCATCCTCGTCTTGAATCCACCTGATGGCCCAATCGGCTTTTTCTCTGATGAATGGGATATTTTCAATAGCATTAAACAAAAAGTCCGCTTCTTCTGGGTCCTTGAAGTATGTTTCGATTAACAACGAATAAGTCTCTGAATGGATGTTTTCCATCATGATCTGAAACTTGTATACCAGTTGAGCCTCTGGTATTTGTACTTCAGCACAGAAATTTTCCACCAAGTTCTCATTGACAATACCATCCGAGGCAGCAAAGAATGCCAACACTCGGGAGATGAAAAATCTTTCATTTTCGTTCATTTTATTGTTCCAGTCGGCCAAATCTTTACTTAAGTCAAGCTCTTCAGCTGTCCAAAACGAGGCCAACGACTTTTTGTAGAATTGCCATAACTCCGGATACTTAATAGGATATATGGTATGACGCGTCTTGTCTTTTGTAAGCAATGGTTCGTTAGATTCTTCTTGTTTCAACTTGCGTCTGTTAACCACATGTTTGGCTAAAAACTCTTTGTGTCTTTTGTATACTTCAACAAGATCAATTTCACTGTCGTCTGAAGTTTTTTCAACAGTTTTATCTGGTTCTGACTTGGTGATAATTGGAGTGCTTTTCTCAGTAACTTTTTTAGGTGTTGCTTTGTCGTTGTCTGTATTTTTTGACATTGTTAAATGTATTTCCTTTTTTTTTTTTTTAGATGCTAGTGGAGTACAAAGTTTAAAAATTTAGATTAGTGGGATTTTTGCACTTTATTTATATGTTTAAAGTTTACAAATACCGACAAAATGAAAGAAAATATAGAAAAAAAATTTCACCAGATCGTATATATAGTTACAGTTTTGTATTAGAAGATGGAAGAGCAAGACTTAAGTAACTGGTGGTTCTTTGTTTTGCCGTTGTTTCTATTATTATTACAAACTGGCGCGTCTTGTCATGAGATTTATTCTCACTATGGGATATATATCTATCTATCTGTTTGGAGTATTGCAAGTGCATGGATATTAGTAATCACGTCTAAGACAATGAATGGAAAATAAGCCGACGCGTGGGTTTCAAAAGAACCATCCCCCAATTACATTGCTCTCCTCCCCCTTCTCCAGTTTCAAAACAATGCGATAAAATATAAATTATCGGAAGAGAATTCTTCATCAGGTGAGTTCTTTAGTTGCACAAATTGTCAAGAAAACAACAAGATCCAATGGTTCAATTTTAACTTTTGTGTAATTAAATCGGTGCGCAATATCAGATCTGGTGTTCTTCAATTTCTTATTCTTATCTCCGTCACAAAGTCAATTGACCAAGTCAGGTGGTGTTTGCGATTTGTACGCATCGCAGCAAAACTATTTAGAAAATATAAGGCTGTCAGTCTTTTGCTTTGTTTCGAGTATAAGGCTACACTGACATAATAGTTCTTGCTCTTTTTTGATAGAAAAGTAAAATGTGTTGAAATATCTGATGTTTTAGATTACAGAACTTCACAATACAACAACTATAAATATAGAATTGCTGTCGATATTAACAGAGTTATGTTTCTTTACACAACAAAATGAATATGTAACGACATAGACTTGCACAGAAGGTGAATTGTAATGGCCCATACGGCAAGTCTTGACGTTTGTATTTGCATATTTTGCAAATAGTGCTCTCAATTAATGAGAGGTTTAACAGATACTTGGGCATTGGATTGCATTTTTTTGTCCCAAAATAGCAACGTCCACTATACGACATGGTACTCTTCATTTTCATCTTCTAGGCACAGTTCGTTTTTTTGTTTTAGTGAAGAGAAAGATGAAGGTTTTAAAAACAACTTTGGAAACTAAACATTGCGATCTCTACTATACAATATCTTGTAGGTGTATTTCCAACCATACTACAACTGAAAAAACTCCCCATCAATGAAGAATAACAAAAAAAAACCCATTCGTTAATATATAATACAAGGAGTAACTATAAATAATATCCATCTGAAATAAACCGTAACATATACTCATCAACATGGCCAATACCATCATCATAATCAACGTCAATAAATCCAGTGTCGCCATCTGTTGTACCTAATGCATTAGTTTCTGTTGGAGCAGGAGTGGCACCTGTAGTAGCTGATCTGGTCTCCTCTTTAAAATCATCGTCGTCAATAGCAACCTCTTTTAATGCAGCTCCAGCAGCGACTCTATCTTCTTCATCTTCAGCCTGCGCTAACACGTTACCCATCTTGGCATCGCCTGAAAAATCAATAGTCCTATCAGTTATTTCTTTCCCAATATTGCTATCGCTGACCAAATCGCGAACCGAGAATTTACCAAAGTAATCTGTAGTAAACTCTCCCTCTTGAATAACAACGTTATCCAACTGTCTTTTCTGGTTTGCCTTTTTGATAATATTAGACTCAATGGTGTACTCGGAAACGAATCTATAAATGTGAACATCTCGGACTTGACCAATTCTATGACAACGATCTTGGCACTGCTTGTCCATGGCTGGATTCCAATCGGAATCATAAAAAATCACAGTATCTGCACCAGTTAGGTTAATTCCCAACCCACCTGATCTTGTCGATAAGATGAACACTGGTATTTTTGGATCTCGATTAAATTTTTCAGTCAATAGCTGACGATCCTCAATCTTTGTTGCACCATCTAATCTCATGTATCTATAGCCATGAATGTTGAGGAACTGTTCTAGAATATCCAACACCTTTGTCATTTGTGTAAAAATCAACGCTCGGTGTCCCTTTGAGGTCAAGTCTTGTAACAACGTAGCCAATTTTTGCAATTTTCCACAATCATATTGTAATAATGTCTTGTCAGGGAACGCAATCGACAACTTAACTTGTGCCTTGTGGAAAGGATTTTGAATGTTGTTCTCGGCAACTTCATGTAAAACTCTTTGCTTGGTTGATATTGGAATTAACTGGTCTTTCATATCCAAGGCAACGGCTGCAGGCGTAATGATAGAATATTTCTCAATACTATCGCTCATCCTGTCGACTCGCTCAGATAATGACAAACAATACTTGTTGTAAGGCTCTTCATTGAAACCCCGTGCATTAACTTTAAGTAGTCTTAGCAATGACTCTCCATAAATTGGTTTTCTCCCACACCTCAAATTGTTCAAGTATAAGACGTGCTCTAGTTTTTCCTTAATTTCTGCTTGTTCCTCATTCCGACGCTGTTGGTAGTAGCTAACATACTTGATAGGGTCTGAATTCTCAAATTCGTCAAGCAAAGTTTTTAGTTTACTTATTTGGTCTTGAAATGGTTCTGTTGTCATCAATATTTCAGTCGATTGACATACAAAATAATTCATATTCTCACACCCTGTGACATCAAGGTTTAAAGCTTGAAACGAAACTGTTTCATCCTTGCAGAACAGCTTTTTCACTAGTTCATTGGTGCTCTGGTAATATGACGGAATTGATCTTGGCATTGCAAAAGATGTAACTATTGGTCTAACTTCAAATAAATCGGGATGATTGCAAACTTTTCTCAATTGCATCAAACAATTGATAATGGATAGAAAATTACCAGACGCTAATGTCTCCTTAGTTTTCGCACGTGACATGAAATCGTCATAAAGAAATCTCTGACGTTTCGACAAGCGACAATACACTATATGTTCATATTTTCCAGGCATTTGCTTTTCCACATCTTTCTTCAATCTACGTAGTAAATAGGGACGCAAAACCTGATGTAATCTAGCCACAGTATTTCTGGTCTCTTCATCCATTCTCTGTGTAGTCCGTTCATTTTCATCTATCAAATCGGAGCTCCCCGCTGACGTCTGTTCTAGTATCTTATCCACCGGTTTTCCGAACCATTGCTGAAAATCGTCCAAATTTGCAAATCCTTCAGGCATTGCTTGGTTTACTTTAGATGACGGCATTAGAAAATAAAGCAAGGACCACAATTCCATCAAATTGTTCTGTAACGGTGTACCAGTTAAAAGTAATCTGTTTTCGGTATTAAAATTTAACAATGCTCTCCATCGCGTAGACCTAAAATTTTTAATATTGTGGGCCTCATCTAATATCATGTATGTCCACCGTCTTCTTTTGAATGATTGTTGATCTTGTACCACCAATTGATAAGATGTAATGCACACGTGGAAAGCATCGGGCTTGTTCCATCCTTTTCGTTTTTGAGCTCTTTGTTGGGGAGAGCCGTAATATGTCAAGACTTTGAATCCAGGAGCGAATTTTTTAAACTCCATTTCCCAATTCAACATGACAGAAGTCGGAACTATGATTAAATGCGGACCCCATTTATGATGTTCACAAGCTAAATACGCCAACAAAGATATTGTTTGTATAGTTTTACCCAAACCCATCTCATCGGCAAGAATTCCATTGGTGTTGTTATTGTATAGACTAGCCAACCAATTTAAACCTTGTTTCTGGTACGGTCTTAATGTACCCCTTAAAAGCAGAGGGATAGGTACATCTTTAACTTTTGACCCATTCACAATTTCAACATTGCTGTCTTCTTCACCGGATGATGCAATATTTTCAACTTTACCGTCTCCATTGGCTTCAGACTCGCTATCGGACAGGCTCAAGTTTTCATCACTCTCTTTTTCAAAATTACTGGAAATTGAGGCGTCATCGTCATCCAGCAACACTGTACCATTGGTGAACAAACTTGCAAGTCCACTATTGCTCGCACTTTCCGACGGATGAGGGGGTTCGGTAGCACTTTGTTGGTCCATTTCAGTATCAGACGAATCTTCTTCCAGTGTCTCGCTATCGGAAATTGAACTAATAGAGTCTGAGTCTAATAGTGAATTCATTCTAGAATCACTTTCCTGGTTAAGATCTTCAATAAGCTTTTTCTCTTCTGCACTATACTCAAAAGGTGTACTCGCGAAATCAACGACTTCATCATTCCGGTACAACGATGCGAGACCTCTAGTAACATCTGTGTCATCATCCTCACTCAGTTCGGTTTCCTCACTTGAAGTTCCAGACTCTCTTTCCTTCTCGGAAGTTGCGCTAGACGATAAAGGTTCTACTGAAGTCTCTAAATCGGCATACTTCTTTCTCAATTCTTCAATCGATAGATTCATATCATTCTCGTCATTACTTTTCCCATTTATATTATGCTTTTTATTCCCATTCATTTGCTGTTCCGTATTTTCTCCTTCTTCTGATGATGACAGGAAATTATCAGAATCATTGGTATTGTCATCGAAGGACGTGTCATCGTTATCACTTTCGGCGTCAGCCGTTGGTTCCCTCGATGAAGTAAGTTGAGCTTCCAATAACTGAGTGGAGTGTTCTAGCATTTCACTCAAATGCTTTCTACCTTTGATCTTCTTCAACTCTTCATTCTTCTCATTTTGTATAATTTGATACACTTTCTGTGCCTGATTCCATCTTTTCTTCACAGCCTGCATCGTCAATCGACTCATTTTTTTAAGATTTTGCTCTCTTTCTTTAGCTAGTCTTTCCTTTTCTCCTTTCTTCTTTCTAAAATGCTGATCTATCATTGCCGAAATCTTTCGAGTTCGTAAGTGGTGCTGTTTCCTCATTTGTTGATGAACCTTGGAAAAGGCCATACCTTGAGCTAGCAAATGATCTTGATGAGTGGCATTATTCGCAGCACCATGTAATTTGGGTCTGACGGAAAAGGTATTTCTAAAAGGATCTGTGAGTTTCACATTCGATTGCGGAAGAATGACCTTGCGGCGCTCTATCCTGTCACCATTCAATTCAAGGCTATTTTCAATGTTGACCTTGTGATATAACTTTTTTAATAAGTTTTCTTGTTGAGACATGATTGCATCATACTCATCTCTTGTGAAATTATAATCGGGAAAATTTGACTCGTCAATAATGGGAGTTTTAAAATCATTGTTAAGAAAATTTTGTAACTTTTCAGTGAGTTTTGGTGCAACTATTACTTCGTCTTTTAATTGTATTATTTCTAGTGGTGTCGGTTTGAAATTGATAATTTTGCTACTACTGGACAGATCTTTCAACGGAATAATGCTACCGGTCTGTCTATTGCCATCTTCCAAATTTTCTGGTCTCCATTGCGGTATATGAGAGGGGTGTGTTACTAATGGTGGTGGGACTGTTTTTTTGATGCACTTTATGCGATAATGTGTCTCTGATTCAGATAAATCACTCTCTATCTCTTCTCTATTACTCTCATCGCTTAATTCAATAACTTCGTCTTGATCTTCATTAGTTTGCTTTCGAGACCCATTTTCGTTTCCCCTTTTAGGTGTCACTGACCTACTTTTCCGTATGTTTGTTTTTGTGTTTGATGTTTGCGAAGGCGTTTTCATTTTAGATCCCGACTTTTCGTGAGAGTGAATGGCCTTAGACATGGTCTCTATCTTTACTTCATCTCTTAATTTGTTGATTAAGGATTCTTCTAATACTTTACTGCTCGCTAGCACACTCTGTCGAAACAGAAATTTGTCATCTAGTAATTTGTTCTGTTCTGCCAACTTTTTCTTTTGAAACCTTAGTGGCAAATTGTCTATATTAGAATCATTCTCAATTCCTTTATCCCATACAAGTTTGCAATGATTTTTTTTGACAAATTCTTCAAATTCCGCCTTCAAACCTCTGTCATTTGCGCTTGAATTTTCTATGGGGTCCCAACTTATGATAGAGTTGTATTCTGTTAATTGATACAATTCGTTAACGGCCAAATTAAAATCAACGATAATATCTGACAATTTGGTCTCTTTTGATTGAATAGACACTTTTCTCTTTTTATTTGATACGGTTGATGTTTCCTGTGCATGATGGCCGGTTCGTTTACCATTCTGATAAATTGTAGAAGAGGTCGAATTTCCATTCTGAGTCAACCTTGCCAGTGTTCTCCTAAATCTTCCATTCTCTGGCATTCCTAGTTT
The DNA here is from genome assembly GCF_000026945.1 of Candida dubliniensis CD36. Classification (NCBI taxonomy): domain Eukaryota; kingdom Fungi; phylum Ascomycota; class Pichiomycetes; order Serinales; family Debaryomycetaceae; genus Candida; species Candida dubliniensis. The sequence goes on along the minus strand of NC_012861.1, from coordinate 1,542,914 downwards.
TCTTTTGAAAATATTCTTGATGTGTTTGCTAGATCTGCAAGAAGAGATTTTATTTCAGAAATTGTAAGTAAATAAAACGAAAAAAAAAAAAAAAAAAAAAAAAACCGAAATGAATTAAAGAATGGATAAAAAAAAATACAAAAGAGAGAGAGAGAGAAAGAAAGAAAAAAAAAAAAGAACGAAAACAAAACAAGCTGGATTCTTTGAATCTGGTGGATGGCGCACAAATCAGTTTCAAGATTATTTTACCGAAACTCCTCCTCCTGCAGAAAATTATTATGGTGTCAACAACTCCTACAATAAACTGTTTTATTTAGCTTCATCTATTGTGCTAAAAATGAACGCTAATTTTTAAAAAAAGTTTCAATTGAAAGAATATATATATATATGCTAATAGTTTACAGAAAATAATCAAGCCCGTACAAAAAAGAAAAGTAAAACGATATTTCAACCACTGTCTTCTTCAAAGGTAAACTGGTTTTAACAGTAATTACACAATTTCAAAACTGAGATTGTTTCAAATACTCCCTTAGAATAACTGTAGTGATTAGGCAGTACCGGATTTTATGAATTCTGCGTTCTCTTTTTCATAGGCAGTTTGATTATTGGTGATATCATTATCAGCAGGTAAAATACCACATTCCTTTTCAGCAGTTAAATCCGGTTTGTTTTGATAGAATGGTGCGGTCTCTTCTGATGTAGCCCCTAAAGCATCAGCCAAACCGTTATATGGGAACGATCTAATCATGGCTGGTTTTTCTGGGTATAATTGGAAGTAGGCAATTACAGCTGAAATCCCAAATATCAAACCAAAAAAGATGGCATTGTGTTTCAAAGCAGTGCTATCAGATACATGATCATAGTAATCTGGTGACCACATATCCAACATATCCTCGTCAATGTGCATTGGGTCGTTCTTGTTTCTTCTATTCTGCGGATCGTCGTATTTGGCATATGGATCTAAGTATTGCTTCAAGACAAATGGTGGGTTTTTAAAATCAGCCAATTCAGGGTGTTCTGGGTCAGCTAACTCGATTGTTTGGCCAGTGCTTTGATCATAGATTGTAGCTTTTTTAGTGGCATAACACCTTGATAATGCAATCCTTGATGTACAGCCAATGACTCTTCTAGAACTGAGGGACAACGCCTTTGTTGGTGTGCTGAGGCCAATTCTTGATATCATGCTTCTGTGGGTTTGTATAAGTTAACTAACAATATAAATAAATTGACAATACTTCAGTTCTGTTTTTAGTATTATTTGAAATATTTGTTCTCTTCTTCAAAATACAACCAACCAATAAAATTAAGTGAGAAAAAAATTATTCAGGTCGTGCATTTTGCATCAACTATCAATGTGTCTAACATCGAACAAACCCAATTGGCAGATGAGTCTAGCTAATAATAATCTAAAAGGGCATATCTTACTATTGCTTGAAATAAATATAAACGTGTATTTATATTGATCCATTGCTAATTACTGTTATGTAATAAATGAAATTGATGTTAATATAATGTACAAACCTATTTTCCAAATAGTAAACTTTATTATGTGTGAATACTTATAACTAACCAATAAACAGCAACCTTCAATCTCCCACCTTCAAATTCTTACCTCTCATCAATAAATGTATCCTCTTCTTACTTATAAAGCACAGAATTGTCATAATTCATAATTTATTCTTCTTTGGCAGGTACTGCTTGAGATTGTCCAAATGGGATTTTGCTAACTGGTGATGCTTCGGAGTCAGCATAGCCTAAATAGGCAGCATTTGCATCAACTGTTTTACCAACATATTTAGCAAAGTATGCAATTCCAAGAAAAACTGGAACAAATGCAAAGAGTATGGTCGAGTTGTGGATATTCCAGTATTCGTGAATCGGTGGTGGGCTCAAGTCAAAACCGAATTTGTTGGAAAATGGAACGGATTCGCTAGCTGGTGCATGACTTGAGTGTTGAAACCTTCTGAAAATAATTTTGCCGTAGTTTCTCAGTGATCTTGTAAACATTGTGTAGTGCTGTTATGAAAGTATATTGATTTAATGACAGTTTGAATTTATTGAAACTTTACTTTTTCTCTGATAGAATCTATAATATACCATACAAAACTAGTAAGTGAGAAAATCGAAAAAAAAAAAAAAAAAAAAAAAAAAGAAAAGAAAAATACAAAACAAAAGACATTCTTTTTGAGAAACTTGCACGACTACAGGTGGTTGCCAAAAAGACCATCCTTTGATGTTATCGTTGGGTTGATTGAACAAGAAGGGACCAATAACTACTTCTGCATAGCTAAGGGTAAAACTGAGTAATTCTTCTTATTATAGTTTTGAAAATATACTTTGTAGACAAGGTCTTTCTATAAAAATTTTATAGATATTTCGATTGAATTTTGCTCCAAATCTTGACCAGTTTATTATTGTCAACGATGATGAATACAAGAGAGATACTGTCGAAACAAAACAAGTTGGTATTGGAAAAGGTCCTCACAAGTCAATAATAACATAACTAATAGTAAACATTTCATACACCTAGTTACAAAAAACTAATCCGAATCGTCAATCCCACTCAATCTACTGGGTTGCAAAATGAAAAAAAAAAGTATATAACAACGAAGTATTGTCCATCCAAATCATTTCGAGTCACATACTTTTTTTTTTTTTTTTTAATTTGCTTCTCATCCATTATTTCTTCTCCTTAATTATGGACGTAATTGGGTTATTGCAAATTGTTCCACTTAATAAGACACCATTAATTCTTAGCAAGTTAAGCAGAGAACAGGAAAAACATGCACGGCCTAGTGTAAGTGGGAACGTAATCACGGTGCCTTTACTAAGACACCAAGTTCTTACTATAGGAAGATCCCCGAAGTGCAAATTACAAATAATGAATCCAACTGTTTCAATGGAACATTGTATAATCTGGGCAATTCAATTCGACAGTGAGTCAAACCTTATTACTTATATATCTGATAAGTCAAGAAATGGCATCACACATAACGAAACGGACATGCTGTGTGGATTGACCTATATTTTGGAAAATGGAGATACAATTGGAATAAAAACAGCTGCATATATCACATACAAATGTTCGCAAAACGACATAAGCTCTCAAACAGAACTAAACCAACCAATCGAAGATTGGGAAATTTCCAGTAAAATTATTGGGAGTGGCTCGTTTGGTGCAGTATATGTCGCAAAAAAACCCAATAACCCAAAACTATTTGCAGTCAAAATCACCCAGAATAATCAGTCGGAGTATTTTTCTGACAAAAACAAGCCTACCCAAGAGTCTTATTTGTTAAGCAAAATTAACCATGTTAGTATAATCACTTCAACACTTTTTTCTACGTTGAATTTCCAACATACTAACTAAAAAGGGAAAAAAAGCCCAACATTATTCAAATATATGACACCATTGCAAGAAATTCAAAGATCTTTCTCTTTCAAGACTTAATATGTGGCGGTGACTTGTTTTCCTATCTAGTGAAAGACGACTATTTAAAAGCAATTCCCGAAAGGGAAGCGATTTTTATTGTGTTCCAAATAATGAAAGCACTACAATTTCTACATAAAAAACTAAAAATTGTCCACCGGGATCTTAAACTCGACAATATATTACTTGAACTACCAATTCCGAAAACAAAAATCTACTTATGTGATTTTGGAATTGCAAAATATCTTGGACATAACAACAGAACCAACACATGTGTGGGTACTCTCGAATACAGCGCACCAGAGGTATTCAAGTCTGATAAATCTGGCGATAAAGCAGTCCAACCTTACGATTTCAAATGTGATATATGGTCATTAGGTGTGATTACACACATATTGCTATCTGGTGTATCGCCTTTCTATTCCGAGAGTAAAGAAAAAATAATTAAGGCTTCACGTCTTGGCCAGTTGAATCTTGCAAAACCACAATTCAATAAAGTCAGTCTCTCAGGCAAATCTTGTATCAAACGGTTACTCCAAGTTGAAGCTGCATCTAGGATGGATATCAATGACTGCTTTGACCATGATTGGATCAAATTGCAAAGAAAAAAATTAGAGAAAACGTATCGTTCAGTTGTTGGGACAGGAGGCAATTATGCCCCCCTACCATTGAATCAAACTTTGCAGCATACAAAACGGAAAAAAACTTAAAACGAAAAAAAAAAAAAAAAAAATCAAGCCAAAAAAACTAACCAAAGAAAAAGTTAGATAAATTTAACAACCGCCTTGATCATCGATACTCTCCAGTACACTATACATTACAAATGTCTACATATCAAAATTCTGGGTACAGACCTAGAGGATACTCTTCGAGTTACTCTTCTCGCCTGAGAGGAAGTAATGGCGGAGGTAACCGTGGTGCTAGCAACCGGGGAAGATTCAACAATGGTTACCATCAGACACCTCATACAAGTTACAGACAAAGACAGACACTAGCATCATCATCATCTTATAAAGCTAGACAGAATCTTTATCAGCAACACAGCGTACCTTTGAGGAATAACGAGTTTCAGATGTGGATGGGTGATTTAGATCCCCATTGGACAGAAGAATCAATTGATAATTTGTGGACAAAATTAGTATCAAAACCCCATCACGTCAAAATCATGAGAGATCGACTACAACCACTGAAGCCTAGCTATTGCTTTGTGACTTTTAGAGACAAAGAGTCCATTGATTTGGCCATACAGAGAAATGGGCAAAAAGTTCCGGACTCAAATAGAGTTTTCAAACTAAACTATTCTGGCAGAAACTCAACAGGCAGTAATGATCGCAGTACCAATTTGTCCAATGAATATTCTATTTTTATTGGAGATTTAGCTCCCGAGGTATCTGATGCCACCTTATTCAACAAGTTTAGCATGAAGTATCCAAATCAAATCAAGCAAGCTAAAGTTATCGTTGATTCTTCAACTAGAAAAAGTAAAGGTTTCGGGTTTGTTAAATTTCATTCACCCGAAACAATGAACCGAGCACTAAAGGAAATGCAGGGCTATACCATTGGATCCAAAGCTATCAGAGTTGGCTTAGCAGCAGGATCTAATGTGGATACAAGTTCCCAGCCAGTCACAAAACTAGATCATCACAGAATTCCTGTGCCCCAACCACAACCAGCTCTAAACCAATTTACTGATCCAAATAACACAAGTTTGACAATTAGTGGATTGTCTGGACGTATCACTGAGAGCGAACTTGAACAGCATTTCATAGGGTTTGGGGATATAATATACTGTCGTGTTTCCAGGGACTACCAAACTGGTTATGTCAAGTTTTATTCAAGATCAGCTACAGAAAGTGCTTTTTTAAACATGTATGGCTACATGATCAATGACTGCAGGTTACAAATAGCGTGGGGTAGTAGTGTGCAAGTTTCCGGTGTTAATGTGAACTATTTACCTAACGTAACAGGTGAAATCTACGAAAAGGCTAAAAAATCACCAGCTATCTATGCTCATCCTGACTATCCTTATTTGCGATTTGATAAATTAAGTAGTGATGAGATTAAGAAGCTTCCACAACGTCTCGATGGAAGTGATGTGCTTACTTCAAGCCAAATCGATGAGGCTTATTTGAATCACAAAAGATATAGAGAAAAGTTGTTTAATGATGCATTGTACTAGATAGTCAAATGTATATCACGATTTTTACCTGGACAGTTAACAAGCAAGTCATTTTGGTCAATATATTTTACCCCACAATACCAGCAATAGTTATGAGTTACACGTAGATAATTTAGTAGATCAGATAATGTCTGCTCGATATTCTCAACTTCTTGTTCAAATAGTTGTAGTGCCTCTGCAGCATTAAATTTTGCTTTCAGTGAACCAACAGTTTGACTCTGCTCTTTTGCAAGATAAATTTTTACATATGGTCGCCAAAAGTTATTTATTTTACTAAGATCTTTTCCATCTAAAAAATCATCATGTTCACCACTCAAATCAAAACAGAGTCTCATAATTCCTTTCAAATCTTTCAATTCTCTTCTTTGTTTATTCAAATTTGCTAGGTTCAATTTCAAGTTTTCAACGTCCTTTTGTTTGTACAGAGGTGATCTAAATTCACCCCCTAGACCTTCTCTACCACTTCTAATAGATACTTCAATTGGTTCTTTAATTGCAGTGGCTGAATTACCTAATGTATTGCCGATTTTAAACCCCATTCGTTCCATTATTGAAAGACCAATTGATGAGCTGGGATCCAGAAAAAGTGAACGTTCTTTTTTATTGCTGGCATTTTCAGTTGATTCTATGTCTATGTCATCACGCAATTCATACTTCATGTAGTCTTCATTTTGGTCATTTTCTGCAAGGGATGGCAGTTGGAGATCTTCTGGAATTTTGAATTGTTTCTTTTTCAATTTGAGTTTCAGCTGTTCCGAGTCCGTTTCAGAATTATCATCCGAATCATCAAACAAGGCTAACCTTTTTTTCATTCAAAAAAACAAAAACAATACTTATTGTTGTATAAGTGACAAGTATATATGTATGTGTTGGGTCGAATGTGTATTAGAGTTTGAAAATACTGAGTTGTACATCAAATTAATCACATTTGGTGGAACTGTAATCAGAAAAACAAAAACAAAAAAAAATAAAACACCAAAAAACCCAAACTCAAGACAAGCACCATCCATATTCTTCATATAAAGAAATAAATAACTATCGCGTCGAATCTCATGCTACCTTTTAAGAAAGCTGACAGTCCATTTAAATCAAATCCGGTGTCTCGAGTGGGATCTTCTACTCGTTTGAATCAGTTGGGTAACATAAAATCAAACCCAACCACTCCCAATCCAGCGCTATATGTTACTTCATCATTGAATCCACTGAAAAACTTGCCTACAAATGCAGCCAATGTCAAACTGAGATTACAAACTCAAAAGGATTTGGATGCATTTGAACAATTGCCAATGGTTCAAAAAGTTAATGAATATGAAAGATTGCTCAATGAGTTATCAGAAGCAGTGTCACAGTTTAAAAATGATGAATTACAAGAGAAAATTGCACAAATTATAACTTGTAATGATGTTTTGAAACAACAAATTGAAGACTTGAACAAACATAGAAATTATAGCTATGAGGTGGACAAGTTGTCGGACAAAAATAAAACATTAGAAGAGAACTCGAAATTTATATTGAAAGAATTAGTGAGTTACAGAAACGAATTAAAAAAATTACCGAAATTACCCAAATCCGATAAAATGGTTAACCGGAAAGTTGACGTCGATGATATTTTGAAGTATGCTTTTAAGTTAGCCAAGTTTACCAAGGCGCCTGCAACTGTTGCCAATATGCCATTCCAAATACATCCAAACAATTATGTATGGCCCGCTGAAGATTCATTGAGACGTGGAATGTTGGCACAAGCATCTTTACAAGCAGAAGACATAATACGGTATGAATTAGGAGACATAGAAAAAGAAGATCCTAAAGAAGTTAAAACCAAATCCAACGACAATAATGACGATGATGATGACATGGAAGATGTCAGAATTTCAAATGAAAATACAAAGGATGAACAAGGTTCTAGGCCGCATCCAGCTAGTGAATATGACACAAGTAAGAGGAAAGATGAACAAAACCAGCCACCAGTGGATCTTAACTTAGACTTATTTGATCCTGACGATGAATACTCAGATTAATCAAAATAAAAAATGTATATTGTTAAATATAAAAAGCATGCGTTCTTTCTTTCCTAGTTCTTTTTTTTTTTTTTTTTTTGCAGATTGCATAACCATGTACACCATTTAACGTTTCCTGCTTCCAAATATCTCATCTGGATGTTTAAAAGTCCCTTGAGCTCTATCACTACCTAAAATACAATCCAATTCTAACTGCTTAGAGTACTTTTCACCACTTTTCAAATGAGATTTAACCAAGTCAGCCAAACCTTCAATAAATGTCTCATTACCGTTCAATGATTCAGCACGCTTTATCTTATGAGGATTTGTGGCATCTTCCAAGATTTCAATATCCAATTCATGTAAAGTTTCAATATGATCAGATGTAAAAGCAACGGGGACTAAAACAATACCCTTGATGTCGTCTCTTTTTTCAAGCTTGTCAATAATCTTAGAAGTTTGTCCACCTAACCATGGCTTTGGACCTACTTGGGATTGCCAAACCAAACGATAAGGGTTAGAAAATTTAAGTTCTTCCATGATTTTATAAACAGTTGCGGCTACTTCTGCAGGATACGAATCCCCCAAATTGACAATTTCCATAGGTAAAGAATGAGCGGAGAACAAAATAACAATATCGTCTCTGTCTTGTGGCGGGAACTCAGCCAACTTTTCTTTGATGTTATTGGCAAACGCTTTCACCAAGCCTGATTGCTGTGGCCATCTGTCAATAAAAGACCATTCAATGGTTCTTTCAGGGTCATGGATCAATGTTTGACGGTACAATTCATTCATGGAAGAGCCAGATGTCGAGTATGAGAATTGCGGGTATTGGGAAAAGGCCACTGCCTTGGTGACACCATCTTTTTTCATCTCATTCAATGTTTCTTCAGTCAATGGGTTGGCGTATCTGAAAGCAACATAGGGTTTATGTGGAGCAGTTTCAGGAGACGTTTTGTCTAAAATTTCACAAACTTTTTTACATTGATATTCAGACCATTTTCTAATAGGAGAACCCCCACCAATTTCTCGATAATGCTCCTCAATTTTTGGTGTACGTCTTTTAGCAATGAATTTAGCCAATATATTTTGAAAACGTCCAAAGGGAATCAAATCTCCATCGGAAAATAATCTGAACAAAAAATCATAGGTCTCCTCTACTTTTGAAGGACCTCCCATATTCATAAAAACAATCCCAGTGGGTGGTTTTGTACTGCTAGAGGAATTAAACCTAAGGAATCCTCTTCCAGTAATGCAGGTGGGTTTGAAAGTATTTCTAAAAATCATCATCATGATATACGTGGTTTAGAGTATTTCCATAAAACAATTCAAAATGCTAGCAGAAATAATATCTGTAAGTTGAAATAATCTACGCCAATTGAGTGATATTTATATTTCAAAACTCTTTTTAAACAGAACACGTCAACAGTGTATCACTTGTAAACTTATCAATAATGAACGTGTCAAAAATTTTAAAGATTTTCCAGATAAGTGGCAAAAAAAAAAAAAAAAATACCAACTAAAACTTAAATTTGAGAAGCGAAGGGGGAAAGGAAAAAAAAAAAAAACAGCAAAAGTAAACTTCGATTTTTTTACTAATTAGATCTAAAAATTAAAAAGGAGTTAAGGATTCAACGTCGAGAGTATTTTCTTTACTTTGCAAAAATCTTGACCCATCTGTAAATTTCATTTACTTGTCGAGACAGTATCCAATGACAAAGAAGCCAATTGTTAATGGAGACATTTATTGATTACAACTATAATCTAAGAAACACAATCTCTGTCCATTTCCGTATACCTTACCACCTAAAATAGGACCTACTTAATGTGAGATTGTCGTATTTAACATTTCACACACTAACATTCCCCATTCAAACCAAATCAAGCAACAACTTTCTCTCGTTCTTTTTTTTTTTATTTGATTTAGATTTATTTATTGATAAACAGTTTAACATTCTTGTGGTCTTCATTTCAATATAATTACTATAGTAAAATGAACGTATTTTATTTAATTCTGTTTGTCAAGTTTTTGTTTCTTGAATTCTTCCTTTTTAGTATTAAATATGTCATTAATTTCATTGGTGAAATTATTATAAGCGTTCTTCAACCCTTCGAAATCGTTCTCATTAATAGACCCTCTACGCCCTCTAAATGATGTCCATGCCTTGCGCAAGTGCTGTATATCATGATCAACTTCTTTCTGATCAAAATCCGTAAACACATCAAACGGAGGCAATCCAAGGGTGGGGATATCATAGTCTTGCCCTAATTTAGCACCAACAGCTTGTTCGACAATGCTTGCCTCCTCATTATTCAACTTGTATTTATCTTCCCTTGATTTACGTTGTTGTGCTCTGTACGATGGTTGTAATGATTTGAAAAATTTAGTCACGGGTTTTGCAAATGGTCCACTAAAAGTGAAAAATGATAACGCAATGACCCATAACAACCAATAATAGACAGAAGCCCAGCATTCTAACGATTTTGTAAATCCCAAAATCACAAATGGTTGAGAAAAAAACCCAAATGCCAATTGGGTATTGGCCCAGCATACAAAATCATAAACAATTTTGGTAGGCTTGGGTGTCTTCCCATCTGCTTCCAAAAAGATAGGTCTAAAGTTTCTTCTATAAAATTTGCCAACAGTTTGCAACAAGGCACCAACAATAAACGTCAAATAGTACCCTGGTCTGGTACCGTGCCAGAATGCACTTGTAGTGAATGTGAAAATTGTGCTCTTGAATCCTGGTTTCTTACCTGGTTTTGCAACCCGCAAATACACGTAGTTTTTCAACCAGATATTAGTATTTTGATTCCAAGCCTCCAAACAAGCGTGTACATTCTGTCCGGTTTCAAATGACCAAGGATCTATATTTTGAACTCTATTCCATTTAAACTCTCCTGTTTCCGGATCCACGCCATTGTATCCAATACCACACAAAATACAAGCTCCTTCAGCAATTGTCCAAATTGTATAATATTTTAATCGAAATGTGAATCCTAATATCCACATGTAAATAATTCTGTAAAACAAACCATGATAATGCACAAAATCAGAGGTAAACATATACTCCATAGTGACAAACTTGTCACTTTGGAATAACAAGAATGCCCAAAAGAACCCCAACAAAAGCTTCTTAAATGCTTGAACACCGGATCTAGGTATTCTTCTTTTGTTTTTCCCAGGTCTCTTCTCTTCTGGAACATCATCAAACAATGTTCCATGGATGAACTTGTCATAATCTGCATAATCAAAAGCTGGTCCTGTTAATAATGAAGCATAAAAAAATACATAGCCAATATATGGCAACACATTTGGATGCCTAGGAATAGCCCTTGTCTTGTTAAATTCATTCAAAGCCAGTCTTGGCTGTTTCCCATCATGTATATTCCAACCAAATGCTGACAATTTCATAACCAAAATCATTTGAGCACCAGTTATATCAATCTGCTTAGGATCATATTCTTTAAAAAATTGCAAATGAACATGACTATAAGCCATGTGAATCATCAAAAATAAAAAGTTTATCCATGGCATTGATTTGGTGCGTACATATCTTGTAATAAAGTATGATCCTGTTGCCGAGATCAATAGCGTTGAAATACCAGACCTTAAATCACAAATACCAAATACATAAAAACAAGAAACAGCTACGTTGTAAATGTTCTTCAAGGTATAATCCTGATCTGGCAATCTTTTGAAAATTATACTGAATGGAAAAGACAACAAAGTACATATCAAGATCTTTAAATTAGCCTCGTCTAGACCCGATATACCCAGCAACTGAGATATCCCATCTTGGATGATTGAAATCATTGTCTACTTGAATCAATTGAGAATGTTAATTGTAGCGCAGTTTGGTTTGGAATGTATTTGTTGTATTTGTTGTTGTTGTTTCTTTGATTTCAAAGACTGAGCTATACATTACACAACAGTGAGACAAAAAACGACAAGAAAAATAAAACGACATTCTCACTGCAACAACAACAAGAAATATCCGATACTTCGGTCACAACACGACTGTAACATGGCATAGAATTTATCACTACATAATCTATGTTATAAATCGATGGTACTAATGCTTGGCCAGAACCAACGTGAAACCTTCTTCTAAGGCAGCAGTAATAGCATCGTTTTTGTAAGGAATAGTTTGTAAAACAAAAGCCACATCTTGCCATTGATTTTCCAGTTGACACTTTGGTAACCTTGCCAACAACTTTTCTGCCAATTGCTTCTGATGCTTTTCTTTATCAATAAACCCGACCAAGAATCGTATAATTCGTTTCATCTCATCTTTGGCCAAGGTTTGGTCATTAGACAACCCACTGAAAATATCAATGAATCCATTGTAAATTGCATTGTCTTTGGTAGCCAATTCTGCAAAGAATAATCTACACATGTCACTTATACTTTGATCTGGATTTTCCAAACACTTGGCCATAGACGACAATTGACCCTTTACCTTCACTTGACCGGCAAGGATCAAAAATGTGACTGTCATCAAACATGTTCTTTGCACCATAATATTCTCATCGGTAAGACGACTGTATATGTATTCCGTATTTTCGTCCACAATATTGTTAAAACAAACAGCCACATCTCCCAAACCAAGTACACAGTTGCATCGAGTGACAGGATCATCTGATTTTTCCATAATTTGAAGTAATAATGGCAAATTCTCCTCACAATAGATCGATGAAACACACATCAATTTAGCCAAACAAAGTACAGCAGAGCGTTGCAACCTCAAATTTGGAAATTGTTTAGGGTGTGCACAAATTTCTTTCACTAAAGGTCCAAATCTTCCCAATAATGAATAATCACCATAGAGTAATTCTCGTTCTTTGACATGTACGACGGCATCAGCAAAATCATCTTCGGAAGTACCTCCAATCATTTCCAACTCGTTCTCTTCATTTGCTTCCTCTTGAGTGTCAGCAGCACCACCAGAAGCAGCAGCAGCACTACCAGCACCACCAGCACCACCATTGTTGGAAATTCCAGTACCCTTTTTCGATTCAGCTTCATGCTTTTTCTTTTTGAATTGTCCTTCAAGTTTCTCTAGAAAAACAATTGTCTTGATTGCAACATGCCCAGCAATAAATAGCAACTGAGACAATGCAATACCCGGATTCTCCACGGAAGCTTTACTGTCATCGAAAACAGCAATCGCTTTACTTTTGATAACATCTGAACAAACCCTGTCAGGCTCTGATGATAGTTGAAAAATAGCATCAATTGCTTCTTCACTAATAGAATACCATTCTGGATTTTCATTATAATCAATTAAAATTTGTTTGAATTTAGCTATCGCTTCTTCTTCTCTTGGAATTTTGACCACAGTAGAATTTTTCTTTGCGTCTGCTGATATAACACGTTGTAACGCAATACACGTATACCTACCAAGGATCAAATCGTCTTTACCTTCCTCACCCAATCCAATATTCAATAAGGAGTCAAAGCCCTTAACGGCAATCTGATTGTCTTCAAGAGAAAGCATCCCCAAAATAATGATAGCTCCTCGTTTCTGTTTCCTCACTTCCTCACTGCGATCATTGAGGTTATAAATTTGCCACAATACGTTAATAACTTCAAAATTGATCATCATTGCCGCATACATAAGACCCAACAACTTCTCTAATGAAGCCAAATCTGCTACAGAAGCTTTCAAGGTCAAACCAATTAAATTCTTGGCAATATAAGTAGCTTTCTCAATCTTACTGGCAGAAGCTGGAGCTATCAAGAACAATGACTTGTAGCAATCAATTAAATGTGCAGGTACCGATTTTCCTTCATCAGAAGACCCTTTCATCCAAACCAAATGAAGCATTTTTCTGATACCAATGTGCGAGTTTTCGATACCGTAAGCATCTGCCAAAACAAGGAAATCCATTGCATCTATCGCCTCATTTCTATTCTTAGAAAATAATAACCCAGAAATAACTTCAGTTCCATGATGGACAGCTTCAACAAAATCCACAGCATCTTTATAATAGTTGGTAGTTAATTTAACCCTTGCCAAGACAGTTGCATCCGGTAAATTATCATTAAAAGATGATGTGTTGGCAACAATATCACCTTCACCTTCACCTTCTTCCGAAACATTCTCTTTATCAATGTCCATTATTGGTTCACCTTCCTTAATGGTTTCTTCTCTTTCGTTCAGATCCTCCTCTTGCTCTACTTTATCCAATTCATTTCCATTATCTTCGACACCACTGGAGTCTGATTGTTCAGTCCTAGGTTGGGCATCTGCAGGTATGTATTTCATTAGTTCCGCTTCGGCATCGTCTAATTTTCGTTTCCAGAATGTCAATGCCAACTGTGTTCCGTGAGAACCTTGAAATTGGTGATTAAGTATTAATTTAGACATCAATTTAATGGCATTTCTTCTGACCAAAGTACTTCTATCTTCGAGTGACCTTACAGCCAACATCATCATTTTCTGTCTTCGTTCAGTTAATTTGACTTTTAGATCAGCGACTTTAGACAAAGCTTGGAATGCCTTTGTACGCACATAGGGATTCTGGTCCAAAAATCTCTCTTCTAACAAATTCAAGAGTTTGACGACCTGGTGTCTATAATAATCTGCATCTTCATCTTCACCTTGATCTTTAGTACTATTTTTTAGAATATCAACAACAATGTTACCACATGCTTCCACAACCGAGCATCTTAATGTTTGATTACTATTATCCAATAACTGTGAGATACTTGTCATCTGACGCAAAATTAACCTTGGACTCAACTCTGACAACTTGATAAGAAATTCAGATACTGCTTTCGGACCGTTGGTATCATTTGAGTTGAAATGAGTTTGGGAAATCTCTCGTAATATTTCTTCAGTTAAAACCATATAATCGTATTTTTCTGTCAATGTATGTAGTAATCCTGCCATATACTGTGGCAAATGAGCATAATACGTGAGACATTGAATGATGGAGTGCTGAAGCATAGATCCATGTTTATGTTTGGTGACAGCAATGCACAAGGCCTTGAAAATCAACAATTTAATAGGTACCAACTTCATTCTCTCTGGGCTTTCCATCAAATTAATAATCGGTCTGGAAAACAATTCCACAAATGAATCCCGTTCAGGGGTTGTGACAAATACTTTACTCAAGTCAAGGTTCAAGATAGTTATAACTGCAGTCAAACCATTCTCGACTTCAGTACAATTTGATTTCCATCTAGCCAATACTTCCCGAGGAACAGCTTTCTGTGATCTTGCATTGCCAACCTGTGAGAAATCCTCTTTCCCGAGATACTTCAAAAGAACAAATATCAAATAGCCATATCTTTCTAAAGTTGACTTGATAGTATCAACATTGTCGAGAAAATCACCAGCCTGGATTACGTTATCATATGATTGTCCAACAGCATTTAAAGAAGAAGTAATAAGATATGCTAACTGATGACGCTTTTTTTCCTCCAACACTCTAAATCCATGTGTCAACTCAACAAGATCTTCTAATAATTCCTGGTTATAATTTAGGGATTCGGGATTGTTTGCCAAAGAATCTGTAATAGCATCTAATTTTGAATCCACATCAGAAAACTCTATTTGATAATCCTTATCAACATCAAACGCGTTGAAATATGATGAAAGATTGAAATCCATTGTGTTGGTAAATTATGCTTATAACTGATAATGATTTGTTGTGATTGAAAAGAAATGGGCGAAATGATCCTAACCAAAACATAAAAACCAATTAAAAAAAAAAAAAAAAACAACAACGCGAAGATGTAAGAATCAAAACAAAGGTGCACCATAATCAGAGAAAAAGAAAAGAGATGCCTACATCGCACGGGTTTCCCCTTTCGAAGGATCATAATGAGAATACAACTTGCCATGTTACTGGCACCTCCCAATTCTCCTGCCAAATATATGAATCATAAAGCACTATATCATGTAAAACTATTATCGACACAGATAACTATATATACACATTCTTTTCTTTCTTTTTTTTATTCAGCTATTCGTAATTCAATCTTTCAATTTGGCATAACCTTTTATTACAGCATTTCTAGTACCCATTTTTTCATCTTCAATTGCTCCTAGCAAATCCTTCATAATTATGGAATTACCAGACCTTATTTCTCGAAATCTAAGACCATTATCACCACGCACGGAAATAATAGGGCTCTGAAGTTTTCCCGAGTCCTTAGATGTGCCACTACTGGATTTCCCAAAGTCTGACCCGCCTCCTACTGTAGTACTTGAGGTCATCCAACTATATTTCTTTCTCCCCGGATTCATGGTCATCATTGCAGCCGTAGCGTTTGCTGCGCGATGTAACGTTTCTTCAGCACCAGCCTTTGATTCACCGTTTTCGTCATTTTTAGATGCATCTTTAGTACTTTTCTCTAACCCCAACATCACTCTTTTATTCACTCGTTTCTCTTCCATTTCTTTTTGTTTTAAAGCCAAACTTCTCAATTCTTTGGAAATTTCTGATCTTGGAACAGAGCTACTTCCTGATTTCTTATTAATAACAGGTATTCCCCTTCTCCTATGACGTGACAAAATTATTGTTTTTGTTGCTAGATTACTTAGCCAAGTCTCACAGGCAGCCGAAATCAACTCCAACATCTCGCCATCCATTAAGAAATTTTGTTGAATTCCGTTTTGTTTAGCTACTTTATCTATAAAAGCTGCTAAATGATAATTATTCAAAAATGGAGGTGATTTACTAGACCTGATCACACTTTTTAAATTACTGGCAATACCTTCTGCTGATTTTCTATTCAATTGTTGTTGTAATAATATCTCTTCTTCTTGTTGAATATCAACTCCTGCAGCCGCAATCGCATCATTCAATTTGGACGTATCATGATCACGATCCTTTGTATTCGATACATTAGAGGTATCAATTGGTGTTGCTGCTGGTGATGCTCCATTTGTTTCAGTTTGTAGTAAAGCCTCTGGTAAGCCATTGAAATCAGACTCCAATGAGTTCTGGTTTTCCGGTCTGGCCTCTGTTTTGGATTTTTTGTTCGGTGAGTTGGAATCCTCACCATTATCTAACTCTCTCTTCAAATTGGACGGTTCTTGAGGTGTACTGGCCATTGATATATATGATATATTCGAGTAAGTTGAGTATTGTTATTAATCGATAACAACCTTTGTTTCTTGAAGTTAAGCGTACAGGTGAGGAAAAAAAAAAAAATAACAACAGTAACAACAACTGAAAAGTTTACCAATGGACACTACCCAAAACCCAATCCCATTCATCTCAAGGCACCAAGCCTTTAAATGTAATCAGTAGAATACATCCTAATAGAAGAAGCCAATTGTTAGGAATACTGTACTCCGTACTATTAACTGAACTATTTTGTACATTGCTTTCTTGAGGTAACCTGGTGCCAGTTTATATAAGTATGTGTGAGTATATTACAGGCATTTTACAACAAATATAAATACTATTTCAAACCAGCACAGTTGTACAGTTTATCCACTTCTATCGTTGAATTGTTTACAAGGAGTAAGTTATCAAAAACGATCAACTTTTTACAAATATACCATATTAGCTCTATTTTTTCAAACAAAACTTAAGCATTTGGTAGCACCACCGTTTGCAAAAACACTTTTTTCAGCTCTTTGCAGTTTGTGATGAGCAGAGTCGATGTACATGGAAGAAAAAAAAAAAAAATTCATAACAGAAGTGTTCTTTTTAAAAAAAATACTAGAATTAAACTAATAAACCACACAACAAATAGAAACTGTTCTACCTTGTTAGTCAAGACTCTAAATAATGACCAGTGTTACTCCCAAAAAGATAATAATATTTGAAGGACACAGGAATTTTAGATTAAGATTGGTGCTAGCCACATTGTCGGGGAAACCTATTAAAATTACCAAAATTCGATCCCAAGACTTGAATCCAGGTTTGAAAGATCACGAAGTTTCTTTTCTCAGATTACTAGAAGCCGTAACCAATGGATCACATATTGAAATCTCATATACGGGTACAACAATCATTTATAGACCCGGCATTATAATAGGTGGAGATCTTACTCACAATTGTCCTGATACAAAATCTATCGGATATTTCATTGAACCAATGTTAATGTTGGCACCATTTTCTAAAAAGAAATTTAGCATTATTTTCAAAGGATTAACTAATATGCCAGGGAATGACACTGGTGTTGATGCCATTAAATGGGGATTATTGCCAGTAATGGAAAAGTTTGGCGTGAGGGAAGTTTCATTGCATATATTAAAAAGAGGATCTGCCCCATTAGGTGGAGGCGAAGTGCACTTGTTATGTAACTCTTTGATTCCGCAACCATTAACTCTTCATGCATTAGATGTTCCTAAATTTTCTGCCATCAGAGGCGTTGCTTATTGTACAAGAGTTTCCCCATCGATTGTTAATAGAATGATTGATTCAGCAAGAGCAGTTTTGAAACCCACAGGATGTGAAGTTAACATCACTGCAGATGTCTGGAGAGGTGAAAATTCAGGAAAGTCACCAGGATTTGGAATCACTTTGGTTGCTGAGCTGAAGCGTGGTTGGAGAATTGTTACTGAGAATGTTGGTTCTGCTGGGAGTTTACCAGAAGATGCAGGTGAGTTAACTGCTTACCAGTTGCTAGAGGAAATAACAAATAGTGGAGTTGTTGGGAGATACCAGTTACCATTAGCACTTGTGTATATGACTATTGGAAAAGAAGATATTGGTCGCTTGAAAATTCAAAAGAATGAGATTGACGAGAATTTGGTGTTTGTGCTCAGAGATATACAAGAAGTTTTTGGCACTGAAGCATTTTTCAAAGATGACGCAGAAGAGCTCGATGGTGATGACAAGTATATGACCATTTCTATCAAGGGAGTAGGGTTCACCAATGTTTCTAAAAAAATAGCTTGAGTGGGTAAGATCTACCTTTTCTTTTGTAAATGAATTTGATTCTTTCTTTTGTTGTGTCTGCAATCCTTGCTTTGTATAAAAGCAATACTACTCTTTTTGTCAAAAGAAAAGTATATTGCACTAGCTGAGGAAAATAATAAAAAAACGAAACTAATTTATACGCATAGAATAGAAGTAGCTTTATATGATAAATCTAGAGACTTTAATCGTAACTTTGCTTTTTTTTTTTTTTATTTGAAGATTCTTCTGAAAGTCTTAAGTTAATTGTAGATTGGTTAAAGAATCTTACGGAATGGTCGGTAGTGAAATATTATGCTCAGAATTATTCGATTCGATTCTCATCGGAAATACCACAAAACCAGCATTTCTTTATCTTTGCTTTTTTTTTTTTTTCCTTGTTTGATTTATAATCTCCTAGATTTCTCTTCATTGGAAAACTTGCAAATATTTTCATGAGATCCGTGGGATGACTATAGTGTACACATCTGCATACTACCAACTAAATACACAAATCTTTTGGAGTTTATAGTTAAGAAAATCAAAAGTAACAAGGTAGTTCCCGTCCCGATTCATGAAAAGTATACAGGTCCACCTGAACAGATCTGTCCTTAGCTAAATTGAACTATTTATAACAATGAGTGAAGAGAATCCCCTAGAACCAGATCAATTGATGCAAAGAGTATCTGATACACATCAGGATACTCTGTTAGTTGCACCACGTGAAACACACTTTCACAATGTATTTATGAAATATTTGATAATGCTTATTAGCGCCTTGGGATCAGTTATATATACAACAATACTATGTACTGGTTCTGTACTCAATCATTGGTTTGATCTTGTGAGTGGAAAGGAGAAGGCTGTGCTTGCAGATATGGAGCAAAAAAGTCACGGATATGTGCCTCGAGAACCATACGATGACTTGTCCAAAATGAAACCAACTAGTGATTTGCAGTATTACTTGCAGTGTTTGAATTTAGATTTGCAAGAGTATAAGGTGACCACATGTGACGGGTATATCTTAACCCTACATAGGATCATCGATCCCAAGGAACTGGAAGAGCAAAAGCAACAAAGGAAACCAGTTCTTTTACAACATGGCTTATTGTCATGCAGTGGGACATGGATAGTGAGTGGCAAGAATTCGTTAGGATACTATTTTCATGAGCAAGGCTTTGATGTTTGGATGGGGAATAACCGTTCGTGGTTCACTCCTCAACACAAAACTTTGAGCGGGAATCTTTACAACAATGAACAATACTGGGACTGGGGAGTTCAAGAATTGGGATGCCATGATTTACCGGCTTTAATATTAACAGTTTTGGCAAACAAAAAGTATTTCAAGAAATTAGTTTTATTGGGGCATCTGCAAGGTGGATTACAAAGCTTTTTGATGCTCAAAAACCCACGCTTGGGAGATATACATGAAAGAATTGAGCTTTTTTGTCCATTGGCTCCAGCAGTATATCCAGGCAAGCTATTCTACACTCGTCAATTCATTAAATTTATCAATAATCGTAGTGAATTTACCTGGTTGATGTTATTTGGTTGCTGCGCATTCTTGAGAAACTTGTGTCTTGTGAGACACTACATTGCAAGTACGTGGTTGTTTGGCAAGTTGTCGTACTATATGTTCAAGTATTTATTTGGTTGGACTGGGAGGAATTGGGGGCCGTATAAAAAAGTGTGGCATTTTTGTTTTATTTTCAATATGAGTTATGCATCGGTTGAACTAATGAAATACTACTTGTCGAAGCATTCCGATTGTGGGTTTACCACTTTGTTACAACCAAAAGCTGCTTATGCTAGCGATGCCCATTTTACAGAGAATGTCACTGACGACAAAAAGAGTTATTTCCAATTTGATGCTACGTGGTTCAATGGCGTTAGGGTTCCCATGATTGTTTTTACCGGCGATGAGGACTTTTTAGTAGACGGAGCAAAGGTCGTTGCACATATGAGAAAGTATGAACCTGGATATAGAGAAGGCGGTAATTTGGAGACTGTAGCAATCCCCACTTATAATCATCTTGATATTGTATGGGCAGAAGATGTCATTGGAACTATCGGATATACTATATGCAAAAAGTTAAAACAATTGAACGCCTGTAATATTCAACAGGAGCTCAAGTTGGAAGGGCAGGTACCTGGTATGGCCAATGAAGAAGGATCTTCAAACGATCATCACCAACAAGAAGAGGAGGTTTTGAATGAAAAGATACAGCTGGTAACCGAGGATGTACACGACACTGAACTAATGATTAAGATAAAGCACAGTATATCAGCAGATATTCCACTCACAGAAACTAGAAAACTATCCACAACTGAAGTGTTCTAAGAACTGAAGTACATTGTAACGAAAATCTAAAAAAAAAAAAAAGAAAAAGATTGATAAAACAGTACAATGATATTGAGTATTGAAATGTATGTTACATTATGTCTAATTATTTATTTATTTATTTATCAATTAATGAAGATGTTATTCTTTCCCCATCTTTTTTTTTTTTTATGTATGTGTAAGGTGTCATTAAACTTTAATAGAAGACAAGAAAAAAATGATACTTTGGAGGTGTTCTGTGCAACGATTGGAACTATAAGTAGTAAAAGTTGATCACTATAGCGGGTATGCTTGTCATTGTTGAATCTTTATTGTGGATACGGTTTCATTTGGTTGTGATGCCATTTTTCATTGGTGCATCTGTGGCATATGTAATCATTGTGGTCACTTGTTGTAACACCATTATTATATCAATTTAATTGAAATACTTTGAATGGAAAGAGTTTGGAGTCTTAGTGCTAGCTGAAGTGGTGGGTATAGTATCAGGTCATTAAAAAGTGAAGACTACTTTCGCATTTTTAACAGTCATTGCATATGAACATACCCCACACATTACATAGACATATATCTGTATCTAGGCAAATAAATGCAGGAAAAGCATCAGTAAGAATTATGTCATATTTACATAACGGTTAAGAACTGAGGCTGTAGCTAGACGCATCCGACCAAATACTTCGCAGCATCTTGCAACTATTGAAACCTGTTTTGCGGAGATACTCTAACAAAACAAAAGCATCATGTTTTTATTCAGATCGACAGAATATAAAAGCGCTTGTATTTGTTGTGTTGAAAAAAAAGAAATGTGTAAATGAAAAACTATAACAAAACAAAAAACCACGTTATTTTCCTTTAAGTAACGTTTTTCTCTTTATCCAAATACCAATGACAAAACAGCCCATTCCAATTTGGTTAGACTGTGATCCAGGAAACGATGATGCGTTTGCTATCTTGTTATCCTTGTTTGATAGTCGATTCCAGCTTTTAGGTATTTCCACAGTCCATGGAAATGCTCCAATTAGTATGACGACACACAATACATTGGGATTACTAGACCTATTACAAGTCCATAATAAAATTAAAGTTTATAAGGGAGCCGAATTTCCACTCAAAGTCCCTTCTAAATTTGCTTTGGAAGTACATGGCAAGAATGGATTAGCTGGTATTGAATTTCCCGAGAACACAGTCAATGAAATTACTCAAGATATGGATTGCATTGAAGCTATGAAACAAGCAATAGACTTAAATTCTGAAAATGTCAATCTTGTATGCACGGGTACATTAACAAATGTTGCCAAGCTAATTACAAAATACCCAGATGTCAAGTCAAAGGTTAAGTGGGTCTCCATTATGGGAGGGAGCTTTGGTTTTGGTAATGTTACTCCCTACGCTGAATTTAACTTTCATACTGACCCCCATGCAGCTAAACTAGTAATCCAGGAGTTAAGTAACAAGGTAATTTTATCCCCATTGAATTTTACCCATAAAGTCATTGCCACCCCAGAAATTAGGAAACATATGTATGAAGATAATAACGAAAAACGAAATTCACCAATAAGGAACGTTTTTTTTCGTATCTTGACATTTTATTACAAAGTATATGCTGCAAACGGGTTTTTGGAAGGTCCTCCAATACACGATCCATTAGCTGTTTATAGTTTGTTGCCATTTATCAATTCATTTGAACAGTACGGATATAGCTGTGTGCAAAAGAATATTGACGTTATTACTGAAGGGGTTAGATTAGGTGAATCAGTGATAATTGAAGGAGGGAATACAAATAATGGAGTTTATATTGGTCAAGGAATAGATAATAAAAAGTTCTGGGATAGCGTTTTATTGGCTCTTCTAAAAGCGGATTTACATGCTAAAAGTTGATAGATAGAAATGGGATAAAAAAAAAAAAAATGTAGTTATAATAATAGAGTGTATGGTTTGATTTGTAATTAAATATGTAAAAGTTTATGTTTTTCTAAATGTTAAATATCTGCACCTTCTTCCTCAATCGGGACTGTAAATGCCCCAGCCAAATAAATTGCAGGTTCATCGACATTGTGATGTTGATAACTTAAAACACCAACACCACCAGCGTCCAAAATCAATTGCGGGTTGGTACTTAAATCACGCTTAACCCATCTTGCAACAAGACATCTTAATATGTGTCCATGAGCAACAACAATGATATCAGATGCTACTCCTTTGGCAAGAGCTTCACGATGAATTTTTTGGATTTTCTCAATAAAACGATCCAATCTTTCTGCAACTTCAAAATGCTGTTCACCCCCTTCACACCCTTTACCCCAAATAGTCCATTCCAGGTCCTTATCCAATCCTTTTTGTTTTCTCAATTCAATAATTTCATTGGTTTTTAAACCTTCGTATTCACCATATTCCCATTCTCTTATATCTTCTTCAATTTCAATGGGGATTTTGGCTCTGACTTCTGGGTCAACTTCTTCTAATAACAATTCCGAGGTGTGTTGTGCTCTTTTCCTTGGAGAAACGAAAATATGAGTTAAATTCTCCGGTTTGATCATTTGCAAGTTACCAGAACCAATAAGACCTTTACCAGTGTTTCTCATTTGTTTGACACCAAATGGAGTCAAGTCAAGATCGGTTCTCGAAGTATACTGTCCACTCTTGGACCATTCAGTTTGACCATGGCGGACAAAAATTAATCTTGGACAAGGACTTTTCGTCATTATATGGTTTCTTTCTAGCTTTATGAAGAATTGGAGTACGAGTGGAAAGAAATCTTAAAAAAAAAGAACACTCTCTGTAGCACGTTGGAGAAGTAAAAAAAAAAAAAAAAAAAACTGGACAAAAAAAAAAAAATATGGTGATGGTGAGGTTGCAACATTTTTTAATTGGCAGCATCACCTGCCATGTTGTTGTTCTTATCTAGGCCAAAAAAATATCCTTCACACATTCACATACTTTACATCAACATTAAGTTGGTCTAAGATCATTTTGTTTACATACAGTCGATGCCATAAATAGCTTTCAATATATGTTTATTTGAATATGTTGAAATACGATTTAAGGCACATACCTCTCTATCAACAACCAGACTACTCGTCAACCAACATACCATTGACTAATCTATCATACTTCCAACTTGTTTCAGAAATATCAACTGGTAGCTCAACTATACTTTCTTTGTCAACGTCGTATTGGTTTAAAACTGTCAATAATTTGCAAACAGGCTCGACGTACCATCTATCACCATTGATAGCAAACCAACCCAAGTGGCCACCAACACTAGTTGTAATTAAACTGACATATGGATTCAAATCCACTTCTGAAAAGGGTAAAGATCTAGACCCGACAACTGGGTCGTCCAAAGAACTTAAAATGACCATGGGCACTCTCACCTTTAGTAATCTTTGAATAGGACTTGCCTTTCTGTAGTATTCATCGGCGGAATTCAAACCAAACATTTTTGCAGTAAACTTGTTATCGAATTGCTTTAAGAATTTAATTTCATTTCGAGTGGGGTCTTCTTTATATTCCTTGACCAAATCATTAGCCAATAAAATGTGATGATTGTTTAACAATTTCAACAAGTTGTTTGCCATCGTGGGAGAATAAATGTAATGACCAATAACAGACTCACGCAACTGGAAACTTCCATCCACAAAGTCCCAGGGACATCCAATTGCCACCGACCCTTTAATCTGAGGACTTGCGTAGGCTCCTTCTTGTCCTAAATAATTTGCAAGTATTGCGGCTCCCAATGAAAACCCCATCAAGAAAACTCTTTTCCGGGGCCACCTTTTTGAGACGATCTCATTGATCACATACCTCACATCATTTGTCCACAACCCATTATACAATTGAGGTGATGTAATTGTGTGGTTGGCACATCCACGAGAATTAATAACGACGGCATCGAATCCAAAGGATGGATCGATGATTTTATCAACAACTGCTCGCAAGTACGCTTCATAGGACCCTCCTGACAACCCATGCAAAATGATCAATAGAGGCTTCTCGTCATCACCGATCAAATCTTCATTGGGGTTTTTGTATTCTGTACGGGGTGGAAGTGGCCTTGTTTGGGATTCTGGCTTGTATTTTTCATGGTTTAAATCTGGACCAAGTGCCGGATCCACGGCATAATCTAAAGCAATGGTACTTTCGCCTTTCCATTGATCATAATACAACTGATCTCCATTGGGCAAAGTGTAGGTCTTATTTTCAACAGTTATGATTTCTCTTTTGTAATGAACTTTATGTTGATTTTCAAATTTGTTTAAGGCGGTATATGCTGTTTGTGTATGACCCGATGAAAGCAATGGATTCACAAAAAAAGAATATTTGGAGTTGAACTCAGGAACAGCAGCTTGAATCATTTCAGGTATAGAATTAGGCAAATCATTATCCGTCTCCTGAGATGCTTTCTTTGGCTTGAACTTGTTTATCAAATTTGAAGTTGTGGCGATATTAGTTTCCTGAGATGAGTTTGAACGGGGTTTAAATTTAATAGGATTTTTTGAAAAGTGACTTTCTACTCTCGAGACAAAAAACCCTGACATTTTGCTTGCAAACGGTGAGTACAATAAACTAATGATTAAATTGAACCTAATATGAACAATATTGAACTTCTAATCAACCGAAAGCTGAGATACTAAAAAAAAAAAAAAATCAAAAAAATCGAATGTATGAAAAGAAGAGGTCATGATTTGCTTGTGATTGAATCAAAAGATATCAGTGAAGTAAAAAAAAAAAAAAAAAAAATGGGTCTGCCGGAAAAATGCACAAAAAGAAAGTCTTCTTTTTATGTTTTAAATCCGAGTCAACTACTCAATCATTAATTGTAGTATAATGTCTAAAAAAAAAAAAACCACATAAATAGCCATAAATGTGATATAAGTTGAATCTAATGTTATTGACCACTCTGATGTTGTCTAAAGATATTGATGGTGTAGGTCACATATGACGAAGGTACTTTCCACAGAGAATCACAACTCCATTTACCAATTATAACACTAGCAAATGTGAAGTCGTGTTGTGAGTGAATTGATTGCTCAGATATGCGACACTTTCTGGTCTCTCTTCCAATCATTTCATTTAAGGCCTAAGACAAGGAAAATTGTGAAAAAAAAAGCTACTCATCCAGTAGTCCATGTGGAGTTTTTTAGTTTTCCAATACGAGTTAAGATATTTCAGTACTTTCTGATTCTACTTGGTTTTGTAGTAATCATAAATCCAAATTGGGGCTAATTGTTTCCTTATCGAGAAAGCGAAAAGCAAACGTCCTTTGATAGTGGTTATGGCAACATTACACTACCACTGAATTGGTCAATGAGCTAAAGGCTACACAGTTAATGTTAGTGGAGAAATAAAACTACCATGATTGCCACGACTTCTCCAACCCATACTTTGATTTCAACACTTGTGTTTTTCTTTCTTGTAGTTTGCGTTGTTTGTACTCTAGTATTACTTCTAGTTGCTATGTTAGTAATATTTATTTTAATCGCCATTTTTCTTGTATCTTCCCCCACCAATGAAACCACCACACAAAACCGCAAAAGATATGTGTCAGTTTGCGTGCACAAATTTCAAAATTTTGCCTCTCAAATTTGCTCCTTTTTGTTTCGTTCCACACTTGCCTTATCCATAGTCGCTTATCCCCTCGCCCCCCCTTCTTTATCATTTCTTTCTTTCTTCCTATCTCACACACACTCTCTCTTTCAAAAAGTCAAAAAAAAAAGAGCTTTCTATATATTTCACTTTTCTTTTGTAGTACACCAATTAGCAGACAACAACATCATGCAGTTATCCTTGTCTGCTTTAACAACCGTAGCATTAACTTTGACTTATTCCTTAGTTGATGCTAAGGCCCATAGCATCAAATTATCTAAATTGTCAAATGAGGAAACTTTAGATGCCTCGAACTTTCAAGAATACACCAATTCATTGGCTAACAAGTACTTGAACCTTTTCAATGCCGCACACGGGAATCCTTCTAACTTTGGTTTACAACACGTCTTGACCAACCAGGAAGCTGAAGTTCCTTTTGTCACCCCCAAGAAGGGAGGTAAATATGATGCTCCGTTAACAAATTACTTGAATGCTCAATATTTCACAGAAATCCAAATTGGTACACCAGGTCAGCCATTTAAAGTTATCTTAGATACTGGTTCGTCAAATTTGTGGGTGCCTTCCCAGGATTGTACTTCTTTAGCATGCTTTTTACATGCCAAATATGACCATGATGCATCCTCCACCTACAAGGCTAATGGTAGTGAATTCTCAATTCAATATGGGTCTGGTTCTATGGAAGGTTATATATCCCAAGATGTTTTGACTATTGGTGATTTGGTTATCCCTGGTCAAGATTTTGCCGAGGCTACTTCCGAACCAGGTTTGGCATTCGCATTTGGTAAATTTGATGGTATTTTGGGATTGGCTTATGATACTATTTCGGTCAATCATATTGTTCCACCAATCTATAACGCCATTAACCAAGGCTTGTTAGAGAAACCGCAGTTTGGTTTTTACTTGGGCAGTACTGATAAAGACGAAAATGATGGTGGGTTAGCTACATTTGGTGGTTACGATGCTTCATTGTTCCAAGGCAAAATCACTTGGTTGCCAGTCAGAAGAAAAGCTTACTGGGAAGTGTCATTTGAAGGTATTGGGTTAGGGGATGAGTATGCTGAATTGCACAAGACTGGTGCTGCCATCGATACCGGTACTTCTTTGATTACTTTGCCATCATCATTGGCTGAAATTATCAATGCCAAAATTGGAGCAACTAAGTCTTGGTCGGGTCAGTATCAAGTTGACTGTGCTAAAAGAGACTCCTTGCCCGATTTAACTTTAACTTTCGCTGGTTACAACTTCACTTTAACTCCATATGATTACATATTGGAAGTGAGTGGATCATGTATTTCAGTGTTCACGCCAATGGATTTCCCAAAACCAATTGGTGACTTGGCCATTGTTGGTGATGCTTTCTTGAGAAAGTACTACTCCATCTACGATTTGGACAAGAATGCTGTTGGTTTAGCACCATCCAAAGTTTAGGCTGTATTGTGAGCGTCTGTGTGTTTTTCATGCGTATCATTCACCAGCATTCATATAATTTGTTAATTGCAGAATAAGAATTATTTGGCTTTATTATACTTTTAAATAAAATATGTATAGAAAAAATGAGTTTTCAAAAGGATTAACAAAACCTAATTCACTTCTTTTTTTTTTTCTTTTTCTCTATCGTTTCCAAATACAGATTTAGAAATGGCCTGTGAAAATAGAACCAAGTAAAGACCCGGCTTGGAATAAATCGTAATCAACCATAGAATAGATATTATTTAAAGTTAATAAGATGAAAAGAGGGATGGCTGGCTCATCAGAACTTTCCTGTGATCTACCAAGTGGTAGCGCCATTCATAGCCAGCCATTTTATTTTTTCTATTGGTTATGTACGAAGATTTGCGATTTATAAGAAATTAATGATCGGATCAAATCGATTGTGGACCTGTTTTTTTGTGTATTTGCTGGTGATGCCATACTTTTGGTGGTTATCTTACTTTAATATTACACTTGTGTTTCGTTCATACCTGTGCAAGTATCCGTTTCGTCAAAAATTTAACACTTGATTGTGTGAACATTGGTGTTCTTTTTTTTTTTTTTTTTTTTTTTTTTTTCTATTTTTTTCTTTGTTACATACTTTTCTTTTGCAAAGTTATCACCGACAATCATCTTTTGTCATCGTCTAATTGCCTACAGTTAACATTCTTTAGGAAAAGTAAATTATTTGTTGACATGACGATACAAGCCCTGTCACTGAACACCCTTGTTCAATATAAAAACAACACACAAGAATCATGGAACAAAATTACAAAATCAAATAGAGAATCAAATTCCCCAGTAAAACCGGCAGCTAATTTGGACCTACCGCCGCTTCCTCCACTTCCACCGTCGACTCCTCCCAATAATATAACTACTAATAGCTCGACCCAACCCACAATGAGTCGAGCTTCTTTGAACCGTTTAGAGGTTGAATCAGGCTCAAGCAAATCATTACCGATTTCATTTCCTTATTACTTTTTGGACCAAGGTGACCCACAAGATACTTTTAATTTATGGCAAAGGCAAGACGATTTGTTAACTAATACTAGCGATAGAAGAGAAGAGAATCCACCATTAAAATCACACACTCCCCAAGTTTACACAGAAAGAATCGAAAACACCAGGAAATTGAACAACGACGAGGTTTTCAACCCAGTACCTAAAAGATTCTCACAATTTATCATTGATCAACAAAACCCATACGTTAGTCAGAGATTGGACAATTTATCCACCGTCTCTCCTTCAATGCAAAGTGATAGACATATAATGAGAACCTTGACTCCGTTAACAGGTGCAAATAAAAAGCAGACTGGGCTGCTGGTAATGAATCCTGAACGACAGGAGAATGATAGTAAAAAGACTTCCGACCAATTGACACCACCACGAAGAGAAATATCTGACTCTATGGGCTCTCAAGCCACAATCTTTTCCACGAGACAAGAATTACACAATGTTCCCTTGGTCAATAGAGGTGTGAAGAAAAGCAACACTTTATTCCGAAGAAAGAATAAATCCAAGCGTACTAGTAATGTTAGAGTCCAGACATCATCAAGTGAAGCCTCGAATCTTACAAGAAAGAATGCTATAAGGTCAAAACAAGGAAGTTGGTTATACAGACTTAAAGTGCGTCTCCAAAGAATAGTAGCTAAATTCAAGTTTTATAGTTTCAAAGTATCTTCAAGAAGATCAGCCAGTATTAGGCGATCAAAGTCGACAAAATTGGTCCGGAAACTTCGAGAGAACCCCCAAAACAGAGACATAAAAAGAATTCAAAGTATACGTGCGTCATCGTCGCGTTTTAACCATATTTCAAACCCATTAACTAATCCACACTTGGGGAAACAACCTGTTTTCAAAGTTGCTACCATCGATGACAACTTGAAATATTTAGCAGGGGCACCCAGGGATATTAGTTATTTAGAAAACTACAGGAGAGAATCACAAGCGAAATTGAATCATTTATCAGAGTATATTCAACAACAAGAACAGGATTATATGCAAAATATGGTGGATAATCAAGCGGCTAGTCAAACAAGCAAGCTGATTTTACCATCTCCAGACTTTAATGATACTCGAAGCGAATTATTAACTGAGTCAGTAACAACTCATGTTAAGACAATAGACGAGCCCCCGTCCAGACAACCCCCGTTGCCTCCGCCACATTTAGATAACAGTTTCAATAGTATCAATGTCAACAGCCGCAATGTGTCCTTAGCACAACAACAACGTAAATTGCTGCATCAGTTGCACCAGAAATCACAAAATGGAATTAGACAGTATGAAGTTGCGGAACTATGGAATAGTTATTTAAAACAAGTACTATTTAAAAGAATCCAATTGCGACAAGAAATAAATATGTTTCAGAATTTTATGGCTACTTTGGCTACTTCCAACAATCAACCAAACATAAAACACATTATTGCTGAGTCAACAGTTGGGTCATCGTCATATAATGAATCTTTTATACTGGCACCACTTAAATCCATGAAAGGTGAGAAATCAATTGTTTCTTCATATTCCAGCCATAGTGCAACACACAAGTCCAATTATTCGTCATCTGACAGACAAGATGCTGATTCAATATACACCACTGGATCCACTGAATCTAATCAGGAGATGAAAGATCCGAATTACGAGGACGAGGAATTCAACAAAAAGGTCTTGAATAGAAGATCAATGTTGGGTGAGATGTTAGAGTATCTGTCGGAGGAAGAGGAAGATGAGAATTTTGAAGATCACGAATCAATTTCATCATTACAAAAAACGTATTCCGTTGTTAGCAGTGGCAAGAATTCCGATGTCTTGATGAAAACCTATGGTACTGTAATTAGAAGAAGTAATTCAAAACTCAATTCACCGTTGAAAAGATCATTTGGTTTGAATCATAGTCTAAGTTCTATAGTTAGTTAAATGAGATAAATTCTAATTCTAATAAATAAAATTCTGTTTTCTTTTTTTTTTTTTAAAAAAAAAAAAATCTTTTATTTACATTCTTTGTAATTCGGTTAAATAATGGTGACTTATATACAAGAATACTATATTTTGAAGCATATGGAAACATGATAGTCAAAGGTAGAAAAATGGAAAGAAAGATTCGATTATAACAACAAATATATATACAAAATTGAAAAAAAAATGTTAGTGTTCTACCTCTAATATCACATGTAGTAAACCCTTTGAAGTTTCAGTTATTGTGACACATGCAGGACAAACCTTCAATCACATTTAGTTCTTTGGTTGTTCAGAAGAGCCAGATGATTCACCACCGTCTTTGTACAAGTCTTTGAAAAGGTTGATGGCTTCGTTTTGCAATTCTTCGGTCTTTTGCTTCAATTCTTCTGGTGAAACTTCTTCACCGGCTTGTGCTTTCAAAACAATTTCTCTCAATTGTTGTATTTGATCTTGAACTTTTTGAACAGCTTCACTGGACAATTTTTCTTTGTGTTCATTCAATGAGTTTTCAGTATCGTTACATAATTGATCAGCTCTGTTGGCAGATTCAATGGCTTCTCTTCTAGCCTTGTCTGATTCAGCGAATTTTTCAGCATCGTTAACCATTTTTTCGATTTCGGCATCGGACAAACCGGAAGAACCAGCAACTGTAATAGAAGCATCTTTGTTGGTGGCCTTATCACGTGCAGAAACTTTAATAATACCATCAGTGTCAATGTCAAAAGTGACTTCAATTTGTGGAACACCCTTTGGAGCTGGTGGAATACCAGATAAAGTAAAGTTACCAATCAATTTATTGTCTCTGGTTAATTCTCTTTCACCTTGGAACACTCTGATTTCAACAGAAGTTTGACCAGCAGCAGCAGTAGAGAAGATTTGAGACTTTTTGGCTGGAATAGTAGTGTTTCTAGAAATCAATCTAGCAAAGACACCACCCATGGTTTCGATACCCAAGGACAATGGGGTAACATCTAACAAAACAACATCCTTAACTTCACCAGCTAAAATACCACCTTGAATGGCAGCACCCATAGCAACAGCTTCATCAGGGTTGATACCTTTGGATGGTTCTTTACCGAAAATAGATTTGACAGTTTCAACAACCTTTGGCATTCTTGACATACCACCAACAAGGATAACTTCAGAAATGTCAGAAGTAGATAAACCAGCATCCTTCAAAGCCTTTTTACATGGTTCAATGGTTTTCTTGATCAATGGTTCAACTAATTGTTCAAATTGAGCTCTTGAAATCTTTTGGTTAATGTGTTTTGGACCAGAAGCATCAGCAGTAATAAATGGCAAGTTGATTTCAGTTGATACAGTAGAAGACAATTCGATCTTAGCTTTTTCAGCAGCTTCTCTGATTCTTTGGATGGCCATCTTGTCTTTTTCTAAGTCGATACCAGATTCCTTCTTGAAGGCATCAACAATGTATCTAACTAAAGCGATATCAAAATCTTCACCACCCAAATGAGTATCACCATTGGTAGATTTGACTTCGAACACACCAGCACCAATATCTAAGATGGAAACATCAAAAGTACCACCACCCAAATCAAAGACAGCAACAACTTCACCATCTTTCTTTTCTAAACCATAGGCCAAGGCAGCAGCAGTTGGTTCATTGATAACTCTCAAAACATTCAAACCAACAATTTTACCAGCATCCTTGGTGGCTTGTCTTTGGGCATCATTGAAATAAGCTGGACAGGTGACAACAGCACTGTTAACCTTCTTGCTCAAAGCAGCTTCAGCGGTTTCCTTCATCTTGTTCAAAATGAAACCACCAATTTGTTGTGGGGAATATTGTTCACCTCTAGCTTCTAACCAAGCATCACCATTGCCGTGTTTGACAATTTTGTATGGAACTTGGTTAATATCTCTTTGGACTTCTGGGTCTTCGTAACGACGACCAATCAAACGTTTGGTGGCAAACAAAGTGTCACTTGGGTTGACAACAGCTTGACGTTTGGCAGGAATACCAACCAATCTTTCACCATCTTTAGTGAAAGCAACAATCGATGGAGTAGTTCTTCCACCTTCTGAGTTTTCTAAAATCTTTGGGGTCTTACCTTCCATAACAGCAACAGCTGAGTTGGTAGTACCTAAATCAATACCAATAACTGGACCGGTTGGAGCGGCAGTAGTGGATTGAGCACGAGTAAGTGCTTTAGGGAATTGACGACTAATATTCTTCAAGGAATTTCTAGCTGATAACATTTTCTTGAATTAATAGCTTTCTTTAGTAAAAAAAAAAAAAAATATGTTCAAGTAAGTAATACCTAAACTAATAAAGAAAAATGTATGTAAAGTGAAATGGAAAAGAGAAAAACAAAAAATTTCAACTGGTTGGAGTTTGGGGCAGCAAAAGTGAAAATTTTTATATTCGTGAGAAGGAAAAAAATGATGGAACTTTATGGAAAAAAAAAAAAAAAAATGTATAGCATCGTCGTCGTCGCCAAGTATATTAGACTTGGTGCATTTTGCACGACTAGTCTCAATTCCGAACTGTGGTAGTTGGACAATTGAGTGGCAAGTACAGCGTCACGTGCCCATAGGACAGGTTCTGACCATCCCCATCAAGTTCCGGAATGATTAACCGAACTAATATGCATTAATTAATATACAATTGACTAAAAACAACAATAACAAAAAAAATCAGTATACTACAGAGGGATGAGATACAGTACAATAGAAGGTAATAGAACAAAAAATAGTCAAGAATCAATAAAAGGTTTAACAAGAAATTTATAGTTTTAGTGGCAAAAAAAAAAAAAAAAAGAGTACCACTAATCAAACTGGAATCTTCTTTTTAAGATTGAAGATCGTCAGGCAAGTGACCATTCATCAACCAGGTTAATGACTTGTCCTTGCGGAAACTTTCAAGATATTCAATAATATCATCGGCACTCTTACCGTATTTGACCATACCTCTTTGAATGGCGTCACATAACTTCTTTCTTCTTTGAAATCTTTTTGATTCTTTGGATCTTGAATCTCCTCTCCATTCGCTCTTTCCATACTTTTCGTCTAATTCGCATAATGGTTCTTGTCCTTTATAGCCTTTGAAAAACTCATCATATATTTCCCTTACGTTTGTAGGATTGTGCACAAACGTGATATGTACTTTTCTGACAGGTGAAGACTTTGGCCTTGTGGGATCACCTTTGAGTCCTGTATTGTCGGACTTTCTCCTAGATTGTTTCTTGTTTGGTTTGCTCACTCTTGGCTGGGACAGAGATGCAATTCCAAGTGGTTCATTTGATTGAGAATGAGCCTGTGCTTGCTGAACTGCAGCAGTTGCGACAGCTACCTGGTGCAAAGCTGGATCCATATTACTTTCTAATTGACTGGAGATTTCCTGCAGCATATGAGAAGTTCTTTGAGAATGATGCTGTTGATGTTGGTTTTGGTTTTGGTGTTGATGTTGATGTTGATGTTGCTGGTGGTGCTGTTGGTGTTGTTGGTGATGTTGAAGTGATTGCTGCTGATTTTGTTGACGAGGTTGCTGGCGTTGCTGGGAGTTAAGTAGCTGCTGTTGTGGTGGTGGTTGTGGTTGACCAAGTGCATGATGAGATGTTAACTGGTCTACTTGTCTTTGAAGGTCTCCAACATCAACATCCTCTTGAAGTGCCTGTAATGTGTTGAGAACAGCTTCATCTTGCGATTTTTTTTCCAACAAATTGCTAATTAAAGTGGTTACCTTATCGATCTTTGAGTTTTGATAGTCAATGTATTGTTTCAATAAAACGATTTCTTGTTGTAATTCAACAATTTTTTCATTGTCTATATTCAATTGTGAGGTAACTTTATCAAGTTTACTATCGAAATATGCAATTGTTTCTGAGTCCATGATGGAAGGTGAGACTGACTCCAAATTATTTTAATACTAAATGAAAGCCGAATGGAACCAAGTGGATAACTTCTAGGTTTAAAGTAGATGTTGTTGTTGCAAAATGTCGGACGATGGGGTATTGGGAAAAGATGTCTCGTTGTTGTTGTTGTGTAATGTCTTACTCGACAAACATTTTGTTAAAAAAGGAAAAAAAAAAAAAAAAATTCAATGTGAGTTGATTGAATGAGGGAAAGACTAAGAGAGAAAAAAAAAAAAAAAAAGACAAATATCATTTGTTGAACAAATTCGTTTATATGCAGATCTCTAAATATTATATGGAAAACTGGTTTCCTCACAAAGCTTTAAACTTTGTCATCACTTTCATAGTCCTCTAAAACCTCTTCAAATTGAAATGTACTCCCTGAATTTACGTATTCTTGTATAATTTTCTGTAATTCTTCTTCAGACACCTTTTTGGTTGAATCTTTGCCTTTCTTTCTCAGCTTTGGTTTGTTGTTGACATTATCATCGCTAGCGGGGTCGTTTTCACTTTTGCTCTCGCTACCAACTTCATGCCCTGTGTCATCACTATCTTCAGTCATATCTTCATCGTTGTTGCTGTCCTGACGATAATCATATGAGGCATTTGTGGTACGTTCAACCATTTCGTTTTCACTAATTTGAATTTCATCTGAACAAATTCCATCGCTTGCATCACCTTCATCTTCTTTATCATTAAACATACTATCAAAATTCTCTGTTAGCTCCTTGCCTATCAATGCTAAAATTGCAATAATTCTACCATCTGAACGAAGATGGACAACTCGACACTTCCCTTCTTTACCAAAAGTTTTCAATACTGCTGTTTTAAGTTGTTTTAAGTTCAGCAGTCGCGGTAGGTATAACCCAACATTATTGGTGTATTGCTTTATCTGCTTTAGCATTCTTGTAATAGGAAATGGTTCCATTGAATTCAAGTCAAACACCTTTCGATTATAATTTGTTCCACCCCAAGGCGGAGAACTAAAAACAAAATCAAATTGTACTTTCTCTTCATTTTCAAAGCGGCGAATGCTCTCGGGAATCCAAGCTATGTTTATATTTCCATCCTTCAATTTGCTGACTTCATTCCAATCGGCTTCAATCATCCAGACATTATCTTGAACACCATAAACATTGCAGTTGTGTTCTGTACAATATAGATTTATGGGATTTATATCAAGAGCACCAATGTGGTCAAAAAGCTTAGCAAATTGTATAGTATTCCCTCCTCCTCCACAACATAGATCCAACCCTGATGTAGCATTGGGCAATAAATCGCGAAATAGACCTGCTGTATATTTGGCAATGGATTCTGCCGTTACACTATACCATAATTCGGATGATAAGTATATCCCTTCATCAAATTTTTCAAATAATGCATACCTTCTTTTCCAAAATTTCTTGACTGGTGCTGGAAGAGTATCAACTGTATGGGTCAATAATTCACCTTGATACCTTTTAAATCCTTCCTGAGACGTCTCGGATGGTAAAATGTACTGATTATAACTTAGAGGATCATAATCATAGGCTAGCGGAGCAGGAGATTTTTTTTCTTCGTTGTGAGGTGTTATTTGGGTTTCCTGTTCTATTCTATGTAGTTCTGAATTTCCAGTATTCTGCTTTCTGGTTTTCTTCTTCTTTTTCCTCTTCTTTTTGCGTTTTTTGGTTACTTTATTTGCTTCGAGATTGATGGGAATAGACTGAGGTAGCAATTTGTTATCTGTCGCATTATCATCTGCAGCGAGGTCGTTATTGGTACCATACATCGATGGTGTTATATAAATGTGTTAAGCAAGCAGATCGTATGCTTTCTAAAACCGTTCAAGAATCAATGGTTCCAAACACTTCTATTATTTCATGCTCACTCGAGAAGAGGTTGAAAAAAAAAAAATGTCAGAATCTTGCAAAATCAAAACAATACAATTTCATAATACAATTATAAAAAAAAAAAATACATAAACCAGACTATAACATACACATAAAATTACAAATCCCATACTCATCTACTTTATTTTAGCCTGCTTGCTTAAATTTTCCAAATCTTATCACTTTCTAGATAAAATTTGTTTTCAGAACTCATCACCTCAAATCCAGCAGTCAACTCTTGCTCTGAGAAAATGTCTTCTTGTTCCATTTGTTCATTGATAGCACGAGTAACATCACGATAGTTTGCCACAGCCTGTTCGTTTGCAAATAATGAAGAACGTGACACCTGGGCTAGTATTCTCTTGAAAATATTCAATCTTTCAATGCTGATTGCATTTGTGTTGGTAGATGATACAATGTTGCTTGATGATCTCTCTGTCAATGGCTGCAAATACTGTTGTTGTTGTTGTTGAGATGATGACAAATGGAATTGCTCCAATTCCTCACCAACTCCATCGTCATCTCCATCGTCTCGGTGTCCAAGTGGTGGCTCGGGTGTCGGCGAAGGAGATGCTTGTTGTTGTTGCTGTGGAGGCTGTGTTTGAGCTGCGGTTCTAGTTCTTCTAGTACTTTGTCTAGGAATTATTTCATCGTCAGATTTTTCCATTTCCGCGTCGGATTCCTCTTCCTCCTCTTCCTCTGAGTCCACTATGTTGGCAGTCTTTTGTCTCTTTTTTGTCTTCTTGGCTACTTCTTTGAATAATGCATATCTCAATAACTCTTCAGCAACCTTTGCATCTTTCACATCAACGGTTTTGGATAAACGGACTTTTGCGTGAGCTGTGGCTAAACGAATCAATGTCTCTAAAGTTCTTGCTGTTATTGGAGCAGTATTTCTTTGGTTGTTACCTATCAAATCGTTTCTCAAGGAGGAATATGTACTAACAATGTAGTCGGACGCACCTTTCGTCAACACGGGTTGCACTCTTTGCTTGGCGTACTGGACATATTTTTTCAAGAATGGAATTGAAAGAATATTATTCGTCTTTTTGTTTTGAATACCAGCATGCAATAATGTGTTGAATTTTTCAAACATCGGTTGTTCTAATAACTCTTGTTCGTTGGTTTCATCATCTCCGACAGCCAATGTTACTGCTGACTTTTCTCTGATTGGTTCTCCCTCCATCAATCCAGGTGGAACAAACCTGTGCATTCTTAAAACATGTTCAGAAATGACCCTGTCTCTTGTTGGGTTAACATCATCTGTGACCACAAATAGCAAATCAAAACGAGACAATAATGAATCGGGCAACGCAATGTTTTTGTGTGGATCTTTATGGACATCGTACTGTCCAAAAACAGGATTAGCCGCAGCGATGACTGAGCAACGAGCATTTAATGAAGTGTGAATACCAGCCTTAGCAATAGTGACTGTCTGTTGTTCCATCACCTCGTGAATGGCCACTCTATCAATATCTGACATTTTATCAAATTCATCAATACAAACAATACCTCTGTCAGCCAATACCATTGCACCAGCCTCTAATCTTCTTTCTCCTGTTTCCTTGTCAGTGGTGACAGCTGCCGTTAAACCTACACCTGATGATCCTCTACCAGTGGTGGCAATAGCCAACGAGGCAGTGTTCAACACAAACCGCAAAACCTGTGATTTGGCGGTGGATGGGTCACCAACCATCAAAATATTAATGTCACCTCTCAAGTGTGTACCATTGTCTAAGTTTTTCTCAACACCACCCATCAACATAAGCAAAACAGCTTTCTTGATATACTCAAACCCATAAATTGAAGGAGCCAACGAACGGGATAAAATATCAAAAATCTTTCTATCCTTTGCAAGTTTATTTATATTTCTAATATCTTGATCAGTTAACTTTTCTTGAGAAGCAACCCCAGTTGATCTGGCATGTAGCAAGTAGACAGAATTACTCAAAACAACTGTTTTGAAAGAAGAGCTATTGTTTGCGGCACCCCCTAAGGCACGATATACACCAACAATTTGAACACGATCACCTGGTTTTGTCAAATCCACCAAATCATCATCCAAAATAACGTCAACCGATCTTGGTAATTGACCTGGAGGTGCTGTTTCTGGCATTTCTTGTACAGAAATCTTCTGATAATCTCTGTAAGTGGAATAACCGTATTCTGTAGTTAATTTGTTACCTTCCATATCTTCAGTTGGATATATAGCCGGAGTTGCAATTGCATCAAAAGATGTTGTTTGGTCACGGTATTCACGTGCATAAAATCTCCCTGTCTTTTCAGCATAATGAACCGATCTTATAACCTTTGGTCTTACCAATGAAGCTCTAGTCACAATACCTTCGATGGAAACCATTTTGGAAAGAAAGCTGGAATCAATCGATCTAGGAGTAAGTGAGTGTCCTCCAAAAGCTCCTTTAAATGATAAATAATACTGTTGATTGGGGTCATAACTATCATGTGGAAAGCTTGGATCCTGTGGGTCGTAAATAGCCAAAACCGTGTCTCTTAAAGCTCTTTCGCAAGCTGGTAGATAGTCAGCTGGTTGGTTGAGCAACCCTAACCAAAATTCTCTGTCAAACTCTCTTATCTCATCAATTGAAACACTTAATCTAAACTTGCTTTTGATTAACATATCTTTGATAATGGATCTGTAATCTATACCTGTATTAGAATCAATTCGATCTAAAAACTCTTGAAATCTCCTTACTCTATCACCAAAGATGGCATCAAGTGGTTGAGTAGTATCATCTTGATCAGCTGTAGATGGTGGATTCAAAAATCGGTCATCCATTATTAATTAAAGTGTTTGAATAGTATAAAGAATAAAGAAAAGTAAACAAAAAAAAAAAAATAAATAAATCCAAAAAAAAAAGGAAAAAGTATAAGATATAATTGTGGGAAGCTTTCGTGGTCAAGAAAAATAAAAAATTATTTTTTTTCCCATTTATTTCTCATCCCAAGACGTGTCCCATTAGATTTCCCAAAAGAGACAAATTAAAAGGTGCGTGTACTTTCTTTGTAAATTGTTGCCCTACACACTCCAGTCGTGTCATTACCGGCTTTGTATCACAACTGTATAAATATCTTACATTGCAAATTAAACTAAAGTCCACCCTTCTAATAACAGATTTTTGCTGCCATTGTTTGGAGCATCAAGTACTTTATCAAACTCTTCGAACTCTAAAGCTGAGTTTTTATCTTTGAATTTTCTATCATACTCGCTTTGTAACAACGAATTATAACTCCAATCCAAGAAATCCTCCATGTTGTAGCTTGGTTTCCTGAAAGGCTCACCAAATATTTTCGCCAAGGTCGCAACGTTAGGATGGTAGTGTGTCATTAAAGTATCTAACTCCCATAGTGACGACTTGATGGCCTCAGTATGCAAAGGGTTTTTTTCTTCGCTGTTGAACGGATCTTGGTAACCAGTTTCCGTATCTTCCCTGTGCAACATGATCATACAAGTGGGGTGTTTTTTCAATAAATTGTATATAAATGGTATGATGATAACAACCCCCGAAGCACTTGCAGCTAACGATATTCTGGCTAACTTTTTAATAAATGACGCAACCAAATTGGCTGATAAATGAGTTGAGCTTAAAAACAAATCGCATAAACGGAAAAACCTTGAACGGTACTTTGTATATAAAAGCTCTGGCGTCAACAACGAATATAACTTGGAATAAAAGTCTGGATACTCCAAATTATAACTTTTCATCAACTCATACAATGAATTTAATGCTAGTATGGGAACAATTAAATCGTCAGTAAGATCATAACAATCAGTCAAAAAATCCATCAATGCTTGCGGTTGGGACATATATGGTATTATTCTCTTGTGTAAGATCATTAATACTGACTTGTACTGTTCTTGTGACAAAGGATATGATAGCATTGCAATTACTGATTTTTGGAATTGTGACTTGAACAAAGTGTGTTTGTACAATGAAGAAGGCAATTTTCCTTCCTTATTGGGTGCAATCCAAAGTGGTTCATCCTCTAATGTTTTTTCGTTGAATAATAAACCCTTTCGTAAAATGGTTAAAAAATTGGCAAAAACAAGCTGCAAATCTTTTTCAGACTTTTCTTGCTTCCATTCATTCAATACTTCTGACAAATTGTTGTAAAAGTAAAATTGTAAGTCCCAATACTTTTGAAGCTTATCAAGAAATTCCAAAATAATAAAATTTTCGGAAGTACCATCAAACAGAACTTTCCCATTTTTACTATTCAAAATGCTTTCAATTAATGACTTGTAAGACTGAGTAGGGAAGAATATCACTTCTGATGTTGACGATTTACGTTGACTTTCTGACTTAATGAAATTCAAAATGATGTCAAGCAAATCCAACTGTAATGAAGTCGGACCAGCCAATTTGTCTTTAATAAACCCACAAATAATGTCTTTGAAAGTTGTATATTTTTCCAGTAACCATTTGATGATTATTTTTTTATCCTCGGAAAGGGCAGATCTATCACTGTTACCACCGTTCGAGATTATTTCATCATTAATTTTATTGAAATTTCTGTAAAGTAAAAGTGCTAGCTTACGGGCTGTATTTTCAACATCGGAATCAATGTTTTTAATCAATTTCGTTTTTATCAATTTGAATTGTTCTAATAATGGAACTAAGTTGTTAAATTTTAGTGATTCATCGATTTCATTACTCAACTTGGTTAGTTCTTCCAAAGATAATAAAGTATCGGGATCCTTTTGCGGGATTATGGCCCTCACTTTTTTATTTTTAGGCTCAACACCACCTTTCACAGATTTTCTTTTCGGAGCCATGATGTTATTTGCTTTTGGTTGTTTGAATGTAAATAGACTAGAAGAATCTTAGGGTTTTGGTATTATGGATTTACTTGTAGAAAAGGAAAAAAAAAAAAAAAATTCGGTCTACATCCTGAATTTTCAGATGAGATGTTCTTGAACAAATGTGCACGACTTGCAGAGTGTATAAATATAACTTGATAGAAGAAGAAATTTTTTTTTTAACAGTTTTTTTTTTTCCCCTTTTTTTCTTTCTTTTCTTTGTATGACCTTCCAAGTTTTATACTTACATGATGAAATCTCGCGTTATCTTCAACGATTCGGCCCTTCTATTGACTGGTTTTCTTTTATGAGAAGTTGAGTTTTTTTCGGAAGATTCCTTTTTGTAAATTTATGGGGAAACTGGTTGGTAGAAAATGACTTGACCGTCAGGGTAATGAAGTTGATGAAGGTGTCTGGCGCAACCATTATCTTGTTACATATATTTCAGACGCTAAGGAGAACTTCTGACCTAGTTGATTCTTGTTAAGGTTATACCGACGTTATAGAGCATATGACTTAAATGTGTGTGTTAGATGTTGCGTCAACATCAACTGTAGCAAATTGATCTTCTCCTTCTTTTTTGTTGGCATAAAACAAGTGTCCTATTACTCTGTACATACAATCTTGCACATTTTTCAAAACGCATTAGAAGAGATGATTCAAGGGTGTTTGAACATACTACTGACTAACTATCGAGTCTATCAGTATTTTTCTTTTTCTTTTTTTTTTTTTTTTTGCAAAATTTCTTCCCAATTTACAACAATATTTTCAAACCAATTTGAACTACGGTATCAATTTTTACAATAGTTATATAACAATTCTTTATATCAAATAGTTACACATATCATACTTAACCGCATCTAACACAATTCAACCTACCAGAATGAACACCAACCAATATAATGTTGACACAAATTTTCAACACTCGTGGCTTGTTGAATCAACTTATCGACTTGAGTAGGCACATCCAATCCCCTTAACCGTTTTATATCGTTACCAGTTAACTTATCGGTAATACGTTTCAACACTAGCGCAGCCCTGGCATTCCTTATTTCCAACTCATTTTGTTTTTGCAACCTTACAGCTTCTTTTTCATCAATCTGTCCTCTCCGTAATAACTCTGCAGTGTTCACTTGTGGGACTCGTATACCCGTTGATTCAGCCAACGCCTTTGTTGGGAAATCAAACCCCCAATTTATCAAAGGATCATAAGCAAATGCTTCTAATATTGCCATTAGAGACTCTTTATTATCACGCAACACTCTCATGACATGTTCACATGTAATTCTGAAAGACCCCTCAATTCCACTAACTTCCATGGCGTAATTAAGCATCCTCGTCAATCTAAACGGTACTCTCTCTGGATACTTCTCACGTAATATTGCTGCCTCAAAACAGTCCCCAAAATCAATATGGATGACTTTCCCTGTAATACGGTCTAACATCAAATTTGACGGATGCCTGTCGCCCAAACCTAATATGTACCCAACCATAGACATTACAGCTAGTGATCTCGTGTATGTTGTTCTACGGTCCAACCAGGCTTCGGATGATTTAGATTTGAGCCATAACACTTTGTACAAATCCTGACCCTTACAATTATCCATCGCACTTGTAAATACTTCCACTTTTTGCAACAACGTCAATAAGTCATAGTCAGGCGCCATTTGCAACAAAAGCCTGTGTTCAATATTTAACATTATACTTCTTGATTCACGATACCCTTTAATCAAAACATGGAAAGTGTCACTATTTGGAACCCAACCTAACAATCCCACTTTTGGTGATAATGGAATAGCAGGATATTGCTGTATATCCAAATGTCTCTTGAAACATTCCGGATCATTTACCAACAACGTATTAACCAAACCAAACAATTGCATCACTAAATTGTCCTGTCTGATATCTTCATGCCCTTTCAAAGCATATTGATAGTCTTTACCATCACTTCCCCTACAGGATAATTTTCTAGGTCTTTGTTTAGACGAAATAATCGAAAAGGTTGGATCAAACTTAACTATCCTGATTACAGGCT
This sequence comes from Candida dubliniensis CD36, assembly GCF_000026945.1. Taxonomy (NCBI): domain Eukaryota; kingdom Fungi; phylum Ascomycota; class Pichiomycetes; order Serinales; family Debaryomycetaceae; genus Candida; species Candida dubliniensis. The sequence continues at coordinate 1,499,472 of NC_012861.1, read as the reverse complement.
TACCAGCTTGGTAAGTACCTGGCACAGCTAATTCCAAATCTTGGGCGTGCTCCAAGTCCGGAGACACATATTGCAACTCAAGACTAGCCAACAGTTGCACCTGCTTGCTTATTCTTCTGAAAACATTGTAGTATATATCCCATGCCTGATTCAAATTAGTTATATCTTTAGTTCTTCTAAAGTTGAGTACCCACTCATACGCGTCTGTCAATTCCCTGCCGAAAGCATTGGCAAAAGCTTGTTCTCGCATTGTTTCTGGTCCCTTTTGCAACAATTGGTGTAATGGTTCCAATGTTTCAAACATCTTCTCCGTATTGTGCTCGCCAAAGAAAAACCTGCTAGCATCTTCCAATGCATCATGCCATTGTTCGTGCCACAAAACAGCAACTCGGATAAGTTCTCGACTCACCAATTCTGCTTGATCCACCAAGCTAGGAGAGTGCACTCTCATTTTTTCAATGATGGACTGAGCTGCCCTTTTACGGCTTGTTGACTCAGAAGTAATCGCAACAGTCAAAGGATAAACTAATGCTTGTGGATGTGCTTTACCCAAATCAGTCAATAAAGCAAATAAGGAGCGACTCACTATTTCGTTAGGTTGATGGATCCGAGAAATCAATTGTGGTATTACTTCCAACCAGTTATCAATTTTTACCATATTAAACCCTTCTGTCATGGCCTTGGCTGCCTCAGGAATTCCACCAAATTTAAACCACAATGTAAGTAGTCTCAACATATCTTGAAGAGAGTTTGAATTAGATAATGCAATAGAATGAAAGAACCCTTTGATAGACGGTATGACATGTCTTTGAACAGCTTCAATTGGTATAATATTAGCTTGCTGCTGCTGCTGCTGCTGTTGTTGTTGTTGTTGTTTTTGCTGGTCAGTTTTTTTCAATTCGGAATGGCCATCCTCAATAGAACCATTGCGTTCGTCTTGTAAGATCTCTATTTTATTGTTGGCTGACGTGCTTTGACTAGTGTACAAGGAGATAACCTCAAAATTTGCCAATGCCCAATTATGCCAGGCCTTATACCATTTATTGTCAAAATGGGTTGCCAATAAATATGCACCCAAAATAATCTCCGAAGTCTCGGATCTCCAATTGCTATTTAATGCAATTTGCCATTCACCTTGCTTCAAGAAACACCTTGCCAACAATTTAGTGTATTCTTCAACATGCCTTGGAATACCTGGACCCTCAGAAGGTAATGGTTGAGTAATCAAATCATTTGGATTCAACCCTAAGTCTTGGGACATCCTAGTGGTAAAATCCACTAAATGACGCAAAGCCTCTGGCCTCTGGCCCTTGGCCCACATATACTTCAATTGAGCGTAAACAACTTGAGGAGGAGCTCTTGATGGATTTTCCGGAGATCCTTCTTCTAATAATAAATTCAAGGATTTCTCTGCCAAATTCAATCTTCCAGATTTTCTGCACAAATTGGCAAATTTGATCCACATATCCATGTCTTGTTTTGGTTTGATCACCAATGCTCTAACTTTCAACATTCTTTGCCATATATCCACGTTTCTTTGGCATCCCAATAGTCTTGTATTCCAAGTTTTGCGCATGACAGCTCGCTTTTCAGACCCTTGTGGCAAACACTTGTATTTGATAATTTCTTCCAACTCTGCAAGCATTTGAACTCGCACAACAACTCCATAGGCACGATTGTAACTTTCACTCACCAAAGCAGTTATTTCCGTCACAAGCAAATCTCTCGCTTTCAAAATATGCACTGAAGCATCATCAAAGTTATTTCTGTGGAGACTTAAGATAGCATTGAAAAAAGCCTTATCCGGTGATTCCGCTTTCATGACTTTAATACATGCATCCATTCTGTCCCACTGACTCAATCCCCAAGCTGCTGCTGCTGCAAGCGGTGCAACACTTCGTTTGATTTCGCTAGATGAACTATCCCATTTGCTTCGAGCTAGTTCTGATAATTGCTCCCACTCACCTAAAGCATGTAAACACCTCATTTTACCAATAGTAATTTCCATATTGTCTGGCTCGATTTTTTCTCTTTCGTTGTATGCTTTCAAAGCGTCGTCCCAACGTTGCAATTTCTCATACCAAGTTTCCTTCAATTGCAAATCATGGTGCAATTGTGCATGTTTTAAAATACCTATGGCAGCATCCGATTGTTGCAATTGATTATTGATACTAATCAACGATTCAATTGTGGGCGTTGTAGGTTGATCATAAAACTCCAATTCCTTATAATGTAAAGCCTTTGCAAACGCATGGGCACGTTGTGCATATTGACCCAATGTAGAAATCGCAATTGGAAGTGGTTTATCATCATGTTCCATAAACTCAGCTAGATTCAATAATGTTTGATGTATTTCGGGAGGATTGCTTGGTGATGAAAGTGCAATAAAAAACGATTCCACCAATTCCTCTTTATGCTGAGAATATAGCTCGCTCCAGCAACTAGCAAAACTAGCATTGAAAAGGTCTTTTGCAAGTGGGTAATAATCTGATGCCAATCCAGCACACGCCCTGATGGCATGAGAGGGACTCTGAAGCAAAAGTTCCTTACTCAACCTACCAATCCACTCTTGCCAATCTTCTTTAGTTCTTCGTTGGCTTACATCCCAAGCTGCCTTTAACGATGCTTGATTTACAGGCAATTTCTTAGACGGCATATCCGTATCTGCAACATCATATAGACTATAATCATAATCTTTGTAAATATCCAAATGTAGTGGTAATGGGTCTCCACCAATCAATTTTCCAACCAATTGCTCAAACTTGACTGCATGGATATTTTTCTGCAACAAGGTCTTTTTAATCACAGGGATAAAAACAGTAAACTCGGGACCCAACTGAACCAACATATATGTCAAAGTGTTTATGCATGGCTCGCGAAGCTCAATACTCCCTTGACCAAGAATTCTTAATATTGGATGGATAATTCTAGATGCCATATCGTTCAACATAACATTTTTCGATAACCTTCCTATAGTCTCAATTGCTGCTCTGCGCAATTCGACGGGACCTGTTTCAAATAGCCTAACGATATGTGGTACAATTATGTCGACAAATTCTTCGATATTACTTCCAAAAACAACAAAGCTTTTCAAAACATGCAAAGACGGGGAGCGTTTGACAGATTTATCTTCTTCAAAAACCCCAATCATTAGTGTCAAGACTTCAGGTAAATACATTTTGAACTCTCCATCCAAAGCACGCGACACAGATTGAACCACGTTAATTATTGTCACTTGAATATTCAACTGAGAGCCAACATTAAAGAACTCCTTTATGACTTTGAAAATATCATCTAAAAATGGTCGAATATGTTGTTTGACAATCAAAACAATATCTCCTAGCTGTTGGAAATAAAATTTTAACATAGATAATTGACAAGTATGCATAACATTAATAATTCCTGGAATGATTTGGGGCAAGAACGCTACACACCTCAAGCCCAATGTTTGAAAAATATACATTACAGCCTGAATAACCTTTGTATGGTGGATACTTAAGGATGGATCTTTTAATATTTTCATCAAGTTAGTAATTGCCACTTTAGGGTAATACTCTTCGTTGGAAGGTGACATTCCCTGCATTAACAAGGCCACATCTACTGGTGGCGCATTTTGCTCAACCGGTATATTCTTGGAGTTTTGTTCGACTTCCCTATGTTTGTAAGGATCAAGTGCCCCCAAAATACCCAACAATCGGACTGTTTCTCTCTTGATATCTGGAGAGGTCTCCAGTTTTAGTATTGCTACTAACATCCCTAACAACTGAGGATAATCAAGCAAGGGTTGAATGACATATCCTGAAGAAAATGCTAGTTGGCCCAAAGTCCTCAATGCCGCATCCCGTTTGTAAGATGAACTTTGATCTTGGAAAGTATCTAGAATTAACGGCATCAAGTCGGGGATAAATGGTTTGAGATCTTCACCACCGACCACCGACAATTCCCCCAAACATTTTATTGCACTAGAAGCTACGGAGGAGCTCAAATCCTTGGCCTTGGGAAGCAAAGCATCAACTATAGGCTTCACATATGGTCTGGTTAATTCCTTTGAATTGCTAATAAGTAAAGACAACAAAATTGCGCTTTCTTCCTTTTTTCTACTGGTGGTAGAATACTCTAATTTGGATAATAGCTGAATAAGGGTCTTTCTTAAGGATGGAACAATATATGCTGGATTGATGCACGACAATCTCCCCAAAATCTGTATAGCTACTTTTCTAACACCGAAAACCTCATCATTCAATGCAATGAACAATAACCTCACATTATTAGCTTGCGATAATTGTGGATCAAAATTTCCAGCTTTTATTAAGCAATTTAAACCTGCCAATCTAATTTCAGGAACTGGGTCAGTAATAGAAATAGACACCAATTTACCTAAAACTTCGTTTACAGTATTCAATGCATTAACACTGACTTGTTGACATATTGGATCTTTAATGAATATTTGGCACGACGTAACAGTTGCAGTAAGACGCACTTTTGCGTTGTTGTGTTCAAGGTACGTGATAGTGCAGTACCTGACAAATTCATTTAACTGATAATTTTCAAATTTGAAAAATGCTAACATTTCTAAAGCTTGAATCAATATCTTACTATCAAGTTTTTCATACTTTTCCTGATTCATCAAAATAGTGTTAGCGCTCATTCCCGTGTCTCTAGATATCATGATCAATCGGCAATCTCTGGCAAGCGAAGTATTGACCTTTATAGTCCCAAATGGCGATCCAGGTGGTTGAAATCCCTTACCAGACAAAACTAAACTTAGCAAGTTCAATAATTTTTCATTTATCAAGTTTGTTAATGTTGGAATGTTTTCTATCAAAATTTGAAGGACATCTTGCATGTGCTTTGATAACGAGCAGTTTGCAAACATCATATCCAAAATATCTCTTTGCAAGTGCTTTGTCAATGCTGGCCCTACTGCTATAGATAATTTGCTGATACAATAAAAAATAGCAGGTTCAGTCTCTTTTCTGCTGGCCGTGTATTTTGAACCTGACGTCAAGGATGCAATGTTGGTTGTGCTGATATTTGGGGATTCATTTGAAGCAGCCTTGGCCAAAATCAGCTGTACCACTGCAGTAGAAGTATACGATAAGCCTTCTCTAATATTATCCAATATTGCATCTAAATAAGTTGCAATTTGATTACCAACTTCCAAAGCAATCAATCCTATGCTTTTGAATATAGCGCTCTTATCAGCATTCGCTGTCTCGTTATTCTGAGCTTTATATTTCTTCAACTGTGACAAATAATAATACAATGTTCGGTGCAAATACTTCTCAACAAACAATTCTGTGTTTACCTTGCACAACAAAGGGAATATGTTTGTTAGCTCTTGTCTTATGATTGCAACTTTGTGGTTTTTGTACAAATATGTATTCTCATAAATCTGTTCAAATCGTGACACAATAAACGGATCTTTAAAATATTTGAGTAACTCACGGTACGTCAATAAAGATCCATGTATGTTTTCAGTAGACTGTCCGCTAAATGTGATATTGTATGAGGAGCTGGAATCAGCTCCATCAGTGGCGTCGTTTTCATTAAGTAACCTTGATGCCAGATCAATCATGCGTTTGATCCAAAACGAGCGTGCGTTAACGTCTCGATCATAAATGATATGCATGCATTTTTCAAGTGCTATAGCAGCATCTTCACGAACAATCAACTTATGGTCCCTTAAGGGTGTCCACAAATTTTCCAAAACTTGATTAATCAAAGGATACAATAAAGTGGGAGCATTATCTGCAAGTGCAGTAATGATCAATATGGCTGCATGCCGTCTATTCTCGTGTTGTTTGCTATCGCTCTGTAGCCATTCAATAGCTCTTTTGGCTTCGAAATCAACAAAATCTCCAGTGAGATTTCCCCCTAGAGTGGCTAGCTTACCCAAAGTACGAATTGCTTGTTTCATAATTACTAAATCATTGGACAATATCAAAGAACCAAGATAGTTTGAAAATCTTGCTGTTTTGCCTGCATTTTCTTTCCCCACTCCCGAGTCAAATTCAATCAATGAATTTAGCGCTGCTATACCACCTAATATCTCAGCAGTCTTTTCACCATGCAATAAATCAAATATGGTCTTGTTGATGTCGTTGTTATACCTGTTAAACTGTTCGGAGGATAAGTCTCGTGCAATTGAAGATAAGTAATTGTGTAGTTCCTCTGCGTACTTTGATCTCTCTTCTTCAGAGGTCGAAGTAAGCCCTCTGAATATCTCTGTTAGAGCAACACCATCAACCACTTGAAGCTGTGCAGATGTAGATGTAGATGCTGACATTGATTAAGATTTTGTTCCTTTTAGTTAATGTTTCTATCAAAGCTTGAAATATTATCTATTGGTGGTGATAGGTTTTTTTTTCCCTCCTTTACATCGTCACCCAAATTCACCCAACAGATTGACAGGAAAAAACCAAACATGAAAAAGAAAAAGTTTCATTCTGCGCACGACAGCTCCGGTCTATTCAATATTATCATATTATAACTACTACTTTGTATACTAAAAACAAACGATAGACTATACAAATATTTAAGGTACTGAAAATAAAGAAAAGTTTCTAACAATACTTGGTCCGTATTCGTCGTAGTCACTTTTCGTGTAGCAATAACTCTTAAATTCCGATGTTTGTGCTAAAAGAGACCCACCAAACCAAACTGCGTTTCTTTGTTTTTTGTGAGAGATAACTTGAACATCAACACCAGTACTTTGCAGCCCACTTAACCTTTCACTAAGTTGGATTCTCTCAGAGACTATGCTCTTCAAATCTCTCTGTAATCTCTTACCAAAATCCTTGAACATAGTTGATCCTCCAGACAAGACAATATTCTTGTACAACTTTTTACGAACATCTATTGGTGATGCTTGAATCACTTGGTCGACAACGGTAGGTAATGGAGTCAAGAAATCAGACGAACAGATTTCCGGGTTAAAAAATATCTCTGGGGCCAAAAATCTTTCATATCCAACATCAACGGTATTTCTCTTGTTCTTATCTGTGTACTCAACTATGTATTGAGCAAATTTTTCCTGTGGATACTGATCGAATCTGCTAAACTCTTGAACAATATCCGGACAGACATAACAAAACTCTTGTTTTATCTTTTCTGCAGTTTGCAAACTTGTGTCAGGTTCACCACGATCTCTTAGCAATTGTTGGATGAACAAAGTGATATCTCTACCTGCGAGTGGAATGTTCTTAATGGCGGCACCAATCACATACCCTTCGGCAACAGGGATAACGTGGGTCACCCCATCACCAGAATCGATAACGGTACCACTTAAAGATCTATCTTGAACCTTTGGTGAAGTCCACGAAGCAGCCAATGCTAAAACTGCTTGCACGGCAATGTATAACCCAGCACAATTGAAAGACTCAAACATAATTTCGGCAGTGCTTTCACGATTTTCAGGAGGGTTCAAAGGAGGTTCAGTTAACAAAAAATAATGATCTTCTGGTTCACATCTCAAATACTTGAAAATAGAGCTTTCCCAAAACCGTTCCATTTGGTCCCAATCTTCAATTTGTCCATGTTTGATTGGATAATGCAAGCCATATTGGGAGCCACTTGCTGCTTCTAATGCCTCGTCACCAATATAAAAGTCCAAATCCTCTAAACCTCTTTTTGATGCCAAGCTCGAACCGCGAGGCCCCTTTCCTGCTTTAGATGATGCAGATGAGGTTGCAATTGCTGTTGGGAAAACAAACGAAGGAGAATCGTTTCCGGCGAATCCTAATTTTGTCAAGCCAGTACCGTTGTCCATGACAACTGCAGGTGTGTTCATACTCATTGCTATATATGTATATGTGAACCTTCCCTATTCTCTAAATATTTCAAAAATCTAAAATAAAAAAATCAATCAATATGATATGATATAATTAATTGACAATTGTATGTTTGTTTTTTGTTGAGGTTCCAGTTTAATTGATTGTGATTGCTGATTTCCCAAGGTTTTTTTTTTTTCGAGATTTCCACCTACTAAACTTCCTTGTTCTCTCTTTTTCTTTTTTTTTTTTTTTGGCTGTGTAGCTCCAAGAATTCTCAACATGGCATGCAAACACGACCAGTTTTTAATGTCCTACTTGATTCCAGAAAGGTATACCAATACTGAATATTAATTGACTAAACACTTTATACACACAACACATTCATGTAGTAAAAAAAACAATCAAACTAATACTCATCCTTTCCGCTAATGATAACATCATTTATTTTTAAAATCATTCTCGTTAATTGGGTGGCCAATAACAATTGTTGTCTCTTTCCGATCAATGGATCAATGACGAATAATTCCTTCATATCATTAGTTCCCTTACCAAGGCAGTCAACACCTAAATGTGACGAGTTCTCGTTAACCTGCTTGGATTTCAAAGCTGATAAAGTTTCAATTGGATCTAAACCGGAATTCTCGGCCAATGTCATGGGAATCGTATCTAAGGCTGTTGCAAACGCTCTGAACGCATACTGATCAATACCCTTTTGTCTGTCCGCAGCCTCAGAAACTGCCAATGAACATGTCAACTCGGCAGCCCCACCACCGTAAACAACTCTGCTATCTCTCACCAAGTTACGCACAACACAAAGAGAATCGTGTAATGCTCTAATACCTTCAGCAGCAATCATTTCATTTGATCCTCTAATAAAACAAGTCACAGCTTTTGTATTTGAGCATTCTTCAATAACCAACATACGGTCCTTGGTGGTTCCAAACTCCAACTCCCTAATGACACCAGCGGTACCTAACTTATCAGCGGTTAAATCCTCAAAACGAGGAACAATACGACCATTTGTAGCAATAGCCAATAATTCTAGTTCTGAGCCACCAATCCATCTTATGGCGTTTAATCCGTTGGCTAAAAGCAAGTGGTTGGCTTCGTCGTCGAAACCCCATTGACAGGCAACAACATTTGCTCCTGATTGCTTCACTGCATCTATCATTTCTTGGAACTTTTTCTGTTCGTATTCTTGTAAAACCTTAAACTCTTCTACAGTGGAAATATCCAACTTGTGTTTGGTTTTTGGTTTGGGCGGTTCAAACGGACAGGTCAAAATAGCAATTTTGCAATCTCTCACTTCTTTTGGCATTTGTGGGTGAGAAAAGTCTTTATCCAATAAAACACCTTTAATCAACGAGGAATCTTCAATTGAACCACCGACTTTCTTTTCCATTTTGATTAATTCAAAATCGACATCCTTTCTATCCAAATCAGCAACTTCCAAAACAGCATCAACAGCCATATTGGCAAAATGGTCATGGGCTTTGGAAACTATTTTTGATCCAAGAGATGTTTTTGCTGCTCTTAAAAGATTTTCCTTGTCCTCTATCAATATATTATCAGCCACGGTGTTCAAATGTTCAACGGCAATTCTGCATGCCTCGTCGAATCCATTTGCGATCTTGATTGGGTGAATACCTTTATCAATCAACTCTAAGGCTTGATCCAATAATGCGCTTGCTAATACCACAACTCCAGTAGTACCATCTCCAATTTCATCGTCTTGTGATCTGGATAACTCGACTAATAACTTGGCAATTTGGTTTTCCAAATCCATTTGGGATAAAATTGTAGCACCGTCATTTGTAATAGTGATTTCACCATCTGGACTTATCAAAATCTTATCAAGACCTCTAGGTCCCAATGATGTCTTGACAATAGATGCCACTGATCTAGCTGCAAGAATATGTGATCTTGTTGCTTCAATTCCGTGTTTTCTTTCCTTTTTACCTTGATCTCTCACTATAATGAACGGTCTACCCATTTCATCTTGCGCAACAATTGCATTACTTAAATCAGGCATTCCCTGTGGTGCACGAGCCATATTGTCTATAAATAAGATGTGGAAATCGTTTTCTGTTTGATGATGCTGAAGTAGTTTCAGAATATCAAAGTGAAGAATTTTTTTTTTTTTTTTTGTAAGACTTGCTTTTTGGTGAATTTTTTTTTTTTTTTTCTCGTTCTTTCTGCTGGCGGTTTGGCTTCTTGAATGTTCTACATACACACAAAGTACTAGAAACAGATGTGAAATCGCCAGGATACCGAAACTATGTCAAGCTTCTGGTTTACCAGAGTTTTGTCTCGATAGAGTAGATGAATTGCATAATGTAGGTGTTAAGTTTGGTGATGTATCAATAAAATTCAGCGAGTTTGCATATTAATGAAAGACCATTCTTACACGACAAACGAAAGTGGCTCTAAATCAAAGTTTGTGTATTCTATTAAGATGTTTTATAGTATAGTAAACTCATAGACAGTTCATGTAGCACTTTTGGTGATGCTTTTGGTTGAACAAATAGTATTTAATCCATGCTTGTTGGTCTAGTTGGCATCTAACTTCATTATCAAGCTTTATACCTCATCGAGCGAGGCTAAAAAAAAAAAAAAAAAAAATCAAATAATAATTCAACACACCATTTATCTTCTATAATCTCATATTCGGTTAAAACCATTAGACATGTCGGTAGTTGGATCTTTAATATTTTGTAACTATTGTGGTAATTTGCTAGATTCTCACAGCTCCTCATCTGATATAAAATGTACTGTCTGCTCAGCAGCTTATCCCAAATCAAAATTTGCTAATTTAAAAGTCGTGACGAAATCATCAGACGATGCCTTCCCATCCAAATTAAAGCTGGCCAGGTCTGTTGTGAAAACTTCTTTAAAGAAGGATGAGCTAGACGAAGGTGCAACAATCAAAGAAAAATGCCCTAAATGTGGGAACGAAGAAATGCAATATCATACTTTACAATTAAGATCTGCAGATGAGGGTGCTACTGTGTTTTACACATGTACCAACTGTGGGTACCGTTTCAGAACTAACAATTAGGGTGTGTGCTTTATAGACTATATATTATTTATCTAAATAAAAGCCATAAAGACAATACATTATGCATGACAGAGACCATGTTTATTTTACTGTTGCATATTCTAGCTCATTGGAGTTTTCATATTCATACATATCTAATGCAACAATTGCAGAGTCTCTAACCACTGGCTCAGAATCATTAAGGAATGATTGCAATACTGGCAAACATTCGTCAGTGGCAATTGAACCCAACGCTTCAGCAGCTTCATGTCTCACCATTCCTGCTTGTGATTCATCTTTTAGGACCTTGATTAATGAAGGAACGGTGACAGGATTACACATTTGACCAAAAACATAAGCTATTTCATGCTTGAATAAAGCACTTGGATCATCAAAACCAGAAGCCAAGGCTAAGCATGCCTCATCAGTACCGATGTCTCTCAATCTAAACATTGCTCTATATCTTTCAAACAATGGCTTGTCTTGGTCATTTAAGATTTCCTTCAACTTTTCTACTTTAGATGTGGAGTCATTTGTGGCCAAAGGTGGTGCTGGGTCTATCGATGTGTACAATGATTTCTCCAAAACTTCACTTTTTGCCTTTTCTGAGTTTTCCCAGTGTATTCTCTCAATGGCCAACTCACAAGTTTGTCTAATTTCCAAGGAAGGATCATCCTTAAAATACTTTTCTAACAATGGTAAAGATTCTTTATCACCAAGAGCACCAAGCGCTTCGGCAGCCTCGTGTCTAACCATACATTGCTGGTTGTCGTTTTCCAACACTTCACGTAAAAATGGGGCAGCATATAAATCTTTAGTTTGGCCCAAAACGTAAGCAACTTCATGCTTTAATAATTCAGATTCATCGTTAAAACATTCGGCAATGTACTTGATTGCTTTGTGAGCTTTTTCTTTATCTGAATGCTCACTTCCAACAGACTTTAAGTTGAATAAAGCTCTGTACCTATTAGCCAATTTGGTATCTCCTGTTTTATTGATGAGAATATCTCTCAATTCTTCTAAGGAAGCAGCGTCGATGTTAACTTCGTCTGTGGACATTGGTAACCGTTGTTGGTGATGAGTAGAAGTAGGTGGTGTGTTGTGAAAAATTTAGTTCTTTTCTCTTTTTTTTTTTTTTTTCTTTTTTTTTTTACAGCCTTGGTGGTGATGATGATGTCTATACGAGACAAAAGAGATTTCTTTTTTTCCTGAAGCTAAGACCTCCCCTACACGGATATCCAAAATTTTAAAAAAGATCTATCGTAGAGATATCTATTCTTTAACGTCTATATAACTACTTATTTAATAACTGCACCACTTTTTTAATATCACCATTTATAACTACTGTGTTCTCTATATTGTCCAAAGGAACAGTGCTAGAGGGACCCATTCCAACTCTAATTAATTTAAAGTTAGCTGGATACCTCTCCACTTTATCTTCATTCGGCCATCTAAGCACACTTGGCGTGTTTAACCCCACTCCCAATTCCAATATGACTGCTTTTTTATTGGTGTTAATAATTCTGTTCAACATCTCATTGTAATTGTTTCTTTCATTTTTCACAATTGCTGAATTAAAATAGTTCCCCATTCGCAAGAACATAGTCATTTCAGACCCACAGTAATGGCATCTAGGAATTTGATCTTTGGAGGTTAGCGGATATTTGTCAACCATTTCATCCATTGATCTATAAGCATCAGGGCGACAGTTTTTCAGGCACTGGATATTAGCATAGTTTCCCTGTACGGTTAAAACTCTATCTTTTTCAAATCCATTTTTAACGAAAAACCCATCTGCATTAGATGTAATAACAAATGAGTCCTCAAATTGCATCAAAAGACCCAAAAGTTTTTGATACGTATCATTTGGTCCCCATTTTTTGTAAAGATTGGTGTAATGATAAATAAAGAAATTCCAAAAATCTAGCTTAGAGGGCCAGGGAAATCCGATTGTTCCATACAACGATGTGATTCCATACTTAAGAAACGGGTTATACTCTCTTTGGAAAAGTGCCTTAGATGAGTAGTCCAATCCTTCGCTTGCAGAAAGTCCTGCGCCAGCACTGATAATCAAACAATCAGCTTCTTGCAACCATGCTTTTGCCTTATCTAAATTGAGATTAGTTGGGGCATCTGATTCGAGCGAAATTTGAGACGAGTCCCGAGGAAGCACTTGCAAATTATTTTCATAAACTTCTTTATCTTCATTTGAAAACACATTGAACACAATATGCTTGATAGTTGAATTTGGATGCGTTTTCAAATAATCATGTACTGTGTTTATGGCAATCGTACTTGCTAACTCTTTTGGGAACGCAAACAATCCAGTGGAAACACAACAAAATGCAATAGATTTATCTTTCTCATCGTTCAACATTTCCAATGCTTCCAAACTTGATTGATAGCAGCTTGCTAATTGTTCTTGCTCTCTCTTTGTGACACTCTCATTATGAATAATAGGACCAACAGTGTGAATAACATACTTTGCTGGCAAATTAAAGCCAGGGGTAATTTTGGCTGAACCAGTAGGTTCAGATTTGCTTTGCATCAAATTATAACATGCTTGTCTTAAATCAGGTCCAGCAGCAATGTGAATAACATTGTCAATACATTTGTGTCTTGGTTGAAAGCATCCTAACAAGGTCAGATTTGCTGCATTCACTATCGCAGTGACGTCTGTTAAAGTGGTTATATCTCCCTTCCATAAGGATACAGTTGCGTTGGCCATATTGTAATTATTGGTCAATGATTGCACTGATGTGTGTAATTTGTTATCATTCTGCCAACGGATTAGCTTGTTGATCTCTGAGTTGATTTCTTCGGGTAAAGGAGTATTTGGATATCTTTCACACAACAAAATTCTAATTATTTCTTGTTGGTTGTAACTTTCCATTTGCAGTAAGGTACTGCGTGAACAATGTGACTTCAAGTGGGCGTTATTGCTCTCTTTGATCAAAAACTGTAAAATCTCTATGATATCAACAAACATTTGTTTAGCTTGATTAGTAGGTTGCAAATTTCGACCATGATGTTTTCCTGTTTACATTGTGTGTTTATATATTGTGCAAGTGGGTTTCGAAAATTTCAGCTTACAAATTGATTTTAGTAATCCTGGTTCATACGGATCTGCTTATGTAATGTGGAGCATTGCTGACAAATCGGAAAAATATTTATCCTCGCACAAAAAGAAAATAATATTAAAAAAACGAAGAATCTTTCTATACTGTGACTATTCTAACAATTGTTTGACTTCATTTGTGGCATTTTCCTTTTCAAAATCTGGTCTCAATTTTTCATAGCCATCGACCGTTCTGCCGTAGGTGATACCACCCAATCTGCTAACTGGCTTTAGTTTGCCAATGTCAAGATTATTCAAATCTGAATTGATAACATCTTCTCTAACATGAAAATTCACACCTTCGACAATACACAAAACACCAGTAGCTCTATTGGGATCGGTTTTGGATTTCCATTCATGAGATGTAATCAATTTTGCTTCAATGGAAAATGCTGATTCTGCAACGTGTTGTGGCTTTACTTTTGCTGATTCCAAAGGAGTCAATCCAGAAAGTTTCCATTCATCGACTCCCGGTGGAGCGTTTGTTGAACAATAATTGGCTGCTTCAACAAACCATTCACTGATAATATTAATTGTCAATTCTCCAGTCTCTAAAATGTTTTTGCATGTATCCTTTGGATTTTCTTTCCCACAGGAAAACCCCAATGTAAAAATGGGTGGGTCGTGGTTCACAAATGTAAAGTATGAAAAGGGGGCCAAATTGCGTTCGCCATTCTTGGATACTGTAGACACGAAACCAATTGGTCTAGGAACAACTGCACTGATCAATGTTTTGTAATTATCAACGGGGTTTCTGCCCTCTCCGTAAGGGTCAATTTCCAATTTCTTGTACTCTTTCCATGCTGGGTCGTTGGCCCCTGATCCAACTTTCCAGTCTTTGTTTGGGATCTGGGTGTAGGTCCAAGTGTTTTCAAAATCAAATGATGGGCGGGAATTTTCAACTTTGTTGAAATCAGGATGTGGGTTCCGTTTCACTTGATTTTCTAATCCGAATCTCTTAGGTTCTTCCTTTGGTTTCTGTGAGTTTGTCATGTTGGACTTGTGGTTGACAGAAGATGTAATAAATTGTCGAACATTCAAAAAATGTGGGAATTGTCTCAATTTATTTAGCCTCACTTGTTGGAGAAAACTACTTGTGGTTATTCCGGAAATAGTAGAAAACCGATTCATCATAGTCTTATGCAAAATGCGGGGGAGGGGAGATGTGGAAATACTGTAAAATATTGTTAATTAGTACGGAAAAAAATAAGATCAAACGAATCACCACATAAATCCAATGGTTGGAGATGGTTTGGTGAAATTGTGTAGTTTTCTTTCTCTTGAATATATATTGATAAAGCCCGGAGTTACGTATCAGATTTCTGTTCTTAAAACAAAAGAAAGAGTTGGATTGCTTTCTGACCGAAGGTAATTAATTGGATGAGGGATTTTTCTTCATTTGTGTGTTACATACACTTTTCGTGCTGAACTATGAGTGAATCTCACTGGACCGCTTTGGTCGTTCTACCAGAAAAACCGAAAAAAAAAAAGTGAAACAAGACTGAAAAATCACTCATTCAAGAAAGTTTCCCCATCTATCACTACATCACACAATCGGCTAACTCAATACTATTAAATAATACAAAATGGTCAAGAAAGTACTTCTCATCAATGGACCCAATCTTAATTTATTAGGTACCAGGGAGCCTGAAAAATATGGTACCACATCTCTTTCGGATATTGAACAAGCTGCTATTGAACAAGCAAAATTGAAAAAGAATGATTCTGAGGTCTTGACATTTCAAAGCAACACAGAAGGTTTTATAATTGATAGAATACATGAGGCAAAACGCCAGGGGGTTGGTTTTGTTGTGATAAATGCCGGTGCTTATACACATACATCTGTTGGAATAAGAGATGCGTTGTTGGGAACAGCAATCCCATTTATTGAAGTGCACATCACCAATGTTCATCAAAGAGAGCCATTCAGGCATCAAAGTTATTTGAGTGATAAAGCTGTTGCTGTTATATGTGGTTTAGGTGTTTATGGTTACACGGCAGCAATTGAGTATGCGTTAAACTATTAGACAGTACATTTCGATTTGCAACGGAGTGCAGGAACCTATAATACACAGAGGTTATATGACGATCTTTGATTTTTGTATATTTCCCCGTTTTCTCTTGTAGTAATTTCTTGGTTTCCTTAAAGTGAAGATTGATCAAAACGAGTTAAGCAAAAAAAAGAAAATGAGGAGAGCTAATTATTAGTAATTGAATTGCCGAACGTACCATTCCCAGCCGGTGTTCTCCATTTTTAATGCTACTTTTATTTTTTTAAAAAAAGTACATCTAAATACATCACTGCTATTGGAAATCAATGCTTGCTTCGGAAATAGATAAATTCATTTGAATTCACTGTACCAGTGCCATTTCAAATTTTGTATATAAATTCAAGCTAATGGCCGATCCAACTCACCTCAGAATCACCAGTAAGCAATACATATAGTTTCATCTTTTTGATTTTTTTTTTTTTTTTTTTACATTTTCTAGGATAGTTTGTTACCATGATTGCTCCTAATACAAGTACTCCAGTTGTTGCTGAGATGAGTGATGAAACAATTACCGCAAATACCATTGCTGTGAATTCGCAGCACAAGAGTATGAGATTGTTTTTCGTTTTGAATACGTTGGTCCAACATTTGCATGATTTTGCTAAAGAAGTCAGGTTAACAACAGAAGAATGGGAAGAAGGTATCAAATTTTTGACAGAGTGTGGTCACATCACTACAGATATAAGACAAGAATTTGTTTTATTGTCTGATGTTTTGGGCTTTTCGGTATTGGTGGACAGTATCTCCCATCCAAAGCCAGATAATGCCACCCTCGGGACATTATTGGGACCCTTTCACACACATGATGCTGAAATCAAGGTGAACGGAGATACCATTGTTTCAGAGGGCAAGGGCGAGCCTTTATTGATTGAAGGGAAATTGACTGACACTAAAGGTAATCCTATATCAGGAGCCACCATCGATCTCTGGCATTGCGACAAGGATGGATTCTATGATACACAGTATGAGGATCGTGAGAAGGCAGACTTGAGAGGAATCATCAAAACTGGAGGAGATGGATCATTTACCATTAAAGCATCAAAACCAGTACCATATCCTATTCCAAGTGATGGTCCAGTGGGTAAACTTTTGAAAAAAATCAACCGTCACCCATATAGGCCAGCCCATATTCATTTTATAATTGAGAAGCCTGGCTATGACAAACTAATTACAGCCTTGTACGAAAGAGGTGATCCTTATGAAACATCAGATGCAGTATTTGGTGTCAAGTCAAAGTTGTTGTACACGTTAGGTAGAGTTGGAAAGGAAAAATCAAAACAATATAATATGAGTCCAGATGATTGGTATTTGAATTGGGACTTTAAGATTATTACTGATAAAGAATCACGTGAATTGGTTTATGAAAAAAATAAAAAGGCTGTTGGTTCAAATAACAATTTAGTTCTCAATGAAAATGGTTTACCTGAGATGGCACCGTTAGATTGAATAGATATCTGATATAGTTTGAGATGAGTATTCGCAAGTTGTTTTGTTTTGCTGCGAAAAACTAATGAATGTATGCTAGTATTGGTTTTTCCTTGAAATTTTAATTTCTCAAATTTTTGGTGTAAAATATTCCGCAAAAAATATAAACAATCTAGGAACTCCATTATCAAGAAACTCTTCCGTGACTGTAGAAGCTAGAGTCTTTGCAAATATCAATTTAGTCATTTTTTTGTAGACTATTAACATGAAGGCTATACATACCGCTACAGTAATCTAAACAATTCACACTTAACCATGATTTACCGAAGTAAGAATTTGGGAGAACTTAGTAAAACACAAAGTATATTATGAATTAGTCATTCCATCATCTTTACTTCTTTTATCTCGATATCTACAATTATTAATTCAATATTGGCTAATTTTGGTCATATATTTATTTTATCTACTCCTAGAGCAAAAGCTAGCCACTACCCCGTTGTGCGCACACGAACATGTCAAGTTTTTTTTTGTATTTCCGATGAAAACTAATGATATTTCCAGACTCCAACGGAAGTATGCGTGAGTTTTCCGAACCATTATGAAACTATATCTTACCCCAAATTTAGGCCAGGCTATATAAATACAAGAATGATCGTCTTCATTTTACAACATGAGAACAATATTCTGGTGTGCAAACCATTATTTGTTACTTTGACAAGCTAGATCGTGATGAAATTGTTAGCCAAGAAAAGCACATTCCTTGTTAGATTTGTTTCTACTTCCCGACCAAAATCAAAAGTTGTAACCACAACCGATGAAGCCCTTCAAGGGATTGGATCCAATATCACTTTGTTATCGGGAGGATTTGGTCTTAGCGGTGTTCCAGATACAATTATAAATGCAATGGTAAACCACCCAGCAATAAAGAATGTAACTGCTGTTTCTAATAATGCTGGCTTGGATGGCAGAGGGTTATCCCAACTATTAGTGACGGGACAAATTACCAAAATGATCTCTAGTTATATTGGCGGGAATAGAACATTCGAAAAGCTATATCTTACTGGTCAAATTGATCTAGAGTTAACCCCACAAGGTAATTTAGCAGAGCGTGTTCGTGCTGGTGCAGCAGGCATTCCTGCTTTTTATTCATCTGCTGGGGTGGGCACCTGGTTAGAAGAAGGGAAATTACCAGTGAGGTACGACAGCACGGGTGAAAAAGTGTTGAAAACTAGTGATCCTCGTGAAGCTCGTGAATTCAATGGAAGAAAGTATTTACTTGAACCTGCTATTCAAGGAGACGTTGCTATCATTAAAGCATTCAAGGCTGACACAATGGGAAATTGTTGGTTTCGAGGAGCTGCAAGAAACTTTAACTCGGTTATGGGCAGAAATGCAAGATTGACGGTCGTCGAAGCTGAGCACATTGTTGAGCCAGGTGAAATTGCTCCTGAGGATGTCCATTTGCCAGCCATTTATGTTGACAAAATCATCCAATCGACTACACCAAAGGACATTGAATTATTTACCTTTTCAGACGAAAAAACTGATAATGACAATAAGCAAAAACTGGAAGTGGAATTGAAACGAGCAAAAATAGTGAAAAGAGCAGCCCAAGAATTTGAGGATGGATTGTTTGCCAATTTAGGAATAGGTATGCCCACGTTGGCACCAAACTACTTGCCCGACAACATTCATGTTACTTTACAGTCCGAAAATGGTATATTAGGATTAGGTTCGTATCCCAAGAAAGGTGAAGAAGATCCAGATTTAATCAATGCTGGTAAAGAAACAGTCACATTAGCACGTGGTGCTTCATTGTTTGGGTCTGAGGAATCTTTTGCAATGATTAGAGGTGGAAAGATTGATTTGACAATATTAGGTGGTTTGCAAGTTTCATCCAAAGGCGATTTAGCTAACTGGGGATTACCCGGACGGGTAAAAGGTATGGGTGGTGCAATGGATCTTGTTAGCAATCCATCTGCCACGAGGGTAGTTGTAGTCATGGATCATGTAGACAAGAAAGGTAGACCCAAAATTCTCGAGGAGTGTCAATTCCCATTGACTGGTAAAAGATGTGTTTCTAGGATCATCACTGACTTAGCTGTATTTGATATCGTTGATGGAAAGTTGATTCTTATTGAAATTGATCCCGAAACAACCGTTGAAGAAGTTGCTTCCAAAACCGGGGCCAAATTCGAAGTTGCAAAAGATTTGAAAAAAATTGAGGTTTGAAAAAGATGATGATGGTTTTAGTTGCTAAAAGAAAAGAACAAGTTATCTGAAATAAATATTGCATCTATTTTTGATAGTAGAAGTAACTGTAGATCTTATCCAATATTGGAAATTACAATTCTCGTATTTGTTACACAACATTCATAGAGTTCCGCTCTTGCTGATACCCATTTCTATCGTTTTATTTATCCAATACAATACTGCTTTCATGAGAAAGCTTATTGTAACTTGACAGAACAACTAGCACATGCAACATAGCTTATGGGATTTTGAGCACCTAATCAAATGAAAAACCAAGAAAAAACATAAGAAAGGGGTTATGTCAAAATATTCACATATGCTAATCGCTGTTTAAAGTGTGTTATCTGTGATTGTCTCAATGGAACGGACTAGACATTGCTTTTTGGCCACCTACCGAAGACTCTAATAGTCATTTTTTTTAAAAAAATTTGTTTTGCAGTCTAATAAGTAACATATAATCAAGATGGATAAAATAGCTGATGATGTTGGTAACATTACCCCCCACCGATTCCAAATTTCTTTTTGTAACTCTTTAACACCACAAATCATCATTAAGTCCAAAAAAAAAATGCACAAAATCTAAAGATTTCACTCTTTGCTTTTCTGCCAGAAATAATAATAATGAAATATTATCAACAATGAATTTTCGAGAGAACTATTGTTAATTTACTGTTTTAACCATCACATCTATTTTGCTTCCCTATCCTTTATTTTTACATTTTGTTTAGATCACATACAATTTAAACATACTTTGATAAAGACTTCCAGTGATACTTGCCATTTTTTGTTTTATTTATATATTTTCTTCTCATAAATAATCTTACAAAATTAGAAAATAACCACAGTATGCTGGAATCAGAGGATCCAAGCAAGAAAAGAAAAAGAATAAGACGAGCTTGTGATTTTTGTCGTTCAAAAAAGGCCAAATGTGATGGTAAGTCATCAGTTTGTTCAAACTGTCTTACAAATAAAGAGGAATGTGTTTATTCCCAGCCAATGAAGCGAAGAGGCTTGCCAACAGGATATACACATGATTTAGAAAAGAGAGTCCGACTATTTCAAGGATTGGTAGTCCGGTTGTGTGAAGATAAATATATTCAATCACGAGTAGAGATTATTCTAAATGAGGGATCATTGGTGGATGATCTTGTGGAACTAGAGAAATCATGGAGCAGTATTAACATTTCCCAACTCTTCGATCAAGTTGCATCACAGAATAATTCGAGAAACAATAATGCTAAATTTGCAATTCACAAACCAACACCAACTCTATCCGATTCATCACCTGTATCAATATTGGATAGCAACCCGCAATCGACAACACTGCAATGCCAAGTTTGTCAACAGAGTCAAGATAGGAAATCTAGGAAAATACATACACCAGATCCACGGCAAGCAATTTCCGCCTCACTGTCAACATCGTTAACAACAACAGTAACGGCAGATTGCAATCTTAATCCAGTTAACGCGAATAATAGACCCACTTCGTTATATCCCAGCGCACCTAGTCCTTTTGTTAATGATCTGTCTTTTTTTCTAAACTATGATGTCTTTCAGTTTATTTCTGATGAGATTGAAGGTGTCGAAAACCCTGAAAGCTGGGAACCGGTGGCCTTGCAATATCATGGATTGTCTTCAATAATATCTGGATTCACCAATAAAGTTGTACAGCAATACAATAGTAAATTGAATAATGTTTTTAAAAACCCTTTCCGAGTGGGTTCCATTTTCAATATTTCTTCATTTGCCATAAATGCAAGTATGACCAATAAATTTCAAATGCCAAAGGAGATATTCCAATTTCCCACAAACATTAGGGAGCTTGTTGATATTCATTTCCAAGTCCATCAATGCTATATTCCGATGCTAGATCGTGTTTCCTTAATACGGCATGTGAATTATCTACAACTGTTGCCAGAACATAAAAGATGTCTGATGGATGGTAATATTCTTGCCTTGGTGTGGGCGGTGGTTGCCCTAGGTGAGTTTAGTAGTATTGGTGGAAGTGTTAAACAGTCACTGATTTTTGCTAAAAATGCCATTATGGCACTTGAAAACTCGTTTACAACTACAATTGAAACCATACAGGCAATGATTACTCTTGGATTGGTCTATTACCACTTAGGTCAATGGGACTTTTCATGGGTATTGATTTCGTCAGGCACAAGAATGGCCATTGATGTTCGACTAATGCGAAATGCATCAGACGAAGACAATCCCAGGGTTCAAAGCAGCGCCAGTTTGAATAACATTATTAGACAAAGAACTTGGGCGACAGTATATTATGTCAATACTTTGCTATGTGCCAGAATGGGGAGATCTCCTGTAGTGAGAGCTCTGGATTGGCCTGTTCCAGAGATTAACAATGATGGATGGGAAGAGTGGCTGCCTTGGGAATGCTATTATGCACCAAATGATCTCAAATTAGAGAATGGCAAGTTTTTATCCACGTTCAATGAAACCCTCAAAGGTGTCTATATTTTAAATTTAGCGATTACATCTACGATTGATACTTCTAGAGGCTATTGTCAAAATGGAGAGGTAAAGTCAGAACTCAAAATTAATTATGATGACAGACAGAATTCAAATAATATGACTTTAGAAATGTTTAATGATATGATAGATGTGTGGATGAGTCAATTACCTGAATGCTTTAGAGATGACGATTCCAATACTCGATTAAAGTCGCCATTAACCACTATATTGATATTACTACGTGGACTAATCTGGTGTGTTCTAGCTGTTCGGTTAAGCTCTCTCAAACCTAATAGTGAAATTAAGGATCAAATCATTCAATTTAGAAATCAAAAGTACACGGAAGCGATTGTGGCAATGAAAAAATGCATCAATGAAGACAGCAAGAATATTTGGAAACATTATTTCTTATTTGATTATTTCTTAATAATGACATTTAATTTCCCAGATATGATGGATTTTGAATCTGAATTTATGAAATATGCCCACATTCAAGAAATGAAAAATATTCTTATTAGTTGTTCGGAAACTTCGATTCCTTGTAGTATATGTTGGGACTTGTTTAAAATTATGAAGAATGGGACCAATCAAAAGGACTCTTCTAAACTTCATGATACACCCAAAGCACAAGAATCTCCCACAATAGCTAATTTGCTTAATGATCAGGCTGAAACAGAAATAGTTGGACCTCAGCCACAGGCAGAAGTACAACCAGTTTCATTAGTACCACCAACGGCACCAGAAGTTACGACAGATCTGTCGTTAGCTTCATTAGCACCAGTGCAAGCACCTGGGCAAGCACCCGGGAAAGTGGCTGTATCAGCACTACCAATATCATCATCGGGAATTGTTCCGTATACTTCTCATGATAAAAACTGGGTAAATCAATTTACTCCATCAACATCCATGTTACAAGAATTACATCAAGCACAACCTCAACAAATACATCTGAACCCAAATTTCAATCAGCATCACAAGTATTACCCACAACAAGTACTACAAGAAGAACCAGTTCAGCTGTCGTTGCACGTGAATCAAATTAAACATGAAAACACAAATTGGTCATTCAATAACCATAATCCCAATGCAAAGTAGGATATCCAATCCACCATTTCATAGTTTCTAAAAAGGTCAACCAAGAAATAAATGTAAACAAGTTTATGTTATTCTTCTTGGAAGAATATTTGAATCAACGTGTATTGATATTTAAAAGAATTAGTACGATTTAAGAAAGTGGTGTTACAAAAAAAAAAAATAAAGTTATAGAGACGGGTATATATATATTTATTTATTCATTTATAATAAATCAAGTCACTCATCAACCATACAAGCCTTGTTCCATAGCATTAGGAACTGGTTTACTACCATATACTCCAGACCAGCTTATTGGTCTCACCCACTTTTCAACCTTTGGTAACAGTAATACACTATTTACTTTGTTTGCCAAATTTTCACCATCGTATAAGTTGTCACCTTCATAAACATAACTAACCAAAAGACTAATTGCAACATCTTTAAACTCATTTCCATGACTCTCAGTTCCATTATTAGATAAATGAAAACTATCAAGAAGGCATCTGACATATTTTGAATTGCGATTGTCTTCATGTTCATTTGTGGTAGATTTTTCTTTACTCAATTTCATCGATTCCAATGATTCACTCAACAAATCTTCTTTAGTGTACAATTCAATATCACCACTAGATACATGCTCTACCAACCCAGCGTCCAGAGAATCCAAAATTAATATTCTATCGAATTCGTTTGATTTGATAAAGGGAATGATAATTTTAGACACGTATAACTCGGTATGGTTTGGTATAATGGGTGCCCGTTGTTGAATCAATGTTAAATTTAAATCTTTATTATGATAGACTTCAGCTGCATGGGAAATTCCCAGTTCACGTTTTGTCACATAATCGATTGGAGAAGCAAATGGATATAAATATAAATCATCCAAACTGTCAACTAACCTCAATTTATGTGTGTAAATCAACAAGTCTACAGCAAATTGTGGTACATTTCCAATTGAGATTGAAGGAATTATTAAAGTAGAGTGCTTAAAATCAGAATTAGATACCGTCCTCAATGAGATGCCAGATGTGGATTTCATGGTTAAAAACTATCTGGTGTGTTGTGATAGATCAATGCTTGTATTCAACTATGAAGGAAAAAAAAAAAAAAAAAGAAGGGATCATTTTTAACTGTTTTTTTTTTCCCCGATTGGGTTTTGCCATTCGTGTTTTGAATTTTCGCAATATTGGTATTTGTTGTATTTTACACGATTGTTGGTGATCTGTAACACATGATTGAAGAAGTTGTATATTTCAGCTATTTTAAGTACTTGATTGGACACTAAGATAAAATGTAAGTTCTGTTGTTTTTAACCTAACACAACTTATAATATATGTGTATATCTATGGTGTTTTTCAGATAAAGTTACCACTAGCACAAACTGTATGTGGGATGCCATATTGCCCAACGACAAGATACCAAAACATTAAAACCAAGCACATAGTTGTTTATCGTAAGTGTACATTGGGAATTGTCGTTAACTCCCACACCACTAGTTCTTGCTGTCACTGATCTTTACCAATATGGTAGCGCTGCAAACTATATAACACATAATGTGATGTGATTAGTGTCAGCCCACTAAGGGAAGCGACGTAGAAGAAGACAAATTGTGGAACACAAATTCCATTTTGAAAACAAAGCTAGCATCTTTGTGGTTTGGTACACGCCAATTATAATTTGATGAAACAGGAAAGTCCAATTGAGTTGGGTTCCAAAACAAATAAAGTTTGTTCCTTAATCTCGAGATCCGCATACGTTTAACATCACTGGTGGTAACACCAAGGTTTATTTTTATAAAATAGACTTTTTCTCTCTTCTGGTTCTTCTTTTCTTTGTTTTTTAAGTTTCTAGAAGAATCAACTGTTGCGAAGAAGAAGATGTTGCCAGCCAACAGCCACAAATACAATGTTTATCGGTACGAACCTAATAATTAAGATATTTACATGGAAACAAAAAGAAAACAAAGTTTAAACCGTCCGCTGCGTCTTGATGAGCAGTTTGAGTATTCAAAGTATCAACAAAATCAAATAAGAGCCGTCTTGTTTTCATTCTGTATTTTTTTACGTCTTATATTTCCCAACCCCTTTTTTTTAGTCTTGTTTGGGAGAAGCGAGGGGGGGGGGGGAGGAGGAAAAACCTGCCATAATAAAAGTTATCATGGTGTCCTGTATTTTTATCTATACATTTTGATTTTTTTTTTTTTTGGGAATCTCACAAAATGAGTAGGAAGGAAGGAAAAAAAATGGAATAGAAATAAATTGCTGAATTTCAAGTTCCATTCCCACAAATATTAATTGTTCACCCCCCTCCTCCATGCCATACTAGTCTCATAATTTTTTTTTTTTTTTTATAATTCCTAGTTTTTTGTCTTTCTTTTTTTTTCTTCCTTTTAATCATATATCTAGAACTTTTCAATTTCCTGTGTTTTCTTTCAAGTTTGATATATCAATTGATCTAACTAGCTATTCCAGGTTTTGTGTTGTTAAAAATCCAGAACTTCAATTGTTTCAATTACTATCCAGCAAAAATCACCTTGTCATTGTTTGTGTATCATTTTTGCCTAGATAACAAACTCCCAATTGAGTTCAACCAAAGTACAAGTTGTATACTTTTACCACGTTATATCGAAGTATTTGCTACAGTACTTGACATATATCAACGTATCATTATCAGGATTCCAGGTTAGTTTAGTTTATAATTTCCAATTGCCCAGGTATTGGAATCAACATTTCCTGACTTGTAAGTGAACACAAAGCAAAAGACAAAGAAGAATCACCCACCCACCCACACAATTTCCATTCCACTTTTTCTTTTTTTGGTTTTTTTTTTTTTTGGAAAAAATATCCTTCCCCCTTTTTGATGGTGAATCTTTTGAAGAAACTTCATATCACCAAGCTGCATCAACTGAATCATTCCAATTCGGACAGTAATTCCATAAACTCAACTACATCAATGGACACACATCAACAACAACAACAACACCAACCGCAGCAGCTTTATCCGGGAGAACAAATAGTTCATCCTGCTGCAGCCCAAACTGGACAGAATACTACAAATGTGACAGCGGTGACCAGTTCCAACATTACCGAATCTGCTACATCATCACTCTATTCTCAACAATTGCTGCATACTGATGTTACCAAATCAGCTGCTGAAGAAGCCATCAAAAGATCTTTGTTGCCTGAACGCTCTACTATTTCAAAGGGGAAATACTCTTTGACTGATTTCTCAATTATGAGAACTTTGGGAACAGGTTCCTTTGGTAGAGTACATTTAGTAAGATCAGTTCATAATGGTAGATATTACGCTATCAAAGTGTTAAAGAAGCATCAAGTTGTGAAAATGAAACAAGTTGAGCATACAAATGACGAAAGAAGAATGTTGAAGTTAGTTGAGCATCCCTTTTTGATTAGAATGTGGGGAACTTTCCAAGACTCTAAGAATTTATTTATGGTTATGGATTATATTGAAGGAGGAGAATTATTTTCGTTGTTAAGAAAGTCACAAAGGTTTCCTAACCCAGTAGCCAAGTTTTATGCTGCAGAGGTTACGTTAGCTTTAGAATATTTACACAGTCATGATATTATTTATCGTGATTTGAAACCAGAAAATATATTATTGGATAGAAATGGTCATATAAAGATTACCGATTTTGGATTTGCCAAAGAAGTTAGTACGGTTACATGGACGTTATGTGGTACCCCAGATTATATTGCACCAGAAGTTATAACAACCAAACCTTATAACAAATCAGTAGATTGGTGGTCATTAGGTGTATTAATTTTTGAAATGTTGGCAGGTTATACACCATTTTACGATTCAACTCCAATGAAAACTTATGAAAAAATTTTGGCGGGAAAAATACATTATCCAAGTTTTTTTCAACCTGATGTGATTGATTTGTTGACTAAATTAATAACTGCTGATTTGACAAGAAGATTGGGTAATTTGATTAATGGACCAGCAGACATTAGAAATCATCCTTGGTTTCTGGAAGTGGTGTGGGAGAAATTATTGGCCAAAGACATTGAAACTCCTTATGAACCACCAATTACAGCTGGTGTTGGAGACTCGTCGTTATTTGACCATTACCCAGAGGAACAATTAGACTACGGAAGCCAAGGAGAAGATCCTTATGCTCAATATTTCCTCGACTTTTAGATGAATGAATAAATGAGTAAATGATAAGGATAGTATTCAAAAGATATAAAACCTATTAGCTTGAGAATGAAATCTACGTTTAAGTATTATTAATGCACTTTAATTTTTTTTTTTTGTTTTGTTATAACCTGACTGTCTTATTATATTGAGCCTTTGCTTCCTTCCTCCTTTAGTTTTCAACTTTCTTTGCCTTTATGTATCTATATTAAATGTACAAAATATGCAAGATATTGTAATTATCTTGTTCTTATAACCTACCCCTCCCAAAAAAAAGAAAAATCTGCTACCTCCTTGTATTCAACAGATACGTGGAATAATAGTAACAGAACTATTAATACACTTTAGCCAAAATCATTATCTTTGAACAAGAATTATTTATGCCTGGAAAACATGTTTACAATTCAAACAAACAAAAAACAAGATCATACTTGTATCTTTTCTTCGTTGTTGACTTTGGAAAAACACACATTCATGATGTCCACAATCCGGACATTCTTTATCTGATCGAGGTAAAGTGGGATCATTCCCAATATCTTCAACAACACCTGCAGTAGCACCTATATTAGTAATCAATTCATGACGATAAACTTTAGGGTTTTCTGCTAATTCAGTGTATCCACAATTACGACATGCATAAAGTAATCTTTGACCTTCTTTATCTTCTTTAGGATATAACATATTATTGCATTCTGCACAAAATCTAAAGGATGCCATATTTGATAACTGATCTATTCTTTTTTTTTTTTTTCTTTATTTATTCTCCCTGTCCCAAGAAGAGTCTAAAGTGTGATAGCAAGGTTGTAAGGTATATATTTATACAAGGAGATAAACAAACAGATTGCCATTTGTGTGAATATTGAAATTTATTTTCCCACCAAAGAAAGAAAAAAAGAAGAAGACACAATTGTAGATGTTTGAGCGATTTACACGACCTAACTTTGGTTGTGTTTGATATTTCGAACTTGACTTGATACGGGTCTATTTAATTACTTTTAATGGCCCAAGTAAATAGACAACCTGTTGTAATTGAGAGTGTAGAAAGTGTTCTGTTTAGCAGGTTTCAATTTGAATTATCTCTGTGGACCAACCATTCTTAAACTTCATGAAGAAGGTCGTGTTGGGTTAACAAATCAAATCTCTGTCGATTTGTTTTTCAGTAAGCAAAAATTTTTTCACCAGCTCCACTAGGAAAAGAAAAAAATTGAAAAAACTCTTTTATAAAACTCGTTCATAACAAACCTGTTTTCCAGTTCGTGTTTTAAACATATTCCATATTACTTTGAGTCATGTCTGCCGCCATAATTCGTCAAACTATAAGACCAGTTTTGAGATCAGTGTCTTGCAAAAGAATTGCCATCACTGCCTTACGTTATAACTCCACTGCTGCTGAACCAGCCAAAGCTCCAGTTGATGCTAAGATTACTACCATAGTGGATCAAATTTCAACTTTGACTCTTTTAGAAACTTCACAATTGATCAATGAATTAAAAGAAAGATTGAATATTTCTGATATTTCCTTACCAGTTGGTGGAGCTCAAGCAGCCCCAGTTGCTCAAGCAGCACCAGTTGAAGAAGAAGTTAAAGAAGAAGTTGAAGAAAAAACCATATTTTCCATTAAATTAGAATCTTTCGATGCTAAATCGAAACCTAAGATTATTAAAGAAGTCAAAGGAATGTTAGGTTTATCATTAGTTGAATCTAAGAAATTTGTTGAAAGTGCTCCAAAAATATTAAAAGAAAATGTTGCTAAAGAAGATGCTGAAAAGATTAAAGCCACTTTGGAAGGATTAGGTGCTAAAGTTTCATTGGAATAGACAATTAGAATATTGTCTAGTAGAGTAAAGCAAAAGCATAGAGGTAAAAAGGAAAAGAGTCCATATAATTCTTGCATGACTCTTTTTAAGAAAATATAATAAGAATAATAAAAAACTAAAAAGAAAAAAAAAGAGAACTTTATACATATTAGCTTCTATTTCTTGTAAATATACAAAAACATTAATTTATCGAAATTTCAAAACTATACTTTGAGTTTGTTGATTGATTCACGTTTAATTATTTAGTTAAATGAATTATTTCTCAATTGCAGTTGACTATTTTTTTGGCTCAAATTTAAATGGACTTGTAAATTAGGAGTACTTAACCTATTGCTCAAAAACATCGACGGTAGTCTTGATCGTCCTGGAGACAAAGAATGTGATGATCCATTGTAAATTAAATCTTGCGATTCATCTTCTTCAAATTCGCTTTCATCAGAGCAACTCTTTTGGTCTTGGTCTGGTAAAAGCATTCTGTTGATATCTTTTGATCTTCGATTAGCGGCAACTTCAAACATTGATTGGGTAGAAATTGATGGGGATAAGTTCGATACCCTATCGTGGAAAATTCCATATTTCCTGATTTGAAGATTTGGCGTACTGATGTGAGATCTTCCTGGGGTACGCAAGTTTGACAACGCTGGAAATGATAACAGTGGTTGTGGGTGCAGTTGTGGTAGCTGCTGTGGTCGTGGGAATAGACCTTGTGTCAGCTGTTGTTCATTTGAAGTAATTGCCATAATTAAGTTTTTATAGCTATTCACCAAACGAGTGCATTTGTTTATGAATTCGGTAGATAGTTGATTTGTTCGAAGAATAATCATATCAATTGTCATGCGAAACAATTTGACTAATTCTTGTCGCTGTATTGAAGTGAGTGTGGCTAATGATTCGGTGATTGATATCAATTGATTTAACCGACTGATCAATTGAGTACCATTATTATCTTTTTTGGGTGGAAATATTGTTGGTCTGGCCATTTGGGAATACTGATGGTGGCTGTTGTTCAAATACAAATACGACCAAAAAAACAAAAAAAAGACGATAAAAAATAAGTCTCAAAACAAAAACAAAAAACCCTAAAAGAAAGGAATCCTCTGTCAAATTTAAGAAGACAGGGTCAGTTGATAGTTTAAACACAAAAACCTTCGTTAAGTTCAATTAAATAATATCGAATACTGCAAAATATTTGTTTCTAGAGGAGAACAGTCAGTGATAGTTGGATTTTCTTTAGAGATATAGACAACCAGAAGGAACTCGATTATATGACGAGAGCCTGTGAAAGTATATCACAAGGGTTATGTAGCACTAAATCTAGTCCTATCAATATGTCTATACAAATCGAAACAAACCGTATCATTAAATATGGAATTGTTTAACTTGATATAATGTTTAATATGATCAATGGGTAAACAAATAAATCTCATTCAAATACTGTTGGGTTGTTCAAGAATTAATTTACCCCCTTTGACATTAATTCCGTTCTAACGAATTGGTACTAAATTTCGCCTCCTTGCTTTTGTTTTTTTTTTTTTTCAGCTTTCTGTAAGATGGGTTAATTAATTTTTCTAATAGAATTTATGTTATTGTATATTGATATTCACTTTTAATAGCAAATGAATGGAAGGTAAAAACAAAACAAAAAGGATCTTGTTGTTCATTTCCCATTTAATGAATTTTAGGTTAAAGTTACTGTTTTTGGTCTCAATTCATTAAAAATTGTAAGTAAATATCTATTTAGTTGATTCTAATTTTCAAAACCAAAAACAAAAACAAAAAAAGATCTATATTATCCAAGCCTATCGCATATCTTGTCTAGTTTATTACCAATTTGCTTTTTGAACCAGGACGTAAATACCCTGCATTTGATGGTTGATTTTCTTGTCAAATTGGAAGTGGAAAAATAATTACACGGAAAAACGCTTAACATTCTTTTTTTCTTATTTCCTCTTTGCTATTTCCTACTTCTCCTCCTCCTCGTTTCTATTATTTTGTGCTTCTGCAACATGATGATCAAATTTAGTTTGCTTGAGACACCACAATGTTGATATATATTTGATAATTCAATTATTGCTACGATAAACAATAATAATTAAATGAAAGCAACACTTTGATATTAAGTCTTCTGCTCCCCCTTCCTTTTCCCTCCTTCAATTGCTTTCATTATAAATAAGTAAACAACAACAAATTGTTGACCAATAGAATAAACGTTTTACCATCGTACTATTAATGGTTCTTGTGTCAATAATAATAAAAGCCTTTAAACCGAACCACCATCAGACCAAAAAAAAAAAAAAATTACAACTAAAATATTGAACAGCAAGAATCTACACTCTACGCACACACAAAAAACAACGTTGTTTTAGTTACTATTTTCTTTTTGTTTTTTTCTCTTTCTCGCTCTCTTAGTTCACTGTGTCTTTTTGGTTATATACTTGCGCTTTCTATTTCATTTTTTTTTTTTTTTTTTTTTGGTTTTCTTTTTCATTTTCATTTTGAATAGTATCAACTTCCACCCATAACATAATTTGTTCAAAACCCATCTTTTTTTTTTTTTTTGATTTCTAATATCAAATTGAATCAAGTTATTTCTACATATTTCTATATATATGTATATTGGGTGGTGTTTGAATCAAAAGGAATTGTTCAAATTGAAAATCGCAACACTGTACAAAGGTTGATATTTATCTATCGCATTCACATAAATATCTAGTTTCTGTGATTTCAACCTAAGTTGTTTGCACCTTGGTAGTCTCCAGTTATACAATCATACTTGCTTAAGTTGTATAACCTGTGCAGAAATAGAAATAACCATTTCTCCGGATCAAGACATTTGCATCAGTCCACCACGATTAAGAAAAAAAAAGAGACCAATATATATCATAAGTTTCCTAACAGCAAATACATAAGTGACATTGAATTCTGCCGAATTTTTAATAGCAATTTAAATGACTGATAGAGTCATTCATCGAGTATCCCTTGATGATTTGAAATTGGAGTGTCAAAAATTTGACTCCAAGGATGATATCAAACCATGGCTACAAGACAATCTACAATCTGCTAAAGGCATCAATGTGGTTATAGAGCGATCTGATACTTCAAAAATAATCTTCAAATGCAAAAATAAGGAAAAGAAAACAAAAATTGTGGAGTCTAAGAAACCTTCGTCTAAAACGATAATTCGAAAGCATACTAGTTGTCCTTTCAAAATTAGAGCCAACTATAGTGTGAGGAATAAAGTTTGGACATTACTGATAGTCAGCGACGAACATGATCACGTGGTAGACCTCCCACGACTGTATGTCAATAAGAATTCAATAAGTAATACCATATCAGAGGCTTCTTTGAATGTGACTGATTCGTTATCAGCGCCTGTGACTGTGCTAGCTTCTAGTGCACCGAGGTTGAATAAGAAAGGATTAAAACCGAAATCAGCAAAGATCAATAACTCCATAGTGACATCGTCCCCGCCCAATGGTCTGGTTAAACGAAATGAAAATATGGATGCATCTAATATTTCCCATAAAAAGACGAGGAATCCAGCTAGGAAATCGTCTTCACAAAGTACCAGGAGTTCACTGAGTAGTGATGGAAGTTCTATAGCCAGCTTTGGATCTACAACCTCCCAATCTAGTCTGTCGTCCATATCAGAAAGCTATAAGGGCCAAGCTCCAACATCTATGGGTCTGATGATAGTTCAGGAAAATTTAAGTGGAAAGAAATCGAAACCTGTTACAACCCACCCTGTGAAAAGGAAAAATACAAAAACAAGTACTTTAAAGAAAACCAAAAAATTAAAACCAAATCCAATTGTTGTTTCTCCCATTGAAGAAGACCTGAGTTTAGATGGATTTGATGACGCAGCCATCAACCTACAGCGACCGCAATCACTACAATCTCCTTTATCTCAATTAGTACAGAATCAAGATCCTATTTCTTTGGAACAAAACACCGAGGTACCTACAACTTACCCTCAGCAAAGACATTCAAAACAACTGCCGTCATTATCGAAAAAAAATCAACACCAAGATATACCACTTCAACCACAAGAACACAGTAGGACTTTGCAAAATTTCCCGTTGAACCAATTTAATACTGCTCAAATTCTCCAGAATGTACAACAAATAGTTAGGGAAACAGTGAAACTGGAGATTTTGGACAGTCCAAATATTGACAATACTTATAAAACTGATATGATGGATTCGTTTGTCTCTCTGGTCATTTTGGATTATAAAGACTATTTGAGCTCACAATTTTTGTTTTCGTTGAAGCAAAACCTATACGATAGACGAGAAGCTACTCATGCCAGTGTTGGGCTTGAACAAAACGGTTCCAATGAAAACCTTTTTGATGAACAATCACATCAGAAGCACAATCAACAACACAATGAAAATCAATTTCTGTATCAGCAGCAAATCCAAAGCCAGCGACAGAATCAAAATCAAACTCAAACTCAAACTCAAACACCAGGACAAAATCAGAATCAAAACGATGGTCAACCCCAAATTCCTATACAAAGTCAAACTCCACAGGATCGTAAATCTGCCATGCAACAAAATTGGCTTCCAGGCTCAACGCCTGGAGTTGGTGGGTTGATCAGATTGTCACCATTGCTTAACGATAATGATAATAATGAGTATGCTGCAGTAGCGGCAGCGGCAGTAGTTGGATCAAACTCGGGTAATCCAAGCGCTAATTCTTTGGAAAATTTCACACATTTACCAGGGATTAATTCCAGTACACTAAACTATTTAATGCAATTACCACATCCTTCTACAAATTCAAACTCAGGAATGGTCTCGGCTAGTCAGCCTTCTTCTTCAATGTCGTTGCAAACACACCAGGGGCTACAACAGCAGCAGCAACAACAACAACAACCGATGTTTTCTTTGCAGAATCTGGGGCAACAGTTACCCCCATTGAGTTCGATACCTAAGTTACCATCAAGTAATAACGCTAACGTAAATTTGAATCCATCAAGTACATTACCACATCCATTGAACAATCCTGGTCCAACCCTAAATCCTTCGTCATTATTAAAATCTACATCCAGAAATAGTACTAATTCTGGAAATAATAATATCAATAATATCAATAATAACAGTAATAGTGCGTTTAATAGCATTTTTTTAAATTCATCAATAACTACTAATCCTGCATTTATCTTTAATAGTCATACCAATCCTACTAATCCCAACCAGAACATGGTTAATTCTATGATGACAACAAATCTGAATAAAGATGGTACTTCTACTGGTAATAATAACAGTAGTGGTAATACAGGTAACAATTTGTTGAATGATATGCCTAATTATGGACCTGGTTGGTAAAAAAATAAATATATCAGAGACAATATTTAAGAGTGGGTTTTTATTTTTATTTTTTTTTTTTTTTCCATTTCAATTTCAATTTCATTTCTTCTTGTGTTAATTTTATGTGTATTTAATATATAATTTGTATTTTGATTAATTTGATTTGTTTTTAATTCAAATCTATATATATATATATATATATATATGTGTGTGTGTGTGTGTTTGTATATATATACATATGAGTAGTCTGATTATATTTTTTATATTTTTGCTTTACTTCCAACGAGGGAGGGTTTAGTTTTTCATCTTTTACAATATAGAGACATAAGACTAGCTGTATGACTAGGGTTATATATATTCTTGGTATATTTATCCAGATACACCATTCTTTGCCATTTCGTAAATTGCATAAACATTCAATGTGGAAACAAAAAACCAAATCACAACAGCAACAATTGAAGTAATCCAATTGTTTGTCATATATTTGTATCTTTTGGTAGAACCATTAGTTTCTTGATCGTTCGCTTCTTCTTCTTCTGCAACACCATCAACTTCATCATTTTCATCTAATTGCACTTTCATGATTTTTTTAGAGCAAGTGAAATAAATCAAAGGAGCAGTCAATGGAGGTAATAAAATGGATATAACCACTTGAGAAATATTTAAAGCTATACCTAATCCATTTCTTCCAATACAAACAGATATAATCAAACATGGGATAATAGAAATACCTCTTGTCACTAATCGTCTTAACCATGGTTTTAATGTCCAATTGATATGTCCTTCACTGACAATTTGTCCAGCAATAGTACATACTATACCGGCACTTTGACCACTGGCCAATAATGCCACCATGAAAATAGTACCGACGGCTGGTGCTAATGAACGACTCAATAAATCATGAATGGTGTATAAATCAGCATCTATGGCTTCTTCTGTACCGTACAATGTTGACCCTGAGACTATCAAAATTGCTGAATTGACAAAAAGGGCCAATGTAATTAAAGTGATAGTCAATTCTATTATAGAATATTTTAAGGAATATTTAATCGATTGATAGGATGGTTTATAATAATGATAAAAATAATCAGCTTCTTTTTCATACATTGATACTTTGACATTACTGTTGTCATTCTTTTTCTCTGATTGTATAGTTGTTGGTGTTGTTATCGTTGATGATTCGATAACTGGTAATTGTGATTGATCAGTTTTGTTGACAATATCATCCAAATTTACATATCCATGTTTGACATCAAAATCCCGTAATCGAGGCTGAACTAATCCAGAACCCAAAAATAACGAATGAATCATCACGGTAGATCCAATGATAGAAGTTGCAATGGTCATCCCATTACCATCAAACATTTGTTTTGAAGGAACGAATCCCCGGAAAATATCCTTTGCACTAGCATGTATTTGCGACAATTCAACAGCAAAACAAACAACCACAACCATAACCAATGCTCCAACTGCATATTCAAAAATTTTAACAAACTTCATCAGAGAAGTATCAGCACGATATGCCATAAGAACAAACAACACATCAATAATAGTGATTACTACCCCGGCAGGTAACGGAATCTTCAACAAAATATTCAAAGCAATGGCCGACCCAATGACTTCAGCAACATCAGTGGCAATGATGGCACATTCAGCCAAAAACCACAAGACCCAATTTAATTGTTTGGGTAAATATTCTCGACAACAACGAGCCAAATCATACCCTGTCACTGAACCTAATTTTATACAAAGACTTTGTAAAAATATAGCAATGACATTAGATAAAAACACAATGAATAATAAAGAATATTCATTGGATGCCCCAGCAGTGATCCCTGTTGCATAATTACCAGGATCCATATAAGCAACACTGATTAACATTCCCGGACCAACAAATGATCCGTATTTTTTAAGTACACTTTTGGATCTATTAACAACATATGCAAATGTGGAACTGTCTTTACTAATAACACTGTTGTTTTCGTTTTTCCTATAACGAGAAGTAGTTTGATTTAATGCTGTAGTAACTCCAGTAGTGGAAATGGTGGTGGTATCGTTATGTTTTGGTCTTACACCTGTTGGTTCGTTTGGAGAATTAGTTGTCATTTTGTAAAATGTTGCAGAAAATTCTTGTTATTTTTGGAATATTTATCACTAGTATGCTCTGATGAAATAAAATCTTAGACCATGAATATTTGTAAATTATAGTTACAAAGAATATTTATAATAGTATTTGAGTTGGAATTTAAGAACTTCGAAAACTGGTGTTATATATATATATATAATGTCCCAGCATAAAAAAAAACGAAAAAAAAAAAAAAAGAGATCTAAACGTATACTGTTCCGGTTTTTTTTCGAAATGAGGAGGAGTGGTTAAATCCAAAATGAGAAGAAGAGAATTTGCGCACAAAAAAAAAACGTTATTGTTCTGCCAAGTCGGATAAACAAACAAACAAACAAAGCACAGTTGAGATTTCAATCTGATTACTCTTGTTAGTGGCATAGTAAGTTCAAGTGTAGACTCGTTATTACTTGAAAGTCCTCTTTTTCAGCACACAAAGCTTACAATGGAAGAAGTTTTTTTATGGTGTTTTTGTGGGTTCCGTTTATCCGATCATCGAAATGAGTTTTGATTTGTCATTTCAATGTCAACAATCGAAATGTCTAGAGTCAATCAGATCATGAACTATGTGTATGCCAATTCAAGTTTAAGTTGAACGTTAATGTGTATCAATAATCAATTTTTGCCAGACAGTGCTTGTAGAATACTGATATTTTCTTGACAGCAACGGTGTTCTATTGTCCATTTTTCTAGTGATGTAATGTAAATGGTGGTTATAAAACAAATACAACATATGTATAGTTCTAAAGGAAATGCTCGGTGTTGCTTTGGTGACAATATAAACATGGATTGCAGTAAATGCGTACGCATATCTACAGCAGTGTGGGCTAATGAAATGTGATTTCTTTCGTTAATCATCAGTGGTTTATAAATTATTGTTGCAGATGTGCACACTTGAATTGTGAAAGTTGATCAACAATTTCGCATCTTTTTCGCAACAAAACTTGGACAACTTTTTGTTTACATCAACTGGGGTGGCGGAAAACTATCGAATTGATGGTAACAAGCAAACAAGACAGATATTTTATCCATCAAGCTAGACATTTATTCTAAAAGTATACAAAAATCTAAAACTATTCTAAAGAAGAAAACCTATTTCTCTCCACTAATTTTCAACAAAATCAGAAATTTTCTTTTCACCATCAATGATCTTACTCACTTTATTTAAAATATCTTGGAAATCATTGAATTCAGTATAAGGAATTTTTTCACGAACACAATATTTGATCAAATCTTTTCCATGTTTAGCAAATAATAAATCTGTTTCCTTGGCAGCACTTAAATCGCTTACACCATCACCATTGTAAAATAAAGTAGGTCTTGGTGTATCGGCATCACCTGCGTATCCATGACTAGTCAAATATTCTTTAATTGATTTTGCCTTGTCATGACCAAAACCCGATTCAGGGTCTTTGAATACAATCTCCCAATTGTCACCATCGACACGAACATCATTACTAATGATGTCAATAGTTTTGATTGCTTCTTGACCAATTAATTTTTCCAACAAGGCATAGATAATTGGCTTCATACCAGAACTAATCACAATAATGGGGATACCCTTTGATTGACAATATTGATAAAAATCTTTGAAACCGGGATCCAATTGAACATTTTGTAATAAGATTTCAATACATTCATCAAATGGCTTATTAATTGATGCTAACATTTCTTTGAATCCATCTCTAAATGATTGTTTCTCTTCCAAAATTTTATCGTTAATTATCATACGGTTATCATATCCCATACCAATATTGTCGGTAAGATAATCATTGGAATCTTGTAAAGTGATAGTTCCGTCCCAGTCGGAAAACACAATTGCTGGTGGTAATGAAGTTGACATTGTTTAAATTGTTGATATTGAAGCTAAATTTTTCCTTTTTGCCAATGACAATAATGCAAGCAAAAAGCAACAAAAATTGTGTTAAAAGAAGGTTTGTTGAAAAAAAAAAAAAAAAAGGACTCCTAAGTCCCACCGAATTCACAACATATCGGCGAACTTACAACACCAGCATTATTTGCCATGTGTACACTACATGAGCACGTGATGGACACGTATATTGTAACCAACCAAGTTACAAGTATATATGCATTTTTTAATAAGGTATAAACAACTCCAAATATAAAGAGAAGATTCATCAACAGATCGAGCCTCAAATGCACAAAGTTGGATAAGTTATCAGCTTAACCCCAGATATTCTTTTTAAACATAATATAGGAATTTGTATTGTGTTTAATTCTAAATTAGTGAATTTTTGTATCGTTCATAGAAGAGGTATTATTATTCTTGTATGTGTAAATCTGGATTTTCAAGAATCTTGGAATGTGATGTCATAATTCATCTGCCAAGATAATAAACACTTTATCTAGTTTTTTAGAAAAAAAAATTAGAGCGACATTGTTAACATCATCTTTAGAGATTGACATTTAGTACCAATAAAACCATATTCCTGTCAGATTTCACTTTCTTTTTACATGCCAACAATCCCAAAGAAATAGGCGGCTGAAATAGTGGAATATCTCTAAAGTATTAAGTACTTTCCTCCTATGATTCTGATTTGTTAAGAACTTTTTCTTTGTACTATTAGCACATGCGTATTTCTAGTTCTTGGGAACACGTTTTAGTGACCAATAGCATAAACCATTCGTCCTTTGTTTGTTGTAAGGGGGAAGGAAGATAAAGAAAATCCCAGATGTTCCGATAACATTGATTCTGATTTCTCTGGTTTCAACTGACGTAATAGCTAAAACAATCCTGCTGTATATTGGAAATGACGTCCTAGTAACAAGCAAAAAAAAAAAAAACCATTTATTATATAGAAATACAAAGAAACAATACACGTTTCACAATAAATCGCATTTGAACGGTATCGCCTCCCCAACTAAAATAAACCTAGAATGGCATTAAACTTTTGCTTTTGTACCAAAAATTTCTCTACAAAAATTCAAACTCTATAAACGTGAACGTCTATTGTAAGATGAGGTTGAAACGATTTCACAATTGTTGTAGTACACATGTGATGGATAACATTGTTTTAACCTAAGTTATACCTACAAAAAAAAAGAAATTTTAGCCACATATTTGAAATGAAATTGAGTCATTGAGTATGTGCTTTTCAGCATTTGATTGCTCTTCCTTAGCGAAGCCATGAGTAATAAATGTGTGAACTATAGATGTCGCGAACGACATCTAAAGCCCAACCAAATATTCAGTCTAAAATTTAATGCTTATTTGCGCAGAGGGAGAACTTCATATTTGCAAAGTTTTTGTAGTAATTACTTCTCTACTTTGGCCAACTACAAATATAGTCACCATAAACTTTGTAAATACTAATTGTTTTCAGGTTTTATTACAGTTTATTTTTATATAACGTCATAAAGTGTGTATCTGCTACCAAAAAAATAACAAATTTGAAACAAGGACACAGACACACACCCACAGACATCAAGTTAACATACATAATTTATCATCTTCATCTCAATTAACTAGTGCAAGATAGACACCGATACACATACACACATACGCAATCTACACACAAAACAAGGACAACGGCAGCAAATATAAACCAAAGAAAAAAAAAAAAAAAGAGCAAAAGCAAAAGCAAAAGCAAACCAAAGCAAAAAAATATAATACAATAGAAACAAAAGAGAAAAAGAGAGAAAGTGTGTGTGTATGTGAAAGAAAGAGAACCAGAACGAAAAAGACAGAAAAAAAAAATTCAATCAGAACAAGAAATAGGAAGAAGAGTTAATATTTTCTATTCTTCTGTTATCAACAACACACAATTATCTTTTTGTTTTCTTTTTTTCAAATACGTTTTGCTGGTGTTAATTCTATAGTTCATATATTTATTCCTAGTTACACTATCTGTGATTGTTTTATTGCCCCTTAAACAAAACTAGTCATGTTTGAGAATCTCAAAGCTTTTATTAGACACGGGAAGCAAGCCAATGATATGAAAAGGAAACAGCAGCAACAGCCGCAGCAATATCAGCAACCGTTTAGCACCTCCACTGCCAATGAAAATCCATTTCAACAAGCTTCCAACGAAATTCCAGACAGTATTAATGTTATCACTCCCAACGATATCATAAACGAGTATCAACAAACAGAACAGGAACCACAACAATACTATCCGCAACAACAACAAGACGCTTATCAAAACGAAACCCAATTCCAACAACAACAACAACAACAGGGGGTATATACCAACTATAATCAATCGGATGTTACTCTCGGTGACAAAAACGCAGATTATAGTAAAGTAGCCCTGCAACTTGTTGAAGAAGAAAATGAACAGAGAAAAAAATCAGTCAAATATCCAAACTTAGAAAACTATCAAATATTAGACCAAATGGGTGAAGGTGCCTTTTCAGTTGTTTACAAAGCCAAACACTTGTCGACCGGCAAAGAAGTTGCTGTCAAGATTTTGCGTAAGTTTCAAATGGACCAGGCTCAGAAGCAGGCTGTGCTAAAAGAAGTCACTATTATGAGGCAGTTGAACCACCCAAATATTGTTAGATTTATTGAGTTTATCGACTCCCCCACATACTATTATATTGTTCAAGAATTAGTTCCTGGTGGTGAGATTTTTACCATGATTGTAAAGTATACTTATCTTTCTGAGGATCTATCACGTTGGGTGATTACTCAAATTGCTCATGCGATAAGATATTTACACGAAGAAGTTGGTATTGTTCACCGTGACATTAAGCCAGAGAATTTATTGTATGTACCTATTGAATTAAAACCAAGTGCCAATCCTATAGCCAAATTGAGAAAATCTGATGACCCAAACACTAAATTGGATGAAGGTGAGTTTGTGAATGGGGTTGGAGGCGGTGGAATTGGCACTGTTAAATTAGCAGATTTTGGATTATCGAAACAAATCTGGGAGCATAATACCAAGACACCTTGTGGTACTGTTGGATACACTGCTCCAGAGATTGTTCGTGATGAGCGCTACTCAAAGGAAGTTGATATGTGGGCATTAGGATGTGTATTGTACACATTGTTATGTGGATTTCCACCATTCTACGACGAGAGAATTGAAACATTGACTGAAAAAGTAGCTAAAGGTGAATTTACGTTTTTGAAGCCATGGTGGGATGAAATAAGTGATGGTGCCAAGAATTGTGTTGGTAGATTGTTGACTGTGGACCCGAAAAAGAGGTACACCATTGATGAATTTTTACAAGATCCTTGGATGCAACAAGCTTCCCTTAGTCAGCAACCACAGGTTCCTATACCTGTTGCCAACCAATACCCACCAGTCACAAAAGCTGCCCATCCTATACAGGTTGCCAACAATAGATACTCCAAGAAGTTTAGATCTACCAATTCCGATTTATATTCTCCTGCTGCTGTTGCTTTGCGTGATGCATTTGATATATCTACTGCGGTCCACCGTATGGGTGAAGAAGCGGCTTTGCAAACTAAAAAGCAGGCCCCAATTGAAGGTTTGATTGAAGAAGAGGAAGAGGAGCACGAAGAAGCTGTTAGCAAGGATGGCAGAGTTGTACAGGATAAGTACAACCAAGTTCCAAGAACTCATCGCCATAGACATCATTTGAAAAATAACAACAACTCGAAAGCTTTTGATTTGAATCTCGGAGGTGCGTCGATAATAGAAAGGAGAAAGAACAAACAGATCCCCATTCAAAGCAGCTAGTAAAAGAAAATAAAGAAAGAAAAAAAAAAAAAAGAAATATACGTATTTATAGTAATTAATGAATGTGTGTTTATTAATGGTCTTGTGTATATACTTTATATCATTGTATGAACTTATATATACCTTTCTCGATAATTTGATAGCATAATCTTTAGCCCAAGCAAATTGGAAGACAGTGCAATAGTATCACAACTTTTTACTATCACCCACGATATAACTTCTTCTTGAATACTAAAGTCCATGCTAGTGATTCGACATTAACATTGACCTTTCTAGCACATATTTCACTAGGCGAGCTATTAACAAAAACTACAATAGAGATGTTTGCTACTGCAAATACTGTGGAACAGAGAATTGCCATTAACAAGATATCTGCTCAAGTAGAATTAGTCCTCAAACACAATTTATGGTCCAACCCAGTTGAAAATTCCAAAATAATGATTTCTTTATTCTTTTTAAAAAATTATACAAATAACCATAGTAGCACAACATACAACTCAAAGACAGACATAAGCGTTATCATCATAACCAGCAAAAACTTTGCCTTCTTCAAGCAATTTGCCAACATGCAAAAGACATTCTTCTTTAGTAATATTCAATTTTTCAATAATGTAGTCAACTGGAACACCTGCTTGCATGGTATTACTGCTTTCTTTCAATACTGCGAACACCTGGTCCGTCATTGACCCTGTACCTTTTGAGTGAGTAGTTGGGTTATCCACAAACAATCCGCTACCAGCACTGGTGGTAGCATTTGTTGTTTGTCCACCAGCACCAGTTGTCGAAATACCTTGAGCTTTCAAATGGTGCTCAATTGCACTCAAATGGTGATACACAATTTGATTGCTGTCAGTTATTGGGGAAATAGACGCATTCTGGACAGTTTTACGATTGCTAAACTGTTTCAAAGATCCACCCACAAAAACATATTTATCTTTCAACTCACTGTACTTTTGGCATTCCTCGTCGGCCGTGCTGATGGCTTCATCCACCCACTTACGTACATCAATAGACCCAGTTCCGTCTTCAATAGTCACCGAAATAGATGCATTCATATTTTCAACTTTACGTACAACACCAACAAATGAAATCATATTTAATTCGACATTATTAACTTTGAACTCGGCGTCTGGGACTGGTTGTGTCGCATCGTTGATTTGTTTGATTGTTACAGGGGTCAAACTCTGTCTAACTTGGGTTGCTGTTTGACGCTGCGATGATCCAGCATGCTCAGTAGTAAAACCACCTTGAGATGTATTGTTGAACCCTCCACCATGATAATTATCGAATCCAAAATCTGACATGATTGACTAGTCTCTGTTGAAATTATTGTTTGAATAAAAAATGGTTGCGGGTCAGACGCGTATTTACATGAACTGAGTTTTTTTTTTTTTCA
Organism: Candida dubliniensis CD36; assembly: GCF_000026945.1. Classification (NCBI taxonomy): domain Eukaryota; kingdom Fungi; phylum Ascomycota; class Pichiomycetes; order Serinales; family Debaryomycetaceae; genus Candida; species Candida dubliniensis. The sequence continues at coordinate 1,455,787 of NC_012861.1, read as the reverse complement.
AGAGGAAGCGTCTTTGGTGTTTTTCAAGAGAAGTCGTGTTCGGACTCAAATATGAGATGGTGTAGTTTTAACAACAACAAGATTGAAATCAAAAGCCTAGTGATGATTACACTTCGAGTAAAAAGTATTGATTATTGTAAAAATCTAAGTTGTGGTAATTTGAAAAAGAATGAACTGAATATTGAATACTCCAATGATCATTATACCTCTATGTTTCGGTACATTTAAATGTATTGATCAAATTTGCCATACGTTTGATTGATACTGTGTAGACACGGTTTGATTGTGCTATTCCCCTCCGTTTCTAAATATCTATATAAATAAACTAACATTATCTACGACATCAGTATCTAACTTCAACCAATAAGGTGCTGTAGACTATATGATTGGCGAATGGTTTGCACTTCATATTCTTTGTACAGTTCTTTCTTTTTTTTTTTTTTTTGTCTTGAAACTTCTAAACAAAAAAGAAAACAGAAACCAACAGATAACTCTAGCTATACTGGTAATTGAGTTTTATAAAATAATTATTATTTGCTATATCATCGAACTGAGATATAATGGATGTTCATATAGACCCTGAAGTGAGTAAACACCAGGAGATAATTGATGCTATTACTAGTGCAACTACTGCCTTAAGTCAAAGATCACCAGAAACACCAGCAAATCAACAACACGCTGGATTAACTGAAAAAGAAGACAGTACTCACAAAAATAATGAACTAAGTTACGAGTTTATTAATGAGGAGCAAAATAAAAATGAATCCACTGAAACTGCCGAAGAAGCTTTACATATGTTACTTAATGAACACCATGCCGACAGAGAAATATTCGAAGACCTTAATCAGAGCCATTCAGACATCCAAAAGCCTCCTATTAACAAAGAAGACGAATCGAAACCTTCCGAAGTGAAACTTGTATCATACGACCCTGATTCAAAACCACCTCGTTTAGGAAGACCACGACGCAACATAACAAATACCTTAGCTCCACCAGAATCATCCTCATCGAAGAATTATAACGAAGCAGTGATGTCTAAGTTCAGATTAGATTCCCAGCCAATTGAAGGCCCTGGATCACGTGGGGGCAAAGGAGGTCGAAAAAGTCCTAAAGGTAGAATCACTTCTGCATCAATTAGAAAAAGGACTACCCAATCTACTTTAAACTTTAAACCTTTAGGAGATAGCAATACAAAGTCCATTTGTCTCAGTCTAAGTAATGATGATACAAAAGACCATGAAAAAATTGACGAACAAGGGGAAGGATCTCAGACAAAATCGCCAAAGTTGATTTTAAAGCTTAATTTAAAGAAGCAGGTACCATCATCAAATAATCGTACAGCTTTATTGGAACAAAAGTCTGATTCGCTGAGTACATCAGTGAAAAATCTATCTTCAAATACAACGGGAATAAGTACCAATAAAAAGACAAGATACCCTCAAAAAGCTAGCAGAACAACCGTTTTGAACAATAAAAATAAGATTACTCGACAGTTACCAGGTCCTCTTGTTGGTTTATATTATGACTTATACGATGATGGTTTGGTTGACAAATATTTTGACGCTAAACATGAAAAAATTGCCCTTGGATATCCCGTTGCTAAGGCTCCATATGCCAATGACATCGTATTCATAATATCTTTTCTTTCAAAATTTAAAGCGATTATACCCACTGATAATATTGGTCCTCAAAATTTTGAATATGGCTTAAGCTTACCACTATTTGAGGAAGATTCTGAGTATGAAACAACAAACTACGTCAAGCGACATCAAGAAAATGAAAATGATGATTATGATCTGAAGTTTGTTTCGTCAGAAATGCAGGCATTATTTAAGAAATTACTTGGGTTGGTTTTGAATAGGAAAAAGCCAGTTTCTTCGCACATGAAGGCAATTCAAGAATTAAAACCGCAGAGTGTTAATTTAGGATTACCAAAGGAATGGAAGGTTTTAAAGCGCTCTGATAAAAACAACCAAGATGATCTTGATCAGGGACCTCCAGTGGACCCTTCTAACCCTGAAATTTTATTAAATAAACTTCCGGAAAGTGACAATTGGTTGATAATTTTTAATCCATTCTACACTCAGGAATTTGAGGCTCACGGTTTAGCAGGGTTGGAGAACCCGTTGGATAGATTGGTGATGTTGCGTACTCTAGTACACTGGGCACTAGCGAACTCGGAAGCTGTCAAGAGAGAGATTACTTCCAGTGTTCAACAGCAAGATATTCCAGGAGATAAGGATACTTACTATGCAGCAAGAGCCATTCTCAATGGGTTTAAGGATGCTCAGGAAGCAAAAAGGGTGGCTGAAACAAAGCTAGCTAAAAGAAAATCCGAAGAAGAGATTCGATATATTGACCCAACTTCTGACCCTATGGCTCATCCTTTTAAACTTCGATTAAACGAACAGATCGCAGGTGATTGTGGGTTTGGTATAGGAAGGTTTTATTTATGTCATATGGCCGATGATTTTAATGGAGGGTTGGCGTCGGTAAAGAAGATGAATAGCACATGGAGTGGCTCAGCTGGTTTGTCTGGTCCTTTACCATCACCCTTTAAATTATATGTTCAGGATGTTCACCAGATGTTAACAGAATCTTTGGTTGTTTCTGGCGTTGAGTTTAATGAAGATGGTGTAGAGCTTCCCTCTTCATTCAAAGAAACCGATGAAAGTGAATATTGGTACGAAGTAGCATCAAATAGTGCCGAGCTTCAGGATTTCATTCACTATCTTGAGTCTAGATTGTCTTTGAAAGAGAGAGCAGAATCACCAATCCCAATGGCCTCGATCATCTTTAAACCAGTTGTACAATTGCGTGATTACTTGTCAGCCTTACTACCATTAATTCAAAAACAAGAAGAATTGTTACAAACAAAGAGATCGACAAGAAAGAGACCAATAGATTATAGTGATAGACGTGCTGCTGCAAAATATGGTGATGTATTTGAAGGAGACGAATACATTGATGCCAACGACAATGACGATGACAATTATATGGAGGTTGAAGGATCTCCTGGTGGTGAAGATGAAGATGAAGAGTATTTGGATTAGTAAATGTTGTAATTATATGAATCACAATTTGATACATTTTTTTTTTAAGAGAACCCGTTTATTTAAAGTTGTAATAAAATAATACAAGATAGAACCTATATAAGGGTGCTTTAACATACTCTTTTAATTAAAATTTGTTTGAGCCTAACAAAAGTTCGATTTTTTCCTTGATGAGATTTTCATTTTCCTCGAAATACTTGGCTCTTCTAACGACTTCCTCATCGTACCCTTCATCACTTTTTAAGGCTTTCAATGTTTCGGCTTGGCTTTCAACCCAGTTCTCTATAAACTTCACTGGATCATCACTCAATTCTCTATAGAATTTTTCCCTCAGGTTTGCATTCTGCAAAGCTATTATCGCCAAAGATATTCTTTGATCTAATTGCAGAATAGTGGAGTCAGCCTTAGCCAAGTTTTCAAATGCAGCCTTGTTCACATCGAGCAACTCCTTCTGTGCCTTCAAAATATCGAGTGGCAATTCAACAGGTATATCCAAAACGACGTTACCCAAGGTTGTCGATTTTCTGGTGTCCACTTCATAGTCTATGATGATAGGTTCACGTGGTACAAAATGTGCTTGGGTTAATTTATAAAGTTCCGGGAATTTAAACGTCTTCACTTTAAACAATTCAAACAAGAGATCATCTGCTTCAATCAATGTTAAATCGTCGTCAATGGCATCCTTGTCATCCGCTGGGTTGGGCAATGTGGTAGTTTCTACTGCAGCTACCTCGGTGAAGGCAGTACTTTTTTTGAATAGACCTTTGAATAAAACATATTGCCAAACAATGTATAACAATTCTTGTTGTGAGCATTCTTGCTTACCAACAAACCTAGACATTTCCTCTGAAAGCTTGAGACTGTTTGAATGGTTTTTCACTAGCAAAGCGATTTTTGACTTGATATTGAAAATACCGTTTCTTTTGATATCCAATCCATCAAAACTAACGCTAGCAGGCGGCTTATTGGCATTGAGGCCATCATCTCTCCATTCTATGATATGAGATTGAGACTCTTGAATGTTAGGGTAATCCTCATTTGGAAGCAAATCAACCGAAATTGCTGATAAAAATGAACTAAACTTGAATGTTTCATCAATTTGCTGTTGCTCCTCAGGATTATCACTAATGAATTTGCCCTCTATGCGCAACGTCCAAGATGATTCAGCCACAGTGGGGTCGGGAACTGGTAATCCTCGTTGTTGTAATAACTGTTTTTGCCATGGCTGGTTTTCACAGGTATTGTAAATGAAAATTCTCAAAACCCCTGTAGATGGTCTGTATTCGTGCGGATGGATCGACTTTTGTTGTATCGCTTGGAAATCTAAGGACTTTCTAGCAATAAGCAAATCCAATTTTTTCTCTGCTTCCTGTAATCTTTTATATTCTCCTAAATTGCTTATTTTGTCATATAACTGAGTTGGAATAATAATATCTGTTGGTTGATAGGAAATGGTTGGCACAGCAGCAGCATTTGGTCTTGGTTTGTTGACCGGTGGAGGATGGTGTGGCACTTGCTGTGGTGGTATCAGTTGCATCTTGGGTTATCTTTTATTTGATGTTGTCGGTTGACTCAAGTATTTTGGATTGATACTTTAAAACAACCCAGACTAATCTCTTTACTGTTTATACTATGAAAACTATTGGGGTTTTTTTTTTCTTGTTGGTGCTTGTTTTTTTTTTTTTTTTCAGTGGTTGTTGTTGTTGTTGTTGTTGTTTCTAATAAATCTTTCAAAGCTTCTCGTTTCTGAACATCAGTACACGAACCGTATATTCTGTTAACATCACATTCACTAAAAAGATGTGAATCAGGAGAACTCTAAAAAAAAACGAGAGCAACATTATAACACCAGCAGCCACTGTGTTTGACAGGCAAAGAGCTTATTCTTAGAGATGTCTAAGCATTCAGAAGATCCAAGCAAGGGAGTGAAGGTACAAAAGAGGAAAGTTGCTTCTAGTGCATCAACCTCGTCGCTGTCTTCCACACATCAGCAGTTAATGAATCAAGCTACGAAAATGAAGAGAACTAAGATAAATGAAATGAAGAAACAGAAACAGGATTTTTTTAAACGAATAAACTATAGCCATTTGTTTACTGTTGTTGTGCTACCAGTATTGGCGGTTTTGTATGTGGTCCTTTGTAAACAAAGCATCGTTCCTGAGAATGAAAAAACGTTATACTTCACATGTATATATTATAACATTACAATGTTGGCATTCACAAGTGGCTATCACAAGTACTTTGCCCACAATTCCTTTAAAGTAAAAATTGAGATATTGAAGTATTACTTTTGCATTTTTGGAAGCAGCTGTGGACTAGGATCAATTCGATGGTGGGCAGGATTGCATAGGGCACATCATCATTTCACTGACGACACAGAACGAGACCCGTACCTGATTAAAAGAGGATTTTTGTTTAGTCATTACGCATGGCTACTTAAGAAACCTAAGCTCACAAAGTTTTATTTGGATTTCTTGGAACAGGAATTTCCAGAGCATCCAGAAAACCAGAAAGTGGAAAACGAAATTATTTTAGACAAAGAAATGGACACTGAATACAATGTTGAAGATATCATTAGACAGGATTACGATGAAAGCTTACGAAATCTTTTGATGTGGCAACAAAAGACTTATTTATTTTGGTTTTTCGTTACCACCATATTGATACCAGCCTTTATTACGAAATACGTTTGCGACGATTCGATAGTACATGGAGTTTTGTATCCCGGCGTTTTGCGCATGTTTTTATGTCAACAATCATTATTAAGTACAGAGTCAGTTTGCCATTTAAAGAGAATTCATGTAACAATTCCCACACAACCTTTTAACGACAAGAACTCTTCGACTAATTGCAACAATCCACTAGTATCTTTCTTAACGTATGGACAATCGCACCAGAACTATCATCATGAATTTCCACATGATTACCGTGTTGACAATAGTTATTTAACTTATGACCCTACAAAATGGTTTATTTGGGTTTTGGAGAAGTTGGGTGCAGTTGACGAGTTATCTCGGACTCCTGACAACTTGATTGTGCAGTTGAAATTACAACAGCAACAGCAAATTATTAATAGAACAAAGAGTCAGCTAAACTGGGGTACGCCAATTTCCAAGTTACCATTAATTTCACCAACTGATTTCAAAAAGATCATATCGTCAACCTCGAACAAGGATCGCATTTATATAGTTATCCAGAATATCATTCATGATATAACTCCATTCATGGACCAACATCCTGGTGGGGTTGCCCTTTTGAAAGCTTCACATGGAAAAGATGCTACAAAGGCTTTCTATGGTGGTGTTTATGGCCATCTGACTGCTGCAGTGAATTTATTAGCAACAATGAGAATTGGTGTCTTGGATGATGGTGATCACGAAGAAGTTTGGAGACGGGTTGCAAGAGAAGAAAGTGAAGTGTCGAATTCGACTGACTCTAGACCAGGCAACCATCACACTGCTGAAGCAGCATAGTTTAATTGGTGATATATACTCTAAACTGCTCTATAGATTAATGAATAATTATAATGTCAATAACATAGAACCAGCTGTTGGTATATTTTCTGCATGTCACGTGCATTGTAGGAATTAGTTAAAAAAGAAACTACCAATTAAACAAACAATCTTTCAGAGCATCCACAAAAAAAGAAGAAAAAGAAAAAGAGGTTTTGGTACATATAGAAGTTCATTCTCCAGTTATAATCAATAGCCTTTTTCTTCTCTACCACATATTTCAAGTAATGTCAGCAACTCCATTCTTATTCCAAACAAAAGATTATAGGGGTGCCACGATTGAAGATTTGAATATTCCATTAGCTGTTTCAATAAACCCCACCACTTCCATATATGAAGCAATTGGAATAGCTTTTGAGAATGAATTCACATATTTGCCAGTAATTCATGAACGCACAAAGAGATTATTAGGAGTAATAAATATTGAAGAATTGAAAAACAATGGAGATAGGCTAAATAGGAGTGTGCTTGCTCCAATAGTGAAAAGCTATATGATTTGGTTTAATCAATCTGCTAAAAGAAAGTACGAACAAGAGAATAAAGAAGTGTTATCTTCTAATAGAACTGCTCCCAAAACCACTATCTTGAAACCAAGAGGTAAAAAATATGAGGTTTTAACGCCATTGACGCCATTAGAAAAGCTAGCAGAGTTTTTTAATCTGAGAAACTATTTTGCCATAGTTACTAATGGTCATGGCGATTTTGTCTATGGAGTTGTTACTCCTCAAGATTTGATGCAGTACGAACAGTCAAGACCTAAATTGTAATTACATAAATATTTAAATATACTTGAACTATTGAGAAATCTTTAATGTCAACTTACCAGTGGTTTTTCTGCCTTCCAAATCTTTTGCAGCTTGAACATAATCTTTCAAATCGTAGGTCTTGAAAATATCAAACTTCAACTTACCGCTTTCAAATAACTTTAACAATTCTGTTGAGTAATGTTCCCATTCCTCAGCATTTCCAATATATGCAAACAACTGGGGTCTTGCAAGTTTGATATTCTTGGGGGAAAGAATAGATAATGGGAATGGGGTGACTGGTCCAGATGCATTTCCATAACTAATAAACGTGCCTTTTCTTTTGATTGAGTTCAATGAAATGTCAAAAGTATCTTTCCCCACAGAATCAAACGAAGCAGCAACACCTTCTCCATTAGTAATTTCCTTGACTTTCCCAAGAACGTCATCGGTTGTTGAGTTTATTAAGAATTCTGCTCCCAACTCTTGAGCTATTTTCAATTTCTCTGGTGTAGAGGCAACGGCAATCACATGGGCTCCGAGTTGTGAAATCAATTGAACTAAAATCTTACCAACCCCACCAGCAGCTGCCCAAACAAGAATATAGTCATCCTTTTGTACCTTGTAGGCTTCGTTAACGAACGTCAAAGCTGTTAAACCTTGTAAAAATAATGACCCGTAAATCTTCAACTCTTCATCGCTTGCGTTGTCTGATAACTTTATATACTTGTAGTTATCGTCTGTGATTTTAGTGTATTGGGCAAATGTGTTGGGGGATAAATACGCAATTTTGTCTCCCACTTTCAAAGTACTGACATCAGCTCCAACTGCAACAACCTGACCACTGGCTTCTCTTCCAAAAACATAAGGTAAACTTGCTTTGTAAATTCCTTTTCTGAAATAAGCTTCAATAAAATTAACGCCAGCATAAAAGTTCTTCACAATTATATCATGAGACGATTCAATCTTTGGAGTTGGAAAATCTGAATATTCAATTACATCATAATCACCGTTTTCTCGATGAAGAACAACTTTCTGGGTTTCGGGTAAAGTGGACATTTTTGACAATTGAGTTAGATTTAAAGAAATAAAATATTTGTTTTTTAAAAAAAAGAAGAGTAAAAGTGTATACTTAAATATAAATTTGAAGTTGGAGCGAAGTAAATTAAAAATATGGGGGCTTTTACTAAATTGATTAATAAGCACATACTTACTATGCGAAAAACTGTGGATTTTTTCCTTACTGTTCTTACAAACTTCGCTACCAAATGTATACTTCTAATACAGATATTTCAATGTTAAGTTTAAAAACATATAAGCTAAAAGCATCACATTGGTGCCACACCCAATTCAGGAAGTCTTAATACACCTATTGTTTCGTAAACTACAGTGAGGTTATACTCTTTTTGAGGTGTGACTCTTTTTTGTCTCACGGTTTGGTCACTTTATGTGGTTTATTCTTTCTTTTATTTCCCTTCCCTGTACTCGCCTTAGAGGTCTTTGTTACCAATAAATTATTCTTTTTTGCACTTTCAGCCAACTTCCGTTCTACTTGATCTCCATGTCGGGACTTTTTCCCATCAATAGTCAGGTCTTTGAATGCATAATTGATGGTAATTTTGTTATTCATCAAAATAGTGTTATTCATTTTTTGTATGCATAAGTCACTGCTTTCAAAGTCATCATACGTAAGAAACCCGTGTCCCAAAGAGTGGCCCTCTGAATCGCGTCTAATTATTGGGTTTCGTATAAGGGTTCCAAACTTACTAAAGGTATCCATCAAAAAAGATTCATCAACCAAGGGATTAAGATTGTTGATAAATAGCTTAGCTCCAACATCTATGTAATTCGGATTGATCAAATTTGATTGTACAAAAGTTCCTATTGTTTGATTGTTTGTGCTGTTTGTTGGTGCCAGAGACTTGGCATCAATTCGTTTCAATTTCAAAGCTTTTCCATAAAGTCTTACTCCCCGTAGTATATCCATTGTATATTTGGCATCTGCTGAGTTTTTGAATTCGACAAATCCGTACCCTTGGTGCGTTTTTAATATACGATCCTTTGGCATATTTATTGATTTGATGGGACCAAACTGGATGAATAACTCATACATTAGCAACTCTGTAACTTGTGGATCAATATTTCCAAAATATAACGATGCTTCTATATTCCTATCAGAGTCTAGTCTCTTTCTGAAAATTGTGGACATTCTCCGCTTATTGGTTGTGTTATGTGCTTAGAAGATGTGTTTGTGGAAGAGAAATGAAAAAAAGAAACAAGATCTAAAAAATGTTTAATCGATGGAACTCAAAGGTCGTGCGATCATTTCAAGTTTAGTTGGCACTATATAATATCAAGTATTTTACATATATTCATGGCTCTTCTACAACCTCGCTAGATCCTATCTCTTCTATTATTGGTTTCAGATCGGATCTAGTTTCAAAAAATGTCTGCGAAAAAGGTGGTAATTTCAGAGACGTCTCTTCCGGAGCAGAATCAGAGTCATTATCTTCATCCGAACTGTCTCCAACACTACTGGTATCACTGTCACTATCACCATCATCCGAGCTACTAGACTCATCTGTACTTGATCCAGTGGCATCATCATCTTCCTCGTCAGCTAATTGAAACTCGTCTATTATTCTATCTTGTAAACATTCATCATTTGCAGTAACATATATGGTAGGATACTCAAGTACAATTTTATCTTTCAACACGTCAGATATCTTTTCCTCGCTATTCAATCGTATCATTTTATTCTTGTGTATTACATCATGCAAATAGAACTTTAAATGGCTTTTTTCCACGGGCTGGTTGAGCTTATTATTGATAATATTCATTGGCACAGAGTCCTGCAAAATCAATGACTCCTTTAATCTGTAGCTTATAAATTTCGTCATTTGTTCGCCTTGGTCATTTAACACTATCCATTCTATGGTCCACACAAAGGAATTTAACTTTTTATCAAACCCAGTTTTGTTTGTATTTGACCTTGACATGCCGATGGGTAACAGGACTATTAAGGTATTTTCCCGTTTGATGCTGATGGTGGGCTCATTAAGAAAAACTTTTTTCACTGCCATTATTCGTTTATCGGTATTATCTTCATCATTACGTTTATGTCTCTTATTGCCTGGGGCTCGCAGTTGATTTCTGGTACGTTTAAACACATTCTTCGCCAGCTTCACTATATCCTCCTTCCCAACATGTATTTTCCTATCCACGTTGTTTAGGAAGTTATAGTCTCTATTTAAATGAACTGGATCAGATGCTAACTCACTTCGGTTCAAGTATTTATTAGAATCCACTTTCCCTGTACAATCTCTTTCGTATTTATGTTTATTGTAACACTGTAATGAGCATGTTTTTATTTCACATGCTGGACATGTGTATTTAGACTTGTTTTCGTGACATATCGTGCAAACGGTATTTTCTTCTCCAAAATCCATCGATAAAAACTGAATGTAAGCAAGTCGATGAGCCATATCAAAAAGCAAAGAAAAATACAATATTATGTGTGTGTATTCCTCTCGCTTTCACCAAACCAGAAACTTGACAAAAAAAAAAAAAAAAAAAAAAGAAAGGCCCATAGAAAATTTTTCTTTTATTTTTTTCAAAATAGGTCGAGTACTTCAGGTGAACATTTATCCCACACATTAGCAATGTTAAATTCTACGATAAGAAGTTCCTTGTTCTCAAGAAATTATGGTGTGTTGAACTCCATTAGAAATTACAGACCAGGAAGGCCAAAGAAAACTGTATCGAAATATGTTCAAGTACAATTATTACAGGACATACCACATGTTGGGGTCAAAGGTGAAATCAAACTTGTTAAACCAGGGTTTATGAAGAATTATTTATATGTTGCTAACAAAGCATGTTATGTAAATGCAAATTGTCCGCCAAAAATACCTGTTGTTGAACCTGAGGTAGAAGCCAAGAAAGAAAAAGTTAAAAAGACAAAACCAGAAGAAGAAACTGTTAACGAAATTGTCGAAAGTGCTGAAGAGACAGAGCCTACAGCCATGTCATTGGAAGAATTGTCGTCATTATTTAGTTCCATGAAAAAGACATCTACTAAAAAATCATCAAACAAAGTAGATAAACAAGACTTGCAAGTACAAATCAGTGATTTGAAATCAGATATCGCTAATGATGCTGGAGGAAACTTTGTCCACCCAGGACAAGAACTCGATGACACCAAATTTGATAAGATCTATGAGATTTCCGACAAATTACCAAAATTAATAACTATCGATGCTAAAGAATTGCCTTTTGGCAAAGATGTGGTTGTGCAAACCATAACAAAATTAACTGGCGAATCCCTTGATGGGGAAATTGCTGTATCTTATTTAGACACACCAGAAGAAACGTTATCGGAAATAACAGATGTTGGTAGATATCAAATTAAACTCATATCCGCAGATGGAAAAGATTTTGTTTTGCAAACATTAGATATTGAAGAAGTGTCAAAGTAATTGTATATATATGACATAACATAATAGGAGTACTTTTGTTACAATGTATATAGTTTGATGGAATAGAAACTAGATCATATTTCAGAAATTGTTGTACGAGCATTTGTAATTGATTTGATGCGATTCTATCTAGTCTTAGTTTTTTTTTTTTTTTTGTTTAATTTTTTGCCATTTCTTTTTTAAAATAATTTGGATATCTTGTTTAATATCATGGCACTACAGTACAGCCCAGCTAAATCATCAAAAGTTTCGAAGCGACCTCTGACAAAGTCACCTGTAAAGAAATTTCAAAAGGATGTTCGAAAGATACTTTTACCATCTACAAAAATTTACAAAGATGCGGTGTCTAAACAGAAACTGCAATCATCAACTACCCAAGACGACAGTAAGCTTACGATTAAAGATTACAATGTACGGTTAGACTATCAGCAATATTCAGGAAAGGATATTATGGTGGCAATAGATACTATTTTAGACAATAAATGGGCTGAAAATACAAATTTACATAATCGATATCCTACTAAGCAAGGTACACTAGAAGAACGAATTTTCGGGCTACGGGGGTTATCAAATACTGTGAAAACGGATATATTGAAATTCAGACGAAACCTACCTATGGACTTGGTTACAACTACACAATTATATTCTATATTTTTGAATGAAAGTAACACGTTTGTTGATAAATCGTTGGAGTCACACATTCTACTGGGTGAACTCAAGAAAATAGTGATTAGTAATGCTGCTCCGGTTATCCTGAGATCGGTGAATAAATTCCAACTGGGAAAAGTAACATATGGGTTTGAAAACGTTGAACTAGTTGTAAAGGCAGATTCATATTTTCTGGTTATAAGTAGTATGCGAGATGTGTTGGAACAAGAGCTTCAAAATAATCAATTACCTGGAGTTTTACAGAATAAGAAAAAGAGTTTGATTTCCAGTTTGGACAGGTTGCTGAGATATTTGAAGGAATATCCAACTGCTTTGTATATATCTAATTGTGTAGATAATGGTGGTTTTACAGATGAGGAAATAACTCACTTAGTAAACACAGGATTTGTTACTTTAGCTTCAAATCATTTGATTGAAATTGAGGCAAACATATACTCAATTTCGTATCCTGGATGTGGGACTTATTTAAAGTTGGTGAACTCTGGCCGTTCGTGGTTGGTGAAAGTCTTGGGTAAAAACAAACACAAGGAACTTTTGGAAGACCAAATCATATCCAAATGGGAAGGTGTGAATGCATCTGGTGAATCCAAAATGAACAATTTCAGATCTCCCTTTTTTGGATATGATTTAAATTGGGTTTTGGCAGATGCCTTGGGGGCAGGGGTAGTTGAAGTTTTTAACACGCCTGTGGGAAGAGGTTGGAGGCTAACTGGAAAGATATAATGAATACACACAATAATGCTTATAATGTTATATTATATAAAAAAAGAAAACAGTAGGCCGATTTATATGATATCTACGTACAGAATAACAAAGCAACACTGCCAACTTCGAGTTGTTTTGATGTGCACAAGAGCACCCTTTACATCTTAATTCTCTGTTTCTTTTGCATTTTCTTTTGTCTTCTTTCGGCAGCTTTTTTCTCTGCTTTAAGCTGTTCTTCTCTAGACATGTTTCTTAATCTATCACGTTCTTGTCTTTTTAATTTGGATTGTTCTTCAGCTAATTCTTCCTTTTTGAGTTCTTCTTGGATCTTTTTCAATTTATCGATTTCTGCTTCTCTTGTCTTGACTACTTTCTTAAGGGCTTCTGGTTTGAAAGTAATGGCACCATCAGCCAACTTATCAACCAAATTGAAAACTGCATCCAACACAGCACTCAACTGTTTCAAGTCGTTTTGGGAAGTAATGGCCTTAACACTAATAACAATTCTTCTCCTTGGCATCAATTCTCTCAATGACTCTGGCTTTTCAACTGCTTGATCAGTCAAAGCAATGTATTTTATATAATTAGCACTTTGTAATGTCAAACTATTTCTCAATTCAGGTGTTGTGATTTTTTCTTGAAATTCATTAGTTTCACTCATGTAAACAAAACTCTCTGGTAAGTTTGGAGAATCGGTGGTTTTACACAAGGATAAAAAGTAATTGAATTTTCTGGCATCGTTCATCCCTAATTTGGAAACAATAGCAGAAATGAAATTGTCATATTGGGCCAGTGGAGTAATAATAATTTCCGCTTTGTCTTCTGGGGCAACAACATTACCTGTGAAAAAGGAAAATCCTGTTTCTAAAATCCAAAGAAATATGTTTTGTCTTGGAACCAAACTAAAGTTAATATTAACGGTTGCAACATTAACTCTACCGGTGGCATAGGAAGAATAATTCTCAGAATTGTCTTTGATGTACAATTGGTCTTGACCAACACCATATTGGAAAAATTGCTTGGTCATGACTTCAGAAATACCTGAAAGAAATCTGGTCACAATGGATTTGTTATATAAATCACCAGCTTTGTAAATAAGCGAAAAGACTATGATAAATCCTAAAGTGAAAATTTCTAAACTCCAGTCTCTAATTTGAAGACGTTGCAAAACAGTCATGGCATTTAATTCATCCAAGGTGTAATCTTTAGCACTATCGAATCAAGGCGGGGTTGTTAGTAACAATTCCCAGTATTTCAATTGAATATATACTCACGTACCCTTGTTGGGCAACTATTGGAAGTAGCCTATTTAACATATCGTAAATCATGGTCTGGTGTTGAGTCAATGAAGCTTGGATACGAAAAGTACTGAATTCTGTTTGAAAAATTCTCCCGAAAATTTTTCTGGTGAACAAAGATTGTTGTTGTTGAACCTTTTGTGAGGGAGAATCTTTGGAGTTGATTTTTCTTTTTGGGCGAGTTGCTTCGTAGGTTTATGACACAACATTACAAAATTATTATTGATAAATAGTCTATACAATTGTAAAACTAACAATCCCTATTCTTTTCTTCTTTTACTTGAAGGTTCCTGTCCATAGTTTGAGGTATCTTGGTCTTGTTTGTACAGACTCATACCTTCATGAACAGCATTTTTAACCAAATCCCTCAATGCTTCCTCCGGATTATCACTTTCCAAAATAGCTTGAATTTTCTTTCTTCTTTCTTCTAATTCCTCTGGTGATAGTTTTTCTTCGCCGTCTTGTGCTGGTTCATTTTCCAAACTATATCTGATTTGGTGGCCATCAATATTTCCTGGAACAGGTAATGATTCTATAAACTCGTTGGCCTTGATTTCTTCTTCACTAACAGCAGGTTTATCATGAGCCAATGTTTTCAAGTATTGTGCTACTTCTGGGAATTCATCCTCCTCTTCAATGTATTGTTGGGCTGTTAACCCATCATTGTTTTTGATTTTATAATTGGCTCCTAATTTCTCCACCATATATTTTGCTGTTTCAACTTCCTCAACATGGTGCAAAGGTGTATCACCTTCGTTGTCCTGGACATTTATATCACCTCCCTTCTCTATTAAGTACTGTAATAAATCGACGTGGCCATATGAGGCGGCTGCATGTACAGCAGTATATCCATTTGGATCCTTTGAATTTGGGGTATACTCATTAGAGTCAATGTATTGCTCGACTATTTGTCTTTGATTATCAGCAGCTGCTATCCATATATTAGAGACCATCTTGATAACGAGCAGATGTCTTTGTTTGGTTGTTTCTCACTAATATGTTTGGAGATGAGTTGGAATTCTGGATGTATTTTTTTTTTCTTCTTGTTGTCACACAAAAACCTGTCAAATCCTTAGTTATATGTTTACTGAAATATCGAATTCAAAAAAGTGTCTTAATATTACTATATAAAGTTTTACAAGAATCGAATAAAAATGATCTGAATAAAAAGGCAACGGATATATAAATTGATGAAAAAAGTAGTTCAGCAAAAAGAAAATGTAAACCACTAGGAATTGCAAATTTTTCATACGATAAGAATTAAACAAATAAATAAGTAATAACAGTAAACATTAAGAATTTAATAGCAGCACAATGTGAACAAAACTAAAAGTTAAATTCGGACTCATTATCATTATCAAATCTTGTGTGTTGTTTATCGTTATTATAAACTGGGTATGGAGGCTCGTCTTTTTTGTCTTGTTGTGTGATGCCAAATGGTTGTGGTCCTGTGTCTTCTGTAGAACTGGACACTTTTTCTTTGACTCCACCAAAGTCCCATTCTTGAGAATCAATATCTTCAAAGTAGTCATCCTCGTCTTCATCAAATGCCAGTTCTTGATCTTCGTGGCCGTACGCTGGATGGCGATTTGGTGTGGCATTTCCGTACTCTGCTCTTCCACGAAGTTTTCCATATGTTTCTGGTCTGTCTCTATGGAACCCGTCTTCTTCTTCATCAGAGGATGGGTAGTAAGTTTGCTCAGCAGTAACAATAGATCTAACTGCGGCAGGCAATACATCTGGACGATAGAATCTGAGATCCACTCTACCAACGATGTAGAGTACATTGATAATGATTTCAAAAATCCCCCAACAAATGTACATAAACCATATGTTTGCCGCTGAACTTGCGTGTACAGATTGTCTTGCTTGGAAAACAACTATACATCTACCAATGTCACCAATTAAGATCAATAAAGTGGTGATAATTAATAATCCCATAGAGACATTGTGTTTCAAGTCACCTCTCTGGTTAGATAAGCCTTTAACCTGTTTGAAATGGTGATGAGTAGCAGCAATAACACGAGTGGCGTGTCTGTGGTTGGAGTTTCTTTTCATGAATGAAGCTTCTGCTTTCTGGGCTGCATTTTTTTCAACAAAATAGAATGGGGCAAAACTTTCAATCCACCATGGTTGGTAAGTGTATCTGAGCTCATCCTTTTTTGTTGGCAACCAGAAGGATAACCCAATCAATGCCACTGCGGTTAAACTGTAAGCAATAACCAAAACTGCTGTGAATTGTACAGTTTTGATCCAAGAACGGTAGGACCACCAACTTAAGAAATTCAAGTATGGCACAAACGAGGCCAAAACTGTAACTGCAACCAAAACGGTAACAAATGAATACAACGAAATCATAAAGAACCAGAATAATTTTCTGGAACCACCAACAGGATGTCTCCAAGTGAAAAGACGTTGAGCTAATATCAAGTTTGCGGATACAATCACCACTGCAGGAACAATTAAAAACACTTCTGAGGTTAAGCCAATCGCAACCAAAGTCTGATCAGTACCCCATTTGGCTCTCAAGGCAAACCCAACAACTTTCATCATACTGTACACAATCCAAATATATGAAAGATAAAAATGATGGCCCCTCGACGTATTAATTATTAGAATGGCAATGTGAATGAGCATAATTATACCGAATATGACTGCAAATACAATCGACGGAGCGATATCTGTTTTGGTGGGGTAGGAACCAAATAAATTGATCTGGGTGCCAACATTGTAATCAACAACGGCAGAAGGAATGTTTGGGCCTAACAAATTGTGGGCCTGGTCAACCAACTTTTTGATACCTGTTCCTGTCGTAGCTCCATTGTTAATACTATATAAAAGAGCCATGAGCCCTTGTGTAGCACTATAATCTGAAACCACCATTTTGAAAAAAAAAAAAAAAAACCTCTTGTGATGACGATGAATAGAACTGAAAGTTCAAATGACTAATGTGGTTGATAGATAAGTAAAGTGAATTGGAAGGTTAATCAAAAGAATGAAAAGGAAAAAGAAGAAAAAGAAAAAAGTGGTTAGATGTGGTGAATTTTGTCTTTAGGATGGTATTTGTTTCTTGAACTCGAAATCTGTTTAAGTAAAGAAATATCAAAATAAAAAAAGCAGATTGTATAGTGAAACACTAGTATTACTCAAAGAAGAAATGTAGTGAGATATATCAGATTTTTAATTTATACAGAAATCTGTAGATATTCAAAGTCTTTGTGGGATATATAGTCTTTACTAAATTGGAGAAATTATACCAAGACTAGGAAATGGGTTAATTTAGAGTGAGGGTTTTCTTAATTAGGTGAAAACAAGAATAATAATAACAAAAAATAGAAGAATAACTGCGAAAAAAAAGAAAAAAGAAATAAACAAAAAACCAAATCATGGTTTGCCCCACTTAGATTCTACATCACAACTGATTTCAAGGAGAAGAGAACATGTAATATCATAGTGATAATAGTTTAAGCTATCCCTTATTTAAGCATTTCTATTTTCCTTCATTTAGTTGTAATTTGATGGAAGAATTCAAGATTCAAATGGGTGTTTCCATACCTATGTATGTTGCTCTTTCTATATCATTATGCCACTTGGAAGGCTTCTTTTGATAGTAATCACTAATATTATTATTGTTGTTGTTGTTGTTGTTGTTTATTGTACTCTTTTAATCGAGAAAGATCTTGCTCTGTTGAAGAAATTAGATGAGATTTTACTTTTTTTTCATGTCGTTTTTACTCAAAACAGTTAATTACCCAATTGGGAAATGATCCCACCAAAAAAAAAAAAAAAAAAATATTGTCAACTCAAGAGGGGTTAAATTAAAATTATATTTTGTTGTCGTCGCTACCATGCCCCATGGTTTCTAATTAATTGATAATTAAATAGTAGACTATAGTAGTACAGTGTATTGAATTGAATTAAACTTGCAACAACAAGAAATGAACTTTTTGTCAAAATTGTATATCAGACAAGTATTTTTTTACATTGTTTCTAAAGTCGGAAAAGAGGACAAAGAGAACCAATATCAAGATTATAATCTCACCCAAACTTTTCTCTAATGGCTGAGTTAAAAGCCATCCAATGATCTTTATATACTAAGACTGACCAGCAGAGATAAGTAACATCAGTTATGTTTTGCAACCCAAACTGTTAAAATTGTAGTGAAGTAATAGTTAAAATTGAAATTCCATGTCTGATAGCTTTTCATTTGGAAATTTGATAGATTTGCTGCTTTGAGTTTGGGTTGGTGGGCTTGTTTTCTTCTCCCATTTAGAAGAACTGTTGACAAAAGATTGATCCGAACTTGTATTAGTTATGTCTTTTTTGACTTCTCCAAAATCCCATTCATTTAAGTCAATATCATCAAATTCTTCTTCATCAAGAACCAGCTTTTCATCCTCTCTAAATCCAGTAATGTGTTTACCATATACATGCTGGTTCTGGTATTGTTGTCGTTGTGGGTGGGGAATATCAACCATTTCAGGTTTATAGCAGTCATCATCGTTTTCATCACTTTCATTGTCTGAAGGGTAGTATGATTGTTGGGCGGTGATGATAGCTCTAACTGCTGCTGGTAATATATCAGGACGATAAAATCTAAGATCGACTCTGAAAACAATGTAAAGGATACTGATTATGCTTTCAAATACTCCCCAACATACGTATCCAAACCAAACACTTTCAGCAGAAGAAGAAACTTTGTGTCTTCTTGCTTGGAATACGACTATTGCTCTGACTATTGAACAAAATAAAATCAATATTGTAGAGACGATTAATAATCCCATAGACACATTATGTTTGAGGTCACCTCTCTGATTAGACAATCCTTTCACCATTTTAAAATGATGGTGAGTTGCAGCAATAACACGGGTAGCGTGTCTGTGGTTGGAGTTTCGTTTCATAAATGTTGCTTCTGCTTCCTGTGCTGCTCCCTTTTTCACAAAATAAAAGGGTGCAAAACTTTCAACCCACCACGGTTGATAAGTATACCTGTTCTCATCTTTCTTAGTGGGTAGCCAAAATGACAAACCAATCAATGCCACGGAGGTAAAACAGTATGCTAAAATTAACACCGCAGTAAATTGGACTACTTTTATCCACGACTTGTATGACTTCTCACTCAAGAAGTATAAATAAGGTACAAACGATGCCAATATTGTGATTGCAACAACTACCAAAACCATCCCATATGTAGCAAACATGAATCCCCAAAATAATTTCCTTGAGCCTCCAACAGGATGTCTCCAAGTAAACAAGCGTTGAGCTAATATCAAGTTTGCGGATACCATAACGAATGTTGAAACAATAAGGAAAACTTCAGATGTCAATCCACATTTGATCTTGAGTATATCAGTCGCCCATACTGCTCTTAAAAGAAACCCAAGAAATTTCATAATACTGTAAAATATCCATACATATGAAAGGTAAAAATAATGACCCCTTGATGTGTTGATGCAAAGAATGATTGTGTGAACAATTGTAAAGACTCCAAATAATACTGTGAATACAATTGATGGGGCCAAATCAGCATGTGTTGGATAACCTCCAAAAAGATTGTTCAATGTGTCAACATTGTAAGATATGAGTTCAGCAGGTAATTTCTTTCCTATCAAATTTTGAGCAAACCCCACTAGAGGCATAATTCCTGTTCCTTCAGCAGCACCATTATTAATACTGAGAACAAGATGGATTAATCCTTCTGATACTGAATAATCGTCTGTCATTCTCTACCAATTAGTACAATAAGACTTGATTGCAGAATAGAAAGGTAAAAAAATTTTATTTTTAACCGGATTTCCTTTAGTTCTTAAATTCATTTCTGAAAGTGAATTCACCCTTATCATGCTACCATCCTAATTCCTGGTGGGGTTATTGACATAAAAGTCTTCATTAAAATCTGGAGTAACCATGAAATAGATAAAGAAATCTCCATAAAGATCGGCATTCAATTCCAAAAAAAAAAAAAAAAAAAAACTAAAAGTCGAATCATTTGTAATGGTTTAAGAAATTACCAATATCTTTAGTCATGAGGGGAGTTTCTAGAAAATATGGACTAAATCCAATGAGGAGAAATATAAATTCTGTGAATGCACATGATGTGGATCTTATATGTATGTTATTATCAGTTTCTTAATAGCGAGTACCTCACATAATTGGAAATATAGTTCCTTATAATATTGTAAAATCCTTCCAATCATTATCCTCCCTCACTTTGAAAGTGATATATGGGAGTGTAACTTGTGGTGAAAAAGTATATTTTGAACATCACTAGTATCATTTGCAACAATCTAGGACTCAACAAAAAAAAAAGCACCCACGGAGTTAACATAGATTGAAATTCATCAGTTTTGCAATAACTTATCCCAACAAGGAAGCAAGCAAAATATGTCTAAAAATTCAACTAACCATTTTATGGGTATAGTGGGGTTTTATTTAATTCTTCAAGAACACTTGTTATGCTTGTAGTACAGCGTGTATTATTTAAGGAATGACGCAGACTAGTACATGGGAATAATATCCGACTATATAGTTCTACAAATTTAAATTATTACAGCTGTCTATATTACTTTCTATAATAAAACCTTTTATATATTTATCTCCAAAGTGTTAACCTTCAATTTTATATTTTTTGTAAACTTCTTCAACCAAGTTGATCAATTCATTTTTTCTTTGGTCATCACACCATGAACCGTTGATTCCATTTAATGCAATTATTCTCCATTGGTCTTTAGTAAACCCAAATCTCGTGTGGACAGCTTTATAATTGTCTAGTATGTATCCACCAAAATAAGCAGGGTCATCTGAATTTATGGAAAATGGCACGTTCATTTGGAAAAACTTATCGATTGGTAACTCTTTAACATCTTTAACCACTTGCAATTTGACATTTGATAATGGACACAAAGAAAGTAAAGTTTTCTGTTCTGCTAATCTCTTCATTAACTCTTCATTTTGATGAGAATTGACACCATGATCAATTCTAGAAACATTCAACAAATTCAATGCATCACTGACAAAAGTATGATCTCCTTCTTCACCAGCATGAGCAGTTAACCCAACTTGAGGAAAATTATTTTTGATATGAGCATAGCATTCAGTAAACAAATTAGGTGGGAATGGTTTTTCACTGGAATCTAATCCTAATCCATGAATAATACCACTTTGGTAATATTTAGAAGCTGAATGAATGGTTTGTAACCCATTTTCGGCTGGTAAATGTCTCAACAAACACATGATTAATTTATTGGTAGTACCGTATTTGATATTAGCATCTTTACATGCACGATTGAAACCTTGAACAACAACATCAATATCTATGTTTCTTTCAACATGACCTTGAGGGTCGAAAAAAACTTCTGAATGAAGACATCCATCAGCATGAGCTTTAGCAAAATAATCCATGGCTAAATCGTAGAAATCGTTTTCAGTAATCAAAACACCCATCCCAATATAATAATGGTCTAAGAAATCTTGTAAATCAGCAAACCTGTTATATCTGTCATTACATTCTTCGACAGTTTTTGGGAATGTTTGAGGTAATGTGATGTTATTTCTTTTTGCTAATTTGAACAATAATGATGGTTCTAAAGTACCTTCCAAATGAACATGATGTTCACATTTAGGTAATTCTCTAAGGAAATTTTCCATATGTTCTGAGCATTGGTATTGGGCCATATTGAAGGTATTTTAAAATTAAACAAACCAAGAAAAGAAAAGAATAAAAATAAGTCAATTAAATAATTGAAAAACAAAAAAAAAAAAATATGTGATACTAATTTCGTATTTAGAAATCGAAGACCATATCTCTGAATTAACGGTTGTTTTTTTTTTCGTTCTTTTTCTTTGGTGTCAGATTTGCATCGCATCTCAAATCGAAACCAAATATGAGATTTTGTAACTTGTTCCGTCGGAATAGCCTCGACCAGATTTTGATTCGGTAATCATGTCGAGTGTTACCCATCTAAACACTTTTTCAAAATAAACAGTGCTGGAATCATTAATAATCACCAGATAGAGGTTTCTTTCATTAATCCTGATCCAACAAGATATTACTAAATTCGCTGTCAGAGAGAAGAAAAAAAAAAAAAAAAAAAAAAAAAAAACGAAACATTCCAATCAGAAATTTACTATCATTGAATAGATACTATCATAAATAAGTAAAAAAAAAAAGTCTAAATCTTAATTAATGATCATAATTAGTCCTTTTTGTTCAAAACTTGATCGGCCCAAGTTGGCAAAACAAATGCAGCTTCATGAATCTTTTTGTTGTAGTATTTCAAGTTTTTAGCCACAAATTCATCGGTCCAATCAAATCTGATTGGTTTAGAAACATCAGCATTTGGATCTTTGGAACAAACCATAAAACCAATTGAACCTGATGGGTAAGTTGGGATCATAGTGTAAGCGTATTCAGCAACTGGGAAGATTTCATTACAGTCTTTCTTCAATTTAGAAATGATATCCATATGAATCCACATGTTTTCTGCTTGGGTAGTAATAACACCTTTTTCAGTCAAAGCATCTTTCAATAATTGAAAGTATGGTTTTTGGAAAAGTGATTCTGCTGGACCTTCTGGATCAGAAGAATCAGTGATAATAACATCAAATTGATTTTTGTATTCTTCCAAAAATTTGAAACCATCACCAATATGAACTCTAGTTCTTGGATCCTCATAAGATTTGGCCATGTTTGGCAAGTATTTTTTGGAAACTTCAATGACAGTTTCATCAATGTCACAAAGCCAAGCTTCTTCAATTGATTCATGCTTCAAGATTTCTCTTAAAACACCACCATCTCCACCACCAATGACAAGAGCTTTCTTGGGATTTGGGTGAGAGTTTAAAGCCAAATGAGTAATCATTTCTTGATAAGAGAATTCATCACGTTCAGTGACCTGAATACAGTTATCCAAAACTAAAACATTACCATAGGTAGTTGATTTGAAAACTAAAACATCTTGGTATTTAGATTTTTCAACGTGAAGTACTTTTTCAACTTTTAAAGACATGGCTTGACCAGGCCACATGGTATCGGAGATTTCAGCAAACCATCCATCTTTGATTGCAGGATGGGTTAATTCTTGAGCCATTGTAATTGTTAGGTGTTCAAAGTTATTAAGATAAGAAGACAAATATAAGGAATCTTTAAAACTTGACCTTGGATAGAAAAAAAAAAAATTTTTTCAGAATAGTAATTGGAAAACAAAGATTTTTACTAATCACAAAATTGAAAAAAAACTTCTGCATAATTTGAAAGTTAGCAAGACACAACAGAACAAAGCGAAAAAAAAAAGGTTGGAGAAAAAGATTCACTTGGTCGTGTGTTCGAGGATATCAGTTCTTATTTTAATTCAACTGAATGGGTGCTTTTTCTGGGGGATTTGGACCAATTTTGTAAACAAGTTGTTGGTAATTGAGGGTTCATAATGATCTTCTAATCAGTTATAACCTTTAGTAATGTGTAGATGACATATCATGGAAGATATTACTTTTTTGAGCCAGAATTATATACCAAAAACTGCCAAAAAAAAAAAAAAGATCAGTTTTAAAAGAATCATGAGGCTATTTAGATTTCTTTTTAGGCAACAAAAGAACTTCTAGCTTTATTCCAAGTTTATGTAAACATTCTTGGTGGAAATTATTATTTGATTGTTGTTATTATTAGATTGATTTGAAAAATCCAGTTTTTCCTGTATATAGTCCAGTAAAAAATTGGAGAAAAATTTCCCATGAGAAAGAGTTCAACTATCTTCTCTACAGTGACAACTACAACAGTCCAAAGTGAATCTAATATGTCAGCTGCTACCCCACAAAAAGATTCTTCTGAATTGAAGTTATCGCCGAACTCCCAACTTAATGGATTTGAATGGTGGAGAAGAACCCTTCTGTACCAAACCGGGTTAGGATTAAGTCCCGAAGAAAAAGCACAGTATGAGTTTGATTACAACAATAGAAATCTTGAGGAGAAATGCCAGCAATGCAACGAGTATCGTAATTGGATGTTAGAATATTCTCCTTCGGTTTTATTTATGATGGATCATATCAAAAAATTAACCAAGGACAAGCAACCAATAATAACCAAGGAAAATATTACTTGTGATGTGTGCGATTTCACAAAAGGTGGTGGATTTCATCCTAATGAAGGGATATTATTGTGTGCCAATTGGATAAGAAATAAGTGGCAATTGGAAGATATCCTAACCCATGAGCTAGTTCATGTTTATGATTACTTGAAGTTTGATCTCGATATGAACAACTTGAGACATCATGCGTGTACGGAAATTAGAGCTTCTATGCTTAGTGGTGAATGCAGAATTTGGCAAGAAATCAAGAAAACCGGGTTGGGGAATTTTGGAAAGAAATTTCAGGATTGTATCAAGAGACGTGCTGTTTTATCTGTCTCCAGTAATCCGATTTGTAAATCACCCGAAGAGGCAGAAAAAGTAGTCAGCACAGTTTGGAATTCATGTTTTAACGACACAAGACCTTTTGAGAGAGTCTATAAATAGAGTAGAGAGAATTAGAAATTAGACCTTGTATATAGTAATAGATATAGGTTGGATAATCGGAATATTGTGCTGCCAAATCTTTTCCGGTGGCGAATTGTAAACGTCATATTAAGTGAACATAGGTTTTGTGTAATTTAATCACACACACTCTCAAATACAAACTTAGACTGTATCTATCAAATCGTTTAAAACAAAGAGTGTCATGGAATCACAATTTCTCTTTGTTGTATATACGGAGAGGAGTATAATATAAATCGGATAATTGTATTTTCCCACCCCCCCTTTGAACAAGATCCGTAAATACCAAAATTCAAAGCTGACATGCGTTTCGGTTTCTTTTTTTTTTGCTATAGGGGTGAAAAGGATATAAATGGTCTGTTGAAACAGTTATCCGGTGGTCACTTTTTTCTCTCGTTCCCGAAACATCCTTTTGGTTTGGATGTTTCAGAGGAGATTGATAAACGATATCCTCTGAATCATATAAATGCAAAGGCAAAATCTCTTTTTTATTAAATAGGAGTAAAGAAGCAAAGAAAACAAGCGAGTTCAGAATCTTTTCACTATCCATTACCTACTACATATACGATATTAATAAACAGTACCAGAAGCAACAGATTATTTTTACTAATTTGTCACAGTCCGTTCCAATTTAAACTCCGATAGCAACTATTTTACTGTTTTTTTTTTTTGTAAAACGGTTCCAACTACTTTTTTGTCATTTTTCTTATATATACAGGATTTCTTTATTTTGTATTTTTTTTTTTTTTTGAGTTGCCCTAATCAGCACCGCCAATTGAACATCAGGCAACTGACATCTACAACATATACGCATCATATATTATAAAGTCCAATTGCAAAGACAGAACAACCCTCGGCAACTCTTCTAACCATTTGCCACATCAATTAGTAATCAGGTTTCCTAAAAGTGATCATGGGGAGAACAAACACGCTGGAGCACTTGAACGCTATCTCAGATAAGAATGCCAGAAGGAAATCTTTGGCATTGGACAACGAATATCATAGCAATTCTTCTTCCGAAGATGATAGCGCCAAGGTCGAGCTTTCATATACCGTTCCCGACAAGGATGGCATAATTCAGCAGGAAACTACAACTTCAGTAGAGGAGGTTATCGCTGTACCAACCACTGAGCAAAATGAGTTACGATTAAGGAAACAAAAAAGTAACAACCAAGACTCACCTGCTGACTTAAATGGAGTTATAGTTGATGTTTCAAAAAGAGAAAAGGTTTTTCTAAAAAGGAAAAGACAAATTGATAGCAAACATGCATCTGACAAATCCAAATACTTATCTAGATTCAATGACATCACGTTCAAAGCAAAATCTTCGACCATTTTTGAATCTGATGAATTTTATAAAACTGATTTTTTTGGAATGTATGTTTTGTTTTGGTTGGCGACAGGTTTTGCTATGGTAAACAACTTTATTCATACATATTTTGAAAACTCAACCCCAATTTTGCAATGGACAGTGGTAAAGGTGTTTAAACGAGATTTATTTAAAGTTGGGTTAGTCGATTTGGCAATGTATTTATCAACCTATTTTGCCTTTTTCGTACAATATGCTTGCAAAAATGGGTATTTATCGTGGAAAAAGGTTGGTTGGTGGCTACAGGCAGCGTTTGACGGGTTGTTCTTATTTTTTTGGTTATGGATAGCTCTGGAGTATTGCTTAGATTTCCCATGGATTGCCAAAGTGTTTTTAGTGCTCCACAGTTTAGTATTTATTATGAAGATGCACTCCTACGCGTTTTACAATGGATATCTCTGGCTGATTTACAAGGAGGGGTTATTTTCAGAGAAATATCTTGAGAAATTGAAACATGGAAAAGTCAAGTTACCAAAAGGACACACTAAAAAAGAAACAGAGAAAGTGCTCCAGGAAAGCATAGCCTTTACCAAATATGAATTGGAATATCAAACTCATGCCACTACTGAGAATCCTGAGGATCATCATGTATTTGATCTAGCCCAGACAGATAAGTCAATTGCCAAACTACAGCAAGAAGGGTTGATCAGATTCCCACAGAATATAACTTTGTTCAATTATTTTGAGTACAGCATGTTTCCAACATTGGTGTACACTCTAAATTTTCCGAGAACAGAAAGAATCAGATGGTCCTATTTTTTTGGTAAATTGTTTGGGATTTTTGGCATTATTTTCTTGATGATTCTTATCTCTGAGAATAATTTGTATCCCATAGTTCTTAGATGTGAAGTTGCACGCAAATTACCAGTACTGGAAAGAATCCCACAGTATTTCTTTCTATTGATGGATATGATTCCCCCATTCTTGATGGTATATTTGTTTACATTCTTTTTGATTTGGGATTCAATTTTGAATGCTATTGCCGAGTTGTCGAGATTTGCCGATCGTGATTTTTATGGGCCATGGTGGTCATGCACTGATTTTTCAGAGTTTGCCAATCAATGGAATCGTTGTGTTCATAAGTTCCTCTTGAGGCATGTGTACCATTCTAGTATCAGTGCACTTAATGTCAATAAGCAACTGGCGGCAATAATCACATTTTTGTTGTCCAGTTTAGTACACGAACTTGTGATGTACGTCATCTTTGGAAATTTGAGAGGTTATTTGTTATTGTTCCAAATGTCACAGATACCATTGATAATTATGAGCAGAAGTAAATTTATGAAGGATAAAAAGGTGTTAGGTAACATAATTTGCTGGTTTGGGTTTATCAGCGGTCCAAGTATTATTTGTACACTTTATTTAGTGTTTTAGGATGTGTGGGTTGGTGAATTTTTTGTTTACACCAGAAGTTAGGGCTTATTACACAACATATCAGAGTAATGCTTTTTGTTTATGTTTAGCGTCTACATATTAAGGTTTATTTTACCCCTTTTAAGTACAGGTTTATTTTGCTTTTAGGAAACGAAAAGTTTAAATTACTACTTTCTTTTTGTAAATCAGAGTCGTTAGGAAATATCAAAAGTTTGTTTTAATTAATGAACCCTTTTTGGAGAAAAGTCATCCGTCAAAAAAAAAAAAAAAAAACGAAAGAAACGAAAGAAACGAAAGAAAACTCTAAAGTAACGATAGTTTAAAGTAATACTGTCAATACGATCGGCAACATTTGTTTGAACATGGAATTGAAGTTTTTTACAGAATCTTTAACTTTCAATCGATATTTGTTGTATTAATGGTATTGCTGATTTTATAAACTATCTACATCAAATTCGTAACGTTCTTTCTACATCAGAAATTTGCCGACACGTCTATGGTACAAGCGTTCCAACAAAACTCAAACTGTTTGTTAGTGATTTACATAAGCCTCCAATGTAATAGATTTGTCAAGTTATAATATTGGATCATGAATGCTGCTGTTGAAGAAATCCACGTTGACTCATCAAGCATGATGTACTAACTTTTGTCTCCCAACTTGTCAGGTATATTTGTGACATATTGTGTACTGTCCCTTAAAAATGTCAAACTTCAAGATTGGCCAAGAAACACTAAATCAGATTGGCATCAATTCGACAGTGCGGTTAATTAGTTGTCAGTCCCCATAATTTAAATGAAGGGAAAAATTTTTATTTTTTAGACTTTTTTGTTATTTACCTTTCGAAATTCATAAAGATTGCCTAGTTAGGAAATCATTCAAACTGATTTTAATTCTTACAGAACCGTTTAACTAATAATTATGTCTAAAAAATTGTGAACCGCACACAAACGGTTGGACTATCTCTGTTCATTTAACCGATTTGGTAGAATTTTGATACTGGAAAGGCCAAAAAGAATTTTTTTTTCTTTCTTTCACATGCAATACATGTTTAACTACTAGGTTTCAATTGTTTTGTTATCAATACTTCTGGAATTATTGTAAGTTTAAAACTTTTATGCACCTGCTAAGCTCAATCAATATAGTATCTGAATAAGTACGCTATTATAAATGAAGACGATGCTGCCATTATATTAATATTCTCTTTTTTTCCATTTTTCGTTTTAAAAAAAAAAATACTCGAATGCTGGTACCATTTATAAACCATCTTAAAGTATTATTTGATCAGTCTCTGTCTACCGATTTGGTCCAATTCTATCCGATTAATCATCCATAAAAAAATAAGACCAGGAAACTGACAAATATTAATTCACAAGAAGTATAAAATGAGTATTGACTATGGGAGTGACGACCCATATTCTGCTACTAGAGGGTTATTGGAATTATTACTTCACGTATTTGAAAATCCCGATAGAGGCACTGGTGCCTATGTTACTGTCGCCAGAGGGAAAAACCTTGTTGGAGAAAATTTACCTCCAATTTTCATTCATAATGTCATGGGGAAGCAATTCAATTTACTTGGGAAGTACCCTCTTCACAATGATGTAGCACCCCTGATATTATTTGCCTGTATATTTCTTGTTATTTCAGTTATACATTTTGTTGTTTTTCTGATCAATTACAGTAGAGGTCATTATTTTATGTTGAATCTTGTATGGGCTTTTACCATGATGATAAGAATGTTATCATTTATATTGCGAGCTACCTGGGCTGTCAACATTGTCAATGTCAAAGAAGGTATTGCTGGTGAAGTTTTCTTTGTCATACCGAACGTGTTATTAGTATCTACCAATTTGATATTGGCACAAAGACTTTTCACATGGAGGCATCCTGTTGGAGGAACAAGGAAACTATTCTGGGTATTTATGATCTCGCTGTATTTGCTGGCAGCCATAATACTTGCAGTAGCTATTCTAGCTTCAGCAATTCCTTACATGTATTACTTATCAACAAAAAGATTCTTTGTCTACATTAATTTAAACCGTTGGGCATCTATTATGGTCATAGTTTATTCTTTGACAGCAACTTCGTTGATTGGTTTGTCACTTTGGTTACCAACGAAAAAAGATGAAAATAGATATACTTATCAACCGTGGTGGATCGAGAGTTTTGCACCCTTTTATTTTATTAAAAAGGGGGCAGCACAGGAAGCAGAAGCAACATTTATGAAACGAAACTCCAACCACAGACACGCTACCCGTGTTATTGCTGCAACTCACCATCATTTTAAAATGGTGAAAGGATTGTCTAATCAGAGAGGTGACCTCAAACATAATGTTTCGTTGGTGATCATTATAATTTCTACTGTATGCTTATTAATTGCTTCCATTCTTCGTTCTATAGTTGTGTTCCAGGCAAGAACTAATTTCAAAAGTGGACCAGCTTCTGAGCCAGTTTCAATGTATTTTGCTTGGGGTGTATTTGAAGTGATTGTCAACCTTGCCTACATTATAGGAAGAGCTGATTTAAGGTTCTACAGACCAGACAGATTGCCAAAGAAAGTTCGAGCTATTATAACTGCCGAGCAGACGGCTGTAGTAAGTTCTGCAGAAAGTGAAGAGGAAAATGAAGAAGAAGATGATGATGAAGATTATGAAGAGTACGCGGATTATGAAGACGGAAATCAAGACGAATATGCATCTGAATTCCCTGATGATGAGCTTTATTTTAAGAATCCCGCAGTGGGTCGAGAATCTGATAGTGGCTTGACACCAGTGAATAACAACTTTGAAAAGAACTACAGTACAGATTCATACGGATACAATACCCCAAACACTTTTCTTCAATCACCACATGTTGGGAAACCAACACCATATCCCGATAATGATGAATTTAAATTTTAGAACTACAAACATATAGATATATATCTACACTGAATAGGTGCAAAATTAATTAATAGTACAAGTAATACGAGAAAGGGTTGTTGCGGTTGTTTTACTTTGTGGGTAGAGGTCGTGCGATGTTACACAAAACCGCTCAAGAGGCTGGTTCTTGAACCACGGGTCTTCCCTGAAATTTCAGTTTCATCTGTAAACAAAAATTAAAGAGAAAAAAAAGGATACATACATCAAGGGGTGCCTTGTCTAAATAATGACGGAGGTTTTTAACAGAGGAGCTAAATTATTTGACGATAATAATCAACGTGATTACAATCATGCCACCGATTCCGAGTATAAACGGTTAAGAAGTGAGGCTGATAGATTATTTCAAAAAAGACAACAGTTGAGTCAACAATCACAAAGTGCATACAAACAAGGTGATGGTCAAAAGGCACACGATTTGAGTGAAGAGCTGAAACGCATTTTAGCTCAAGCGGAGGAGTGTAATCGTAAAGCTGCTGAGTACGTTTTCCGTGAAAATAACGAGGATAGTGGACCAGATGAAATTGATTTGCATGGTTTATATGTCAAAGAAGCTGAATGGATTTTAGAGAGAAGAATTTATTATGCTGTCAAAACAAATCAATCCCATTTGAATGTTATTGTTGGTAAAGGATTACACTCATCCAATGGAGTTGCCAAGATTAAGCCTGCAGTCGATGAGTTATGTGATCAAGTGGGATTAAAACATTACATAGACAAAAAGAATTCCGGGGTGTTGGTTATTGATTTGAAAGGTGTTAATCTTGATAGACTTCCAAGCTCATGGGCTCAAGGAACAACTAATGTCGCTCCACCTCAACAAGCTTATCATGGAACTGGCCAACCACAATATCATCAACAACCAGGACAACAATCACATAACCAATATCAACAACAACAACACCACCAACAACAACAAGACATTAAAACTGGTAATGATTTACTTGATATGGTTCTTAAGATTGTCTGTGGTTGTCTCAAGAGTAAATAAAAGAAAGAAAAAAACGATACTTGAAATTAAAGTGTGTATTAGATTTAAATAAAAAATAATTAAACGAATTCCAATGAAGACGCGATATCTATTTGTTCTCTTTCTTCGCCTGTGTGCTTTTTGTTAATGTTGTCATTTACTAACTTCTCAACAACCACATGCACTTGCTTCTGAGTCCAAATGGATATTTATGGCATCATTATAATCGTCATTTACATCATTGCCATTAGAGGCATTTAATTCTTCTTGTTGCAATGCCATTTTGGCAATCACTTCAAAGGCAGCTTCAACATTTACTCCGTCTTTGGCACTGGTTTCAAAAACAGGATAGTTTAAACCACCCATTTGGTTGTTTGTGATGTTGTTCAACTTTTTAGATAATGAGGGTATTTTTTTAGAATCATCAACATCAATTTTATTACCTATTATAATAAATGGGAAATCTTGAGGATTAGATACATTTGATTGAACCAAAAATTCATCTTTCCAACTGGTCAAGTTGTTCAATGACTTTTCGTTCGTTACATCAAAACATAACACACAACAATCAGCCCCTCTGTAAAATGCAACACCTAAACTTTGAAATCTCTCCTGACCAGCGGTATCCCAGATTTGTAATGTGACCAGTTTGTTATTGTCAATGGTGATCTCTTTAGTTAAAAAATCAGCTCCGATAGTCGCTTTATATTGATGGGAAAATTTGCTATTAACAAATTGTTGCATAAGTGATGTTTTACCAACACCAGAATCTCCTAATATGATGACTTTCAATAATGTTTTCTTTCTAGATGATGACATTGGGTTTTTAAATGTATATGGAAAATAAATTAAATAAACTGTATCGTTCAACGATATAAATAGTCAGCCTTTTAATTATCTCAATGGTTAATTTATTTTTTATCTTGGGTCCTTTTTTTTTTTTTGGTTGTTGTTGTTGTTGTTGTTGTTATTCTCTCTCTCTTTGTCAATTGTTGACGACACACACACCTGAGTAAGTTAAATGTAGGAAATGTAAGATTGATTATCTGCAGGATACAACAGGTTTTTTTTACCTCCCAACAACAACTGCAACTTCAAATATGGAACTGAATAATAAAAAAATTGGTCGGCTTTGACAAGATCAAGTTTTGGTAGTATCAATTTCAATTGTATGTTTGTATGGCATATAATGTTTAAAGTTGTAGAAATATTAATCAATATTAATGACCAAGCATTATTTTAGAAGACATTGTTTCATACATTCTATCCTATCATTGGTGTTGTTGCCTTCACTGGATAGGAGGAGGACCAATATTTTGTTGGTGTCACAAATGTGAGATGTATATGTTTAGTCAGCATCAAATTAGTGCATCAATTTCATGAAGAATTACGTAATTTCAAGTAATCAACGGTATTTGCATAATCTTGATGTGCTTCATTTTTTTTTTTTTTTGCCACAATTACCGAAGCTTGCTATATATAAACCAACAATATTGTTCAAATTATTTTCCTTTCTTTATGTTTCTATCTCTTTTTCTTTATTCCTATTTTTTTTGCTATAGTAATCAGAGTATTATCAAATAACCATGTCAAACTTAACTTCATCAATTCAATTGACTAGACAATCTACTTACAAATTAAACAACGGGAGCCACATTCCTGTTATTGGATATGGTACTTATTTATTAGATCGTTCTCAGGCTGCTGACTTGACTTATGAAGCTTTGAAAGATGGGTATAGACACATTGATACTGCACTTGCTTATCGTAATGAAAAAGAAGTTTCTCAAGGTATCAAGAGATTTTTGGATGATCATCCTGAAGTCAAAAGAAGTGATATTTGGTTTACTACCAAAATTGACAATCAATCACAGGGATACGAAGAGACAAAAAAAGCCGTTGAAAGAATTAAGAATGATGTTAAAGATAACATTGAGTATGCTGATCTTATTTTGATCCATTCTCCGTTAACTTCTAAGGCTCAACGTTTAGGCACCTATCAATATTTGCAAGAACTTGTTTTGAATCCAACTGACTCGCCATTGATTGTAAAATCTATTGGCGTCTCAAACTATGGTGTTGATCATTTGGAAGAATTGTTTAATTGGGAAGGGTTTTTGATTAAACCAGTTCTTAATCAATTGGAATTGCACCCATGGTTACCAAGATTGGAATTGAGAGAGTACTTGTACAAGCACGAAATTTTGGCTGAAGCTTATTCCCCGCTTACTCAAGGGTACAAATTGGATGATCCAGAGTTATTATCCATTAGCAAAGAATCTGGCTTAAAACCAGCTGAAATATTGCTCAAATGGTCATTCCTTCAAGGATTTATTGTTTTAGTCAAGAGTGATAAACCAGCAAGAATTCAGCAGAATTTGGATATTTTACCACAAGGTAAGAAAGATGATGATGAATTACAAGAGGGTGTGAATTTAGGTGTGGTTAGTTTGAATCCAGATATTATAGAAAAATTGAACAAACCAGAATCCCATGTGGTTTTGACTTGGGGAGGAAAAGATCCAACTCTTTTCAAAGGTGCATGAGCAGGATCAACCATATTTAGGAAGACATTTTATATAGAGACAATTAATTTAAAGCATCGAAAAGGATTTTAAACCCAATAGCAGATATCATGAGGTATGTGTAGAGGGTAATTACCAGCATTGATAAGGTAGGTCGTGTGAAGGAAGGAAAGTGCAAAAAGATAGGAGAGACAAAGGCAAAGAGTCACACTAAAAAAAAGTAACCACACATTTGCAAAACCGAGAAACAATCTCCTATCTTAAATTCTCTCTCTTAGTATTGTTGAGGCTTTTATATGCAACCACTCACCAACTATAAAACCCCACTCTAAAACAGAACAAAAAAAAAGAGACAGTTAAACCAACTTCTTCTTCTTCTTCATTCTCTTTATCTTAGTTTATTCTAATCAAACGATGAGGGTAAATAATATTATTTCGTTTACTGCAGTGGCTTCTACAGCTGTTGCTTTAGTGATTCCAGATATCACTTCATTCTTTAGCAGTTTTAATCAAATTTTGATCCCACACCATCCACAAGCGCCATTGATCAATCAAGATCAGCATTTACCTTCACATGACAAAGAACAAAATACTAAACCTAGTATTCTTTCTAATCCCTTGAATAAAATAATTCCAAATCATTATATTGTTGTTTTGAAAGATGATTTATCTCAAGCGCAGTTTTTGCAACACCAAGATTGGGTTCAAAAGGAACATGTTTCTATTTCCAGTTGCAAACTGGAGGTCAACAAAAAACCTTTGGAATTTTTTCAAATTGATAATTTTGTTAAAGGTTATACTGGGTTTTTCACTGAAGATTTGATTAACAAGATTTTGGAATTGCCGGAAGTGGCTTTTGTTGAAAGAGATTCTATTTTCCATACTGTTGAGTTTGATATCCAAAAAGATGCTACCTGGGGTATCTCACGTATTAGTCATCGTGAAAATATTGATGATGGGAAATATTTGTTTGATAATGATGGAGGCAGGGGAGTCACTGCGTATGTCATTGATACTGGTATTAAAGTTGGTCATCCTGATTTCGAAGATAGAGCCCAATGGGGTGCTTCAATAGCTTTCCCTAATATTAAGCAAGATTACAATGGTCATGGTACTCATTGTGCTGGTACAATTGGTTCTAAAACATATGGTATTGCTAAAAATGTCAACCTTGTAGCTGTTGGTGTGATGAACATGTTGGGTGCTGGATCGACATCTGACATTATTAAAGGAATTGAATTTGTTGTCAAACTGCATCAAGAAGATGTGAGAGCAAAGAAGAAAGGTTTTAAAGGTTCTACAGTCAATATGTCAATTGGTGGTGGTATTTCTGATGCTTTAGATTTGGCGGTTAATGCTGGTACTAAAGCTGGATTGCATATTTCTGTTGCTGCTGGTAATGACAATGCCGATGCTTGTCAATATTCACCAGCAAGAGCAAGTGGTCCGATCACTATTGGAGCAACAAATATTCGTGATGAAAAAGCTAGTTTTTCCAACTGGGGTAGTTGTGTTGATTTATTTGCTCCTGGTGAAGACATTGAGTCTACTTTTATTTGGTCCGACACCACTGTTATGTCAGGAACGTCGATGGCTTCTCCACATATTGCTGGATTATTGTCTTATTATTTATCGTTACAACCAGATATTACTTCAGAATTCTATACTCAAGCTATTGAACCAGCTGATTTGAAGAATAGATTGATCAAATATGGTACTAAAGGAGTATTGACTGGATTGGATTCTGTTAGTCCAAATATTTTAGCATTCAATGGTGCTGGTGGTAACTTAACCGAGTTCTGGAGTTTATAAATAGAAAAATAATAAATAGGCGTATATAATCAGTATAAAAAAGGGGAGAATTAGATTTGTGTTTTGTTAATTGTATGAGTTATATTTAAGAAGGGGTGATGTTGATGTGGTAAACTCATCTAAATTTCAATACCTCTTGGGTTATGATAAATTACAGTTTTTTTTTGAACTCTACTAATCGACAATGCTTTCTCCTCTTCCTTTCTCCTTTTCAAGTGAATTTACTAAAGAAAGCCTTTCCTTTACCAAAAAGTATGTAATTATCTAATTATTACTAAAATGAGACCTTTTTAGTTTGGGACCCGTTGTGTGCACAACTCTTTTTTTTTAGGGGTAGACGAATCGACCATTACAAGAAAATTAATAATAATAGCAATCAAAAGAGAACCTATACACACAACAGACACAGACGGACATGCAATGGTTGCCAAAATCCTAATACAGTTGAATTCCAATTGAAATTCCTCCCCTTGTTCCCCCCCCCTACCAAAAAAATTTGAACAAACTATAAATAGTTGCAGATATATTCCAAACTTTTTCTTTCTTGATTTATATTCAATTTAATTAACAAGAACAACTAGCACAAATGGCACAAGGAAAAGTAGCAATTATTATTTATTCATTATATCATCATGTTTATGATTTAGCTTTAGCAGAAAAAGCTGGGATTGAAGCTGCTGGAGGTAGTGCTGATATTTATCAAGTTGCTGAAACATTATCTGATGATATATTAGCTAAAATGCATGCACCTGCTAAACCAGATATTCCAATTGCTACTCATGAAACTTTAACTCAATATGATGCATTTTTATTTGGTATTCCAACAAGATTTGGTAATTTCCCAGCACAAATTAAAGCATTTTGGGATAGAACTGGAGGTTTATGGGCTAAAAATGCTTTAAGAGGTAAATATGCTGGAGTTTTCGTTTCTACTGGTACTCCAGGAGGTGGACAAGAAACTACAATTATTAATAGTTTAAGTACTTTAGCTCATCATGGAATTATTTATGTACCATTTGGTTATGGATATCCTGGTATGACTGATTTAGAAGAAGTTCATGGTGGTTCTCCATGGGGAGCTGGTACTTTTGCTTCAGGTAATGGATCAAGAAAAGTTACTGATTTAGAAAAAGCTATTGCTAAACAACAAGGTGAAGATTTTTTTAAAACTGTTTTCAAATGAACAAGGGAAGGAGGTATGAAGTTATGATTGGTATATATATATATATATATATATCTATAATCAGAGTAGCTTAGTTTTTTTTTTTTGTATATGTTTAAGCTTAACGAATAAAAAGTCTGGTATTTTTTTAGACAGCTCAATAGTTTCCTCATGGTCATCATCAAGACTATTGGTTTTGCTGCAATCTCGTTGTTGCAACCGACCAACCAGTCACAAAAAAACCTGTTGATACTTGCAAATACATAAAAACAATTA
This sequence comes from Candida dubliniensis CD36, assembly GCF_000026945.1. Classification (NCBI taxonomy): domain Eukaryota; kingdom Fungi; phylum Ascomycota; class Pichiomycetes; order Serinales; family Debaryomycetaceae; genus Candida; species Candida dubliniensis. Next base: position 1,418,396 of record NC_012861.1, on the reverse strand, counting down.
ACGTATTACATTATAAAAAAAATATTAAATGGTATATATATAATTATAAACGACATCAAAAAAAAAAAAGAAAGAAAAAATCATTCCATTAATATTATTAGTTGTTGTTGTACTGCTGGTATTAGATTTATGTATTATTATTATTATTATTAATTGCAGTGTGGGTAGCAGTATTAGCAGTGGTAGCTTTATTTTTGATTACATTGAATACAATATTTCATTTCATCTTCGTCCAAACTTTTAATATAAAGACATTTTGATAATAAATCTGGTTGAACATTAAATTGATAATTACTTGACCATTCAATACATTGAGATAATGATTTAACAATATGAACTGAAGTTCTAAATTTAGCAAAATTAATTAAAGTTTCTAATTCATTATTTTCTTTAATTATACTTACTCTTTCAGCATTAAAAGTTAAATCACTTAAATATAATCCAACAAATGGTATACAACCTTTAGATGGTTTAATTTGATTTATAGTTAATCTAATATTTAAAAAATTTTTTAAAGGTGAAGCTAATTCTTCAAGATTTTTTAATAATAAAATATCACCAGGAATTAAATCTTTCCAAGTTTGTTTTAATTTTTGAATTCTTTGAGAAGTTAAAGCAAGTATAATTTGCATTAATGTAGCAAAATTTTGTAATTCTAAACAATGTTGAGCAATATGAATAAATCTTGATATTAAATGAATTCTTTCTTTTGGTGATTGAGTTAATAAAATTTCCGAAATTATCCAATTTACCATTAAATTAAATCTTGCAATTACTAAATTAACTCCTTTGTTTTGTATATAATAATCATCATTAACAATAATTTCTAACCAACTATTCACAGGAGTTAATTCTTTATTCCATTTTAATTCAATTAAATCTTTCCAATCAATTTCTTGTAACATATCTTTCTCAATCATGGTGAAATGATCAGCTAATGACCGTGAATCATACGATAAAACAAATGATATATGAGCATCATTAAACATAACATTCAGTACTGATAATAAATCACTCGAAGGAGCATAATTGTCCAAAATGATTTTCGGTGATTGATATTCAGGTGGAGTAGAATCAATATTTCTTGTTGGTTGTTGGAAATCAAATGTATCCATAATATTACTTCCATTGTGATTTTGCTTTGGTTGTTGCTGTTGTTGTTGTTGTTGTTGGTACTGTTGACTATTACGTGGAGTTGAAGTTATAGGATCAGATTCCGTCACATCTGAACTTGAATTTCTACGACTCATTTTGATTGGTGTTAATGGGGCATCAATTTGAGATATTTCAATACTTGTGGTACTAAGTCCAATTGCATCTTCAGTATTTGCATTATTAATTTCATTTAAAATATCTTCAGTATCATCAATTTGTGGTTCCACATATTCATGCTCATTTTCTTCATCTTCATCTTTTCTTTTTAAAGTCAGTTTAGATGATGATTTTCCTTCCAATTTATGTAATGCATATTGAATGGGGTCTTCAGTAGAAAGCATGGTTTCATCAGGAATGGCAGCTAATTCTTTTAATGCATAACTACTTATACCAGGTATAGCCACTGAATTATTACTAGAACTAGTAAATGCTGTTGATTGAGTTGATTCTTTATTAACAGTTCTAACTGAACTTTTCCGACTTTTCAAAGCTAATGAAAAAATCGAACTATTACCTCCATCTCCTGATGACAGTTTTGAATGATTACAATTAGTAACACCATCAACAATGGCAATATGTTCATGAAATGGTAATTCAGTTAATGCACATAAAGTACTGAATCTAACACTTTTCCTTGATCCTCTAGAAGAACTATGACGAGATAAATGACTGGAACTAACAACTCTAACAGCATTTTCTAAACTAGTAACATCACCTGCACCATCGCCTCCTCCTCCTCCTCCATTAGCTACTACTGAACGAAGATTATTAAACCCAGTTTTCTTTTTCAATCCATTATATTCGGTATTTTCAACTTTAAAAGAATTTGATTCATTGAAAACAGAAAATGCTGAATCATAACTAACGTATGATTTTATTGAATCTCGTTTAAATGCTGATCCATTAGAATTTTTCGACCAAATAGAAAGTCGTTTATTGTTGTTATTATTATTGAATCCATTACTAATGTTGGCATTTTCACAAAAACTTATTCTTTTCGGTTTTACCAGTTGTGGACTCATGGCTATACCTAATTCTTCAATTTCAGCATCATATTGAGTAATATTACTAGGAGTAGAAATAGATGACGTTTCATGTAATCTATTATGGGATTGTTGGAAACTGAAATTAGGTTCAGAATAATCCCCCTGTTGCAGTTGAAGTTGTTTTTTATCATTGCTATAGTTGGTAGTATTGGTGTTGGTTTCATGCAGAAAATCAAATCCTTCAAATTCTTCTTCTAATGGAGTTTTTTCAATTGATCCATCTAAATTAATATTCTCTTCGTCATTCCAATTAATACTTGTAGGACTTTGAAATGAAGATTCTTTTGAATTTTCATTTTCATTTTCAATTTCAATTTCATCAAGTAAATAACTTGTAGAAATATTTCTTGGAACTTTGACTGAATGACTATTATCAGTATCATTAACAAGATTATCAATTTTAACAATATTCAAATCTGATAAATCATTAATATCCATTTCAGTTTCATCTACTCCTCTTGTAGGAGAAACTTCTATAGGTTGTAAATCAACTTCACTTTTATCACCTCTATCTATTCCCATTCCCATTCGATCTGGCCTATCTTGTCTAGCATTTGCTATTTCATCATCATCATCATCGTTGTTATTGGTATCTTGATAATTCATCTCATGAATAACACTACTTGATTCACTACTAATATAATATCGAATCAAATATTCCAATTCATCAATTATTCTTGCACTTAAAACATCTACTCGTTTGCCAATTATTGTTTTTTCATTCATTACATTCATGGCATTATTTATTAGTCTATCAAGATCTTCAGTAGATGGTTTGGTTGACATGGTTCTATTAATTGGCATTTCTGATGATGAAGATGCAGATGCTGCTTTATGAACAATCAATGATTTTTTCCAATTATCCATTAATTTTCTAATGGACCCTCTTCTATTTAAATCTTCATTTTCAGTTCTAATAGAATTACTCGATGATGGTGGTTGAAATTGAGGATGATACATTTTTGGTGGTGTCATAGATGATTGAATATCATCAATTAATGGTCCTTCCATTTTCTTCACAGGGGTTGGTGGCACAATCACTGTTACTTTGGAAGTTGGTAATTTAATATTCCCATTAGTAGAAAAACCAACTTGACTATATCTTTTTGATTCTGAAAATTGTGATTCTGGAGATTTATCGTTTACGTCATCAACATCAAAATTGTCCTCTTCCAATTCATCATTTTCTTTTGTTTCCCCCTCTTGTTCTTGTTCTTCTTCTGCTACTGCTACTGCTACTGTTCCTGTTCCATCAAAAACTTTCAGAATAGTGGTTGTTTTTTTCAAATCAAGTGATGAATCTTTGATATTCATATGATTATGTCTTTTAGATTGCATTAATGCACGTTTATTTGATTTCAGACGCAACTTTGTTGGAGTTGTAGGACTAGGAATATTTGCAAGATTGGCATTCGACATTAAAGGAGATTTTGGTACATTAAATGAACTTGAAAATGTTGGTGATTTAAGTAATTTCTTTTGTTGTTGTATTGCCTTGATTTTATTATTAATAGAAACTCTTGATGAATGATGATGTAAAAGTAAATTATTGATTGAAAATTGGGGGTTTTCTTGAGAATTACTACTGGTATCGTCAAATATCAACATTTTGTGTTGTATCTTTTGGTCATATAAAGAAAGCATGGCTGATCGACGATATGATGGATTTGATCGAATTGATGCTTCAGTATTTGATTTGGATAATTTTTTAATATTATTTAAAGTCGATGTTAAAGGTAAAGTATAACTGTATGCACTATTATTAGTCAACATGGAATGTATATCAAGATCCAAGAGCCAAAACTCATTAATGATTTTTAACCAATGGATTTTCAAATCTCCAAGAATTTTCATAGTAAATAAGTTATGATGGTGGTTTGGTGATTCTGTTTTTGGGGTTGATTCTTGTTGAGAAATTAAATTAGATTCTAAAGTGATTTTATTTATGGTATTGGTAAAATAATCACATAATTCATTATTATTATTAAAATCATCAACAAAATAATTAATAATCCAATGTCTTAAAACAACAAATGTTCTTACCAATACTAATTTCCCAATTTTTATATTATCTTCACTCACAGAATTGATATATTGTAAAGCCCAAATTAATCTTGTAAGTAATAGATTCATAATTTCATTACTATTACTAAACATTCGGTAAGTAAGGAAAAAATCACAGATTAAACTATAATCAATAATCTCAGGTGAAGTCATTTGAATAACAAGAGCCTTTATGGTGGCATGATTAATTAATTCGGGATTGAATTCATCATATTTTACTAAATCTTCATTATCATTGGTGGTAGGTAAACAGGGGAATATTCTTTCATCGTCAAATATGGATTCATTATGTTTATTATAATAAAAATCCGGGTGAATATTAATTTGTTGATGAAGTTGATGTTCCTGAAGATTATGTTCATTATAACAAGTTGATGCTAATGTCGAAAGTATGTCATGAGTTTCTACTTGTTCTGGAGTTTTAAAAATAGATTCAGACTGTAGGTTTTCTTGAATATTATCTTGTATTTGGTTGTCGTGTTTGATGTCTTGTCCTGATGATGGCAGTTCAAGATTGTTTGGTTCTTCTTTGTTGTTACCAATATCACCAGTGAGATTGGTTGGTTCTAGATTATCTTGAGTCATTGAATGTGGAAGGGTGGGAAGAACTAAAAGTTGTTGGTTATAATACAAAAAATCAATTGATAATGAATAAAATTAAATTGATGGGATTAAGATATAAACAAAACAAAAAACAACTATTAATTGGAAATTAGTTTGATGAATAAGAATTAAATGATCAAAAATATAAACAAGTTAATTGTAACAACAACGATGAAGGGAAGGAAGAAACACACACACACACACAGAGTGAGACACAGATAGTTGGATACTATTTCAATAATAATAATATAGAAATATAGAAATATTTAAAAAAGTAAGAAAAATTTTTTGAGGTTTTTTTCTTTTTTTTTTTTTTTCGTTCTTCGTTTTTTGTAATAGTTGTTGTTTTTGTTTTGTTTATTGTTTGTTGATGGTTTGTACATTGTTACACTAAAATTAAATTACACACACAACACACACAGAGTATCTCTTTTCTAATTGGCTTTGGAGTTGAAATGAAATATTCAACGGAATATTCTTTCTTCCTGTCTCTCTCTCTCTCTCTCTTTCTTTCTTTTTGGGTTGAAGAATATGATATGGAATCACTCTCCTGGTTTTTAGTTAGTTGTACTCGTTAATTTTTTTACTGTTCCTAGAGTAACAATTAATGACTTAGTTAATTGAAATTGATAGTTCAACTCTTTCATCGTCTCATATAGATGATAGGATGTGATTGGGGGGTAAAGGGCACTTCAGAGTATTATAGATTCATTGGTGGTAACATTACTACTACGATCTTATCAGATTTGTGTTATAATAGTAACTATAGGAATTAACTAATGCGATTTTTAGTGAATTCTACAACTAATTTGAAGAATGATACAGACTGTATAATGTATATTAATGAGAGGAAGCAGAAGAAGAAGAAGAAGAAGTGTAAGCAAGCAAGATTATTATTGACATGATTAATTGAACACAAAATTAAAATATGAAAATGTGAAAATGTAAACAAAGAAGGAAAAAAAAAAAAAAAAAAAAATGTCGCCCGGGTGAGACGCGAAAAGAAAAAAATTTAATTGCAAATAAATTAACGACATTTGTTAGTGTGTGTATGTGTGGGAATAATGTCGTCCTTTCTTTTCTAACATTCTTCTTTTTTTTTTTCAATTAATTGTGCCATATTCTTTAAACACTTATCCTTAAGCCATGTGTTGATTCGAGTCTTCCTCAATTATATATATCCACAGTTTAAACTAATTACACATTAATATTTAGGAAATGACGAGGCTAATAAACTCAATTGAGTATGATAAATATATCTTTGTTGTTGTAGTTTAATTTCTGGAGAATAGATTTTTGTTGTTCGAAGAGGTTGAAATATTGTTGATTGACTATTATTATAATTATTTACACATTTTTTAAACAATTTTTGACGAGCGCAATAACAACAATAATAATAATGTAATCGGATTAAATTCTTGTGAAGGCGTTCAAAAGAATATAAATAAGCTACCTACGTACCACCATATCTTAATGCAAGTTAATTATTATGTGTAATTTGTAAATCTTATTTATCAAATGCATAATGTTCCGTTTGACCATTTTAAAAGTGGAAGAATAACAGAGAAAGAAAGAAAGAGCTCCCTCAACCAATCAAAAGTTAATACAACTTTGTGTGTGTGATTTAATCGGTTTTTTTACGCTCTTGACTGTTCCCCTTCGTTTTTCTTCTTGATCTGATTCAGGGACTACTACTGTATTAATTGAATACATTGAAAGAGTTGAGTTTTAGTGGGGAGTTTGGAATTTTTTCATTTTTTTTTTTTTTTTTAGTTCTTTCAATTCAATCATTTCTGTGGCTATATCTGTTTTGGGAAAGACAATTACCTAAATAAGATTACTAACTAACTAACTAACTAACTAACGAACTGACTGACTACGACATACATACATACATACATATAATTTTCTGTTGTAATTAACACTACTTTTTTTTTTATTATTTCTTTGTCTCTCGGCTTAATCTCTCTCACACATAATTCTCGGCCGAAGATTAATCAATTGATCCAAACTGGGTTAGTTGCAAACACCTGGATTTCTTTATCTATATATTACAATATCCATTCTATACATATTATCATTATGGACTATACAAACGGTTCTATCAATTCAATGTATATGTTGTGATAATTAACCACTCCCCCACAAAAAATTACTCCAACATCAAATGTGAAATCTATTCTTTATTCGGCTTCTTTTTTTTTTTTAAGACTCCTGATTTCATTCTTTATCTTTGATTAAATAATTCTTTGCATTGATTTAAAATATCTATTGGTGATTATTATTATTATTATTATTATTATTATTTTGTAAATTTTGTTGAATCATATTCTTTAAAGATGAAAAATTAGAATCTCTAATTTTTAAAGCATTTTGGAAAATTATACTTTCTTGTTTCATAATTTGTTTAATACCACTAGCTTTTGTAGGATTAGGAATATGATTTTTATTGATTTTTTTATTAATAAATATGGAATTATCAATTTTTTCTCCTTCTCTTGATTGATTAATTTGTTGTTGTATTGAATTATTATTTGTTGTTAAAGGTAGATTAGTTAATAAATCATCTAATTTTGGTTTTAATTGTTCTCGAGCTTTTCTTTTCCTTCTTCTTAATGATGATTTACTGATTTTAATTGAATCATCAATTAATTTATTAACAAATTTATCAGATTTCACTTGTTGTTTTTCTTTTTTAGTACTTTTAGCTAATTTTAAAAAAGGATTTTCATGATATGATGATGATATTTCTGATGTGTTAGTAGTGTTATTGTCATTGTTGTCATTGGCTATTTCTTGTTTAAATTGGGATATTCTATCTGATTGTGATCGTTTAGAAGATTTGTCTCTTAATGAACTTTTCTTTTTAATACCTGCCTGTCATTAAAAAGTTAGTATAACTATTAATTTATAATTAGTTAATAGAATAATAGATAGTTCGTATTACATACCATTGTGAGTGTATTGTAGGTGTTAGAAATAGATAGATAAATAGAATGAGTGGATCTTGCGATGATATTAATTTTTTTTTTTTTTTTTTTTTCCCTTTGGGATGTATTATTTTTTTGTAATATGGTGTGTGCACGTGATTGTTAGCCAGACACTAATAATCCCATATAATATATAATATAAACAGATTTTTGCATTTGCACCCATTATAACAACATTCAACTTTGAATGAGTATTTATATGTGTTATAATCTCATTCTACAATGAGAATTATTCAATTGTATTTAGAATATTGGATTGTTTCTTTTCTTTTGTTTTTCTTTTCTTTTCCTTTTCTTTCTTTTTTCAGCTAAAAAATTAACAAAAAATATATAAATATAAACTGCCATAAAAAATTACTTCCAAAATTTATAATTGAACAATTGTTTTTCTTTGAACTAGAACCAGTAGTAGTATTAGTATTAGTACTATAATCAAACTTTTGTTCTATCGATTCTTGTTCACCAACATATTTTGGTAAAGTTTCTTGAAAATCGATATTCAGTAAACCAAACCCATCCTCTTCTTCTGGTGATTGTGATTGTTTATCATCATTTGTAGATTTATATTGAAATAATGGATTAGGTAACATTTTCAATTCATTCAATCTTTTCATATCCCAATCCAATGTTGATTCAGTTTTCCAACACCAAAAAATCCATCCGTTACCTTTTTCTTCAAAAGTATAAAATTGTTCTTTTAAAAATATCATTGTATCAAATTTATACATTAAATTATTTGGATCATCATGACCTTGACAAGTTTCATTCCGGTTTAATTGTGATGGTTGATTTTTTTCAAAACTACCATCCCATCTTGAACCTTTACCAACTCCATTTAAATATTTAGTACAATCTGTAAGAGCACCAGAAAATTCCCCTACTATACTACGATGACCAGATTTATTAATACTTTCACCTTGATTTTTAATACTTTGTAAATGTTGTTGTAAATTTAAATTTATTTGCCAATCAGAAAATACCTCATATAAATGATGATCTAAAATATATTCTCCTGGGAAATCTTTCCAAGATTCAATATTTAAAAATGCATCATGAAATACTAATTTTGCTTTTATATTTTTTTTAAATGCTGTTTCAAGACAATAAATATAAAATTTCAGTAATTTTTCTTTATTTAATAAAATTCCTAATGGTTCATTAACTAATTGAATAGAATGGATAATTGAATTATTACCATATTTATTTAAAATATAATCAACTAATCGATAAGTTAAATTCATATTAATTTCATTTTCTAACCAAGTGGGAGTTTCAGTATATAAACCAGAATTATCAAAACCATTTTGTGATCCTGGTAATCCATGTAATCCAATTTGAATTAATAAATTATATTTATTAGCCCAATCAATGGCTAAATCTAAATATTTTTCTTGACCTTGAATATAAGGATCATTAGGTAATAATTCAAATGCCCAATATCCAATTGGTATTCTAATTAAATTTAATTTTAATTGAGAAATTTGTTTAAAATCTAATTCATTATAAAATTTTGACCAATGATTTTGTAAATAATTTGAACCATTAATATTACCTAATGATGAAGTTAAAGTATATTCATCAATTGGAATAGGTTTTGAATAATCACGTTCAACATTTTCATAAAGTGATGGAGTTATCCAAGGTTCAGTTACTAACCAACCTCCTAAACTAACTCCATATATTTTTTCAAGTTTATCATTATAAACTGATGGCATGGTTTGATACAGATGATTAATCATGTTTTCAAATAATACCGGGTTATTATTCAAATATTCATTTTTATCATTGAATCTGGTATCAGATATTTGAAGAAAGTATAACATTAAAATTAATACTAATAAAGGTAAAGATACAGATGTAGATGTAAAAGATCTGAACATCTTTTAGTTTATCAATTATATTATCGGAAGTTGGTGATGATGAAAATACTCTATTCTATTAGTTTTTATTAATATAAAAAAAAAGTGCAGTTTTGAGGAAGCACTGTTATTTGAAATAAAAAGTATATTTAAATTGGGTATCTGTTAATCTTTATAATTGGTTGTTTATTGTGGTTTCTTTAATTTTGAATATTGTTTATTCAGTTTTCAGTTTTTTTTTTTTTTTGCAGCAACAACAAACAAACAAACAAACAAACAATCAATATTTTTTGGAGGGGTACACAAATGAAAAATTCAAATTTTCTTTAATTACATTTGAGGAAACTATTAAGAAATATCTTTAATCTTGATATTTCCATATCTCAAGTAATAAGTCAAATATGAGGAAAGGGATGTCTTCTTTTCTTAGGGGTTTGTTGTTAGAGATAATATATCTTCTATATTATATCTATTGTTAGTGGGTTTGTGTGGGTATGTGTGGGTGTGTGGGTATGGTGTGTGTGTGTGTGCCCAAGTAAAAAAAAAAAAAAAATAGTTCTGTCTTTCTCTTCTTTAAAATGAAATCACAACAATTCAATTCCAATTCAATTCAATTCAAACGAAAAAAACGAGTGAAACTAATTTAATCAAACAAATCTCATCTCCCTTCCAGTTATATTCATTCCTATACATAACATTAATCAATAAGAGAGATACACCCATCTTCCTCCTTTACTAGATATCATTTATTCAATTCTTTATATCTTATAGAATTTTACCTACATTTTCACCAACAACATTTTCTTTGTTTTTTTTTTTTGAATGAATATTTGATTAATTTTCCTTTAAATACCATTATCACACAAACTATAAACAAAAGGAAATTCTTTTTAATATAAACTGATTATATTATTATAAATAACCATGAGTCATATAGATGGTGATGATCATATGACCCAAAATCTTATGGATTCTCTACAATCTAAAGATAATGATTTATCACTAGTAACATCAAATACCCAAATCCCTGATGTTGAAGTTGCCAATTTGACTCATGACACTGATGAAATTAATCAACTTTTTGATACTGCAACTACTACGGTTCTTCCAGATAACAACAACAACAACAACAACAACAACAACAACAACAACAACAACAACAACAACAACAAGAGCAACAAACCAATAAGTACTCAAGAGTTACATGAAGATGATCCTAAAGCAGTGCCGAAACACAAATCCACTACTTCAAACGAAGAATCAACTTCCAATAGCAATTCTGTATCTCCTAAACTCATTCCAAATGATGGGAAATCAACCCCTACAACCCAAAAAGAACTAAGGCGGAAATCAACTTTTGTTCCTGTGACATCAGATTCCAAACTGTTAGAACCATCAGAAGATGATAACACTAATTCAAGAATTTCAGCTTATGCAAGATTAGATTTTGAAAATTTCACATTTTTCGTTCAAACTTTGCAAGTAGTATTAGGAAGAAAATCAAATGATGAAACATTACAACAAAATGTCGATGTTCATTTATCTTCTAAAAAAGCCATTTCTAGACGACATGCAAAAATATTCTATAATTTTGGAACTCAAAGATTTGAAATCTCAATATTAGGTAGAAATGGTGCCTTTGTTGATAATGTTTTTGTTGAAAAAGGTTTAACAATCCCTTTGACAGATGGTAATAAAATTCAAATTGGCGATATCCCATTCAAATTTGTGCTACCTTCCAATGAACCAAATGAAGAAAATAACAATCAAAATTCTTCAGAAAAACAATTCAATCCATCTGATGCTATTAATTTAAGATCAAATTTATATTCAAAATCTTCCAGTCCTCAATCATCACCGAAAAAGAAAGTCCAGGTTTCCAAAAAAGTGAAGAAAGAGTCTATAAGCGCGTCTGATACTGCAAAGGAAACAAAACCTACACCAGGACCCGCTACCACTGCTATATCCCCCAAATCATCATCATCTCCAGCTACATCAACTACCACATCCACAACCACAGCTTCGACTTCGACTTCTGCGACTGCGCGGAAAAATTCAATCAATAGAAGGAATTCTCTACTAAAAATTAGACGATTATCAAATGCTAGAAGAAAATCGTTAGCAGCCAATGATGAAATTAACGAATTATTGAAAGATTTAGGTGTTACATCGATTGACGCAATAAATGAAGAGGATTCTGAATTATTAGATGCACAAATCCAAAGTTTATTAGATGAAGATAGTGAAAATTTGGGTGGAATAGAAGATAGTTTAATGAAGTTGGCTGAATTTAATGAATCAGCTATTGATGATGGCGATAATGATGAAGACGATAAGAACAACAACGATAATAATGACAATAATGATCAACCAGATATAGACGGACTTGTGAAATCCATGGAACATGATGCTATTGATGATGAAATCAAAGCAATAGATTCAAACTTGACTTTATTAGATGATGAAATTGCTAAATTGACACCTCTTATTAATGATACTAATCAAGGGTTATTAGAAGAAAAAGAAACTAAAAAGAAACAATTGGAAGAAGAAAAACGAAAGAAACAATTACAACAATTACAACATAAGAATTCATTGGCGAAATTTCCTCGTCGATCAGCACCACTTATGGGTAAACCTGCATCAATTCAACCACCGGCATCATCATCAATATATAGTCGTATCAATGGATTAGATAAGATTGGCAAAATAGTACCACCACGTCCACCACCACCAAAATTGATGGCTCCTGTGTTACGAGTTACAGCAGAACCATCAGCTATACGATCTCGACCACCTCTTCGTGCCATCACCGTTAGTGACTCATCATATATTGCTACTTTTTCCTATCCTAAAACAATTGAGGAACCTTCAAAATATCCTAAACCTAAATTGAAAAAAGAACATCACAAGAAACAATCCAAGAAAGTTTATTCTCTTGATGAAATACCAGAACCATATCGTTCGAAACCAAATATTGCTTTCCAAACCATGATTACTAATGTTTTGAAAACTGAAGCAGCAAGAAATGGATTAACCATCAATGAAATAACTGAAGCCATTAAAGAAGTATATCCATATTATAAATATTGTACTGATGGTTGGCAATTTTCTATTAATCATTGTATCAAATTCACTAAGATTTATAAACGACTTCAAAAAAGAGGTTCGGAATGGTTATATGCCATGGATGAACTTTATATAAATGAACGTGAAAATATTAGAATTAAACAAAGAGAAATGGCTAAAGCTAAGGCTAAAGCTGAGGCGTTAAGACAAGAAGAAATCCGACAACGTCAAAGATTAGAAGCACAAAAGGCATTACCTCATAATATTGTTGGAAGAAATTTTGCTCTGCCTTATCCTAACACTAGAGTTCCACCAAATCAATACAACCAATTTTCCCCGTCTTCTTCTTCTTCATCATCATCATTATCAAATGGTCAATATGGATCAACAACAATGGTGGGAGGAACATCACCTCAAACAGGCACTATTAGAGCTCAATTAGCAGCTGTAAGAGGGAATACAAATACACCTCTGTCTCCAAATCCTTCATTACCAGCCATGAATGATCCTAAAACTAAAAAATCATTAGAATATTTACAAAAGGAATTATTTACATTATACAAGGCAAGGAAATTAACTTATGACACTCAAACGGCAACATCACTTATCACTAAAGCAGTTGCTACCACTATTGCTCAAGTTAATAGTATTGGTGCTAAAGCAGGAGCCGGTGATAATGCATTAGTATTTTTGGTGGAAAGAGCCCCTGAAAAAGTTAGTAAAATTTTAGATATTGCATTAACAAAATCAATTAAAGAACATGAAGGAATTGCTTCAAAATCACCAAGTCAACCAGCAACACCTGGAATGAGACCAGCACAACTCACCACCACAACTTCGCAAACAACAACACCACAAACCAGTAATGTGCAATCACTTCCTATAAAACCACCAATATCAACTCCATTACCACAACAAGTTAGTGGGGTAGTTAACCTTCCAGGGCCAATTGCATCACCAAATATAGGAGTAACTAGTGGGTCTGGTAATTTAGGTACACCAACACCAACTACTAGTGTTACACCTGTTATGCAACTGCCACAAAAGCCGGTATCACCAGTGACTGTACCTGTGCCTTCAGCTCCTTTGGCAAGACCACCACTGTTTGGGAAGCCACCAGGATTGAAACCAGATTCATTAGGTCGTCCTAAAGCATTTGGGAAACCACCAGGTGCTGGTAGTTCATTATCTCGTCCACCTACATTTTTATCCAATAAACCAAGTTATAAAAGAGAACTTGAAGATGAAGAGAATGATCAAGCTAATAAGATTGCCAAAACAGAATAAAAAAAGCGAATAAATTATTTATTATATATTGTATATGTATGTATTTTTTACTATTTATATAAGTCTATGCTATTACTCTATAACTTTCAGTTTGTAACGTGGATACAGTGTTTGTAAATATTGTGTGGAAGACACTACTTTCATGCGTATAACTCAAACATCACCAATTTCATTCTTTTTTTTTTTGGTGGCAACAAATAAATAATTAACTGAGAACTAGTTCATAATCTAAACAACATTTGAATCTAGATATTTATCATTCAATTGGAATTAAAAAAGGAAAAAGATACAATTTATAATAACAATCAAATATACACTTACACATATTTACAATGAATAGTATTGCTCAAAGATATAGTCATGCCAATCAAAATGTTATTGTCAAAGAAATAAATTCCGTTCATGAATCACTTTCATCACCATCAAATATTCCTCAATTAGAATTATCACCATCAATTGCTATCCCACCAATTTCTCAACCTACAGATTTTTTAAGAGCTCATACTGATGATTCAGTTAATCCAGATTGTAAAATCAAAATTGCTCATGGTACAACAACTTTAGCATTTCGTTTCCAAGGTGGGATTATTGTTGCCGTTGATTCTCGTGCTACAGCTGGGAATTGGATTGCTTCACAAACTGTTAATAAAGTGATTAGAATTAATCCATTTTTATTGGGTACTATGGCTGGTGGAGCTGCTGATTGTCAATATTGGGAAACTTGGTTAGGTACTCAATGTAGATTACATGAATTACGAGAAAAGGAAAGAATTTCTGTTGCTGCTGCATCAAAAATTTTAAGTAATTTAGTGTATCAATATAAAGGTATGGGTTTAAGTATGGGGACTATGATTTGTGGTCATACTGCTAAAGAAGGTCCTACTATATATTATGTTGATAGTGATGGTACAAGATTAAAAGGGGATGTGTTTTGTGTTGGATCAGGTCAAACTTTTGCTTATGGGGTTTTAGATTCAGAATATAAATGGGATTTATCAGTAGAAGATGCTTTATATTTGGGTAAAAGAAGCATATTGGCTGCTACTCATAGAGATGCTTATTCTGGTGGTTCAGTTAATTTATATCATGTCACTGAACAAGGTTGGACTTATCATGGTAATTTCAATGTTGGTGATCTCTTTTGGGAAGTTAAAGAAAAGGAACAATCATTTGTAAATGTAGATGGTTAGAGTAAGTTGATTGTATGAAAATGTAAGCTCAATTAATATAAAATTTATAAATTTCATTGATAAGAATAAACTGGGAAAGTTGGTTAGTAAAGAGAGAATATATACATTGTGTCACGTGATTAGGGTTGAGAAGCCCTAACTGGACGCACGTGATAGAAATGTATAGACTCCTGCACATATAATTTTTATACTGAAAATTTGTTAGTGAGACGATGTGCTGCTCACACACACTTTACCTCCATACTGAACTATGTCGCACTAACAAACTCTTTTTCACACTATACACAAAAAAAATCTTTCTTTTGAAAAGTTTCAAAAGGTTCCCTTTTTTTACAATAGTATATCCATACAATAACTGCCAAAGATGGTATGTCCAAGTGTTTAAAAGATCAAAATGTTTTGTTTTAATTGGAAATTATGTGATAATAAGAATAATATGGTTTGAAGACGTGGACAAAGAGAGAGACAGAGAAAAGACAGAATGGATTGGGAGATGGATATAACTGGATTTTTCAAGATTTGGGAGTTAATTGAGTCAAATGTGAAAAGATTAAATACAACAACTAGTTGGAATTATAATGAATGAATGTAAGAATTACGATTATCAATTACAGTCAACGATTTGAATATTTGCCATACAAAATACCAACTCATATTATAGAATACCCATGATTAAACTTAATGATATCCAATTAAAAACAAAAATAAGACAATCTTCATCTCATATATATCAACAAAATACTAACTTACCTTTTTTTTTTTTAATAGTCTGACAAATCCCAAAATGTTATGCGTGAATTACGTATTGAAAAATTAGTTTTAAACATTTGTGTTGGTGAATCCGGTGATAGATTAACCAGAGCCTCCAAAGTTTTAGAACAATTATCTGGTCAAACTCCAGTTCAATCTAAAGCTAGATACACTGTCAGAACTTTCGGTATTAGAAGAAATGAAAAAATTGCTGTCCATGTTACTGTCAGAGGTCCAAAAGCTGAAGAAATCTTGGAAAGAGGTTTGAAAGTTAAAGAATATCAATTAAGATCTAAAAATTTCTCTGCTACCGGTAACTTTGGTTTCGGTATTGATGAACATATTGATTTAGGTATCAAATATGATCCATCTATTGGTATTTACGGTATGGATTTCTACGTTGTTATGGGTAGAGCCGGTGCTAGAGTCACCAGAAGAAAGAGAGCTAGATCTACTATTGGTAACTCTCATAAAACTAACAAAGAAGATACCATCCAATGGTTCAAGACCAGATACGATGCTGAAGTTTTGGAAAAATAAATTTAATGTATTAAATTGGTGTATAATAATAATAAAAATATATAAATAGTCATTGGTTTATTAATTTCTTTTTCAAAATTGTTGTCTGGCGTTTTTGTAAGAGGTGGTGGTAGGGTTTGTTT
The DNA here is from genome assembly GCF_000026945.1 of Candida dubliniensis CD36. Lineage (NCBI taxonomy): Eukaryota > Fungi > Ascomycota > Pichiomycetes > Serinales > Debaryomycetaceae > Candida > Candida dubliniensis. Next base: position 1,401,721 of record NC_012861.1, on the reverse strand, counting down.
TGGGTGATGTGGTAGATGTTGAATGTTTTGTAAATGTATAATTTGGGTTTTTGCTGGCATTGTAGGGTTGAGGAAACGTAGATAAATTTGCAACCCGTTTTTTTCACTCCCAGTTTTTGACTACATTCGAACAACTACGTGGACTCATATTTGCATTGCAACATTCAAAAGAAATTTAGTAGTCTACTACTCCCTTAGTGTAGTCTGCTAGTTTTATTAACAAGATCATTTCACGTGGAGCAACTACAGTAAAATATTTACCACGTTTCTTTTAAAGATATTAAGCACGAAATACTATTCTTTTAAAAAAAGCGCAACCAACACAAGATATGATAATTGCAAGAGTCGGGGAACCAAATGATTAGACCACTTATCGGGGTTACATTTGAATCAAGAGTGAATAATAGCAACAGTGATTCGGCTCAAAACAAGTCCATATTTTACGGTACATGCGTCAATGGCAATCTATTCATACGGCACTGGTAGCACGTATAAAGAAAAGCATTCCGTGCTATCCTGCCATCCATGCCGATGCCGGTCGCTAGGCCTCAAAACATAAAAAACAAAGAGATGGGCAAAAATTTTTGGTTATCAAAGAAGGAATACATTTTTGATGCCGCTCGATTCGTGGCCAATTTAGTTATACACAAAATATATCACACAAAAGATGATTGCTTCTTTTATGGCATTTCCAAGATCATTCTATACAGCTACTCCAAGTTTAAGTTTTATAAGTGCTGAACATGTTGGTTGTAAGCTAGGAAGAATTCAAGTATCAACTGAATTGTTGTTTTTATAGCTTTCCAAAGCATAACTTTATGTCAAACCATATTTTCTCAAAAGCTTTGTCCCTTGCATTCAAGAAAAAAAGGTAAAATTTGACTACAGTAAACAAATTTATCTGATACGATTTAAACAGATTTGGTTGGTTCGTTGGTTGATTTTATCGATGAATGGAACTAACTAAATCAATTTGAATTAGTTAGTTAATTAATTGCCCTGAGAACGGAATTTCCGATTTTGACAGGCGGGAACGGCCCTTCCAAATTTAGCACCATTGAGGTTATCGAATTAAAAAAAAAAACGCAAAGCTACGAATTGCAAATCAATCCGTGCCAACACAAGGATTTCATAACAGAAGGCGCAGTATGTCTTTGTAAATATTTATTATAAGATTGATAAATTTGAAATTTAAGACAAAAACAATAGCCACAATTATTGCTTTGTTGTTTAATATCTTGTCTCCTAAATTGTGGAATCGGGTGAAATGGGTGTGGAGTTGGGTTCTTATCAATTCGTAAAGCCTTCTCCAGTTGTCTTGTCTTTTTTTTTTTTTTGAAGAAACAATGTGGAAGGTGGGGGGTTGCATTAAATTTTAGTACTCTTCAATTTTAATCTCTGCTTATAAACCATTATTCCCCCTTTTTGTTATTTCAAGCTCCATTCATTAACTAAAGACAAAGTTAGTAACTATGTGTGTGTGAGGCAAAAATCAACTTTACTAAAAAAAAAATTTAAGTAACAAGAAAAAAAAAAAGCATTGAAATGCCTTTCAGTCTCTTTATTAAATTTTCTTCTTAAATCCCAACATTACTAATACTTTCCCTTTCTTATTATTAGAGGGACTAGTTATTATAAATATTTGTTAATATTCCTTTTTTCCTATCATTCCAGAAGATTCATATTAGCTCTTTTTTGGATTATTCAATTATTAATATTACCTAATTAAAATTATGGTGACAATAAACTATGAACCTTTAGAACATTTACCTCATATTGATGAGAATATTAGTCCTGAAGAAAGATCACACGTTGAGCAGTTGATTCGATTAGAATTGGCAAATCAATTTAATAATAACATTCAACATATCACTCATAATGATCAGGTTATGGCCAACCCAAATATACTACTAGAACAACAACAGCAACAACCGCAACAGCAGCAGCAGCAGCAACAAGAACCATTAGTGCCGACACCTATGCATCCTTTAGTTGATCAGCTTTTACCTCTAAATCAAAATATACAACCAACTTCAATAATGCAATTAACTCAAGAACGTTTTGAAGAAGAATTTGGTGATGAAGACGACTATGATGAAGATGATGACGATGACAAGCATTTACCTCCAGGTATCGATTTAACCAAATATACCCAATTCAATATAACATCTCCTTTAGATGAGGAAGAGAACTCATCTATTCTAGATAACAATAATCAACAAATTAATTATACCAATTTATATACCACATTAGGACATTCAGCATTACAGCATAGAAATTTAGAATTATTATTGCGAAATCAAAATGATTTGAATCAATTACAACAACAAGATTTGGCAAGATTGGAAGAATTAAATAATGAATTAACTAAAAATATCAATAATAAAAGAAGTATGGTTGATGAATTGATAACAAATCGTAAGAGACGTCAATTGAATGATTTAAAACCACTACAGGAAGAATATGAACAATGTTGGAAACAAAGTATTAATACAGCTATAGAATCATCCATTAACTCTATGAACCAGAAATAAATTATACATACATCTATAAATACATACAATGACTTTTGAACTCGTTTTTAAAAACTTTGTAGACTTGATTTATTATTATTATTATTATTATTATTATCTTTCTTTTTCATATAAATCATATCAGTTTTAGTACCACCAACATTTATAATTCTTGGACATCCTTCTCGATGTTTTTCTAATCTTACACATTCAAGACAATAATAAGCGGGAACTCCATTTTCATTATTTTCTCCTAAATTATTAGCACATAATATACATTTATTAGAAAGATGACCTTGAGAACAATCTTGACATATTCTAACTTGTTCAGTAGGTTTAACAAATGAATCACAAATTGGACATTTCCCATCACAATTTGAACATAATAATCCTATTGATTTACCAGGTTGTTTCATACATTGAATTAAATCATATTGATGTCGTGACATAATGGGTTATGGGGTGATAGTGGTGGTTGTGGTGCTGGTTACACTTGTGTGTTGGTTCCAAAAACGTAAGTGAATAATAAAATTCTGTGTCCTCCCTGTTAAATATTTTACATGGTTAGTTTTTTTTTTTTTTTTTGCCATTGTTAATACCAACTGTTCTTTTCTTTCTTTCTCCTGTCATTTACTCTAAGTACAATACAAGTTAAATTCTTGATATATCTTTTCACAAAAAGACTCCTGACAATAATGGATAAAACTAATTTGAAAGAATCATCACTATCAGAAGAGTGTATGATTTGTTTAGAATCAATTTCTCCATTTGATAAAGTTGGTAAAGTCCCCTGTTGTTCCACAAAAATGTACCATGATCAATGTATACTTCAATGGTCTCAAAAGTCCAATAGTTGTCCAACGTGTAGAAACCGTTTCCATAAAATTGAAATATCAATGCATAATAAAATAATCAATAGTATTGCCATTAAAGATAAGTTACTACCTAATCCAGCAATAAATGATATACCGTCTCAATATATTATTAATGATCGAATACTATCGGCAATAACAACAAACAGAACCATCACTACATCAATAGCAGAAGAAGTAGAAGAAGAACTTATTGAAGGTGTTTGTTATATATGCTCGATTAATTCAAGAAATGGAATTATTTGTCAAAATTGTGGATGTAATTTCCATTTAAATTGTCTTGGGGTTATAGAAGTTAATGATTTATTTACATGGTGTTGTCCCATTTGTGATTGCAATCAAGAAACTTGGGTTCCACGACGGACAAGAAGGATAACACCTTGGTTAGAGGTTGATCATCAAGAATCACGTGGTTCAAGACGATCGAGGAATACTAATGGATTGGTAATACATAATGATAATGATGAATTAGATGTTGACTTTTTATATAATAATGATTATAATGATGATGGGAGTAATGGGGGGATTTTAGAAAACTCATTGCATAGACAATATCATGTACATCTGCATCATAATCCAGTAATAAATGGGGGTGTTATATCAAGAAGAGAACAAAGACAAAGAGAACAACTTACAAATGAAGAAGTCCAATCATGGGAAATATTTGATGAAGCTCGGAAGAATAGTGAAATAGTACAACACGTCGGTACAAGTGAATCTACCAATACCACTTGTTCTAGCAACGCCCCATTTCTTGGAAGTCTGAATGAAAGAACTGTTACTCGACAAAGGCGAAAACGGAAAAAAGTGACCCCAATAGAGACTATTACTTCTACCTCTAGTGGTATGAGCACAATATCAAGTGATGGCGGCAGTAGAATATCACAACTTATAGATCAAGTGAAAACATCTAATGGAAAAGTATCAACAACTTATAATCAACAAATATCACCGCCACCACAAAAACAACAGCGTGCATTGTTGGTGACTCCTCTGGCATCTACTACATATTACCCTCAGTCATCATCAGACTCGCCAATGTCAGTCTCTCCTGCTGCTAATAGTCCTATGGAACTGGTTTCTTATTCTAGTGATGACAATGATTATACTAGACTGCAACAACAACAACAAATGTCATTGCTGAATCAATTTAGGAGAGAATTAACATTAGATCAAAAAGTTGAAATTCAGAAACATATACGAAATAAATTGAGACCGAAATATAAACCTAATGAAATCAATAATAATACGGACAATAATAGTAGTGAGATTATAACTAGTGAAGAAGATTATATTAAAATCAATAAAACCATATCAAGGAAAATTTATAATTATATTTTAAAACAAAAATTGAATGAAATTGATGAATTTTTCACAAATCAAGATAAATTACGAAATTTAATTGATAAGTATATAGAATAATGAGGTTAATATATATATATATATGTATGTATATCATCTGTCCATTTATCTTCTTCTTGGACCTTTTGGTTTATTAAATTTCAATCCATTTTTAGAAGATAATGATGAATTGGTAGTGGTTGTATTTGCAGAAGATAAGGAATTGGTACTACTATTGTTATTAGTATTATGAATTAATTCTTGAGATTCTTGTAATTGACTCAATTCAATTTCATCTAAATCTCCAACTTCGATATTTTTATCAATAGTAACAATACCAACATCATCATCGACATTATCCCCATCATTTGAATTAATCTGAGTTGTGTTTTTTATCAATTGATTTAAATGATTAATTAAACTGTTTTTGAATGATGCATAAATCATTCTATCTTTTACTGATGATCCTGATGGACAAGAATATATAAATGCCAATTTCCCAATTTGATAATTATATAAAATATATTGTGGAGAAATTCGTGTTGATGATGATGATACGTTCAAAGTATCAATCAATTGATCAATTTCAATTTGAGTATCAATTGACTTCAAAGTTAATAATTCTTTGGTGGTATCAATATTAAAAGAAAGTAATGATTTATTATTTTTATTATTATTATTATTGGATTCAATTGAAGAATTTTCAATTATTGATTGTAATTGTTCAGTTAATTCTGGAGTGAATTTATACAATATATCTTGATTAGTATTACCACCACCACTGCTACTACCAGTAGTAATAGAACTATCATCAGTCATTGATGGCAATTTTTTCTTAAATCCATGATGATTCGTTGTATAAAGTGATAAATTATTTAATTTTTGTAATGTAATTTCATCCTCTGTCAATAATGAAGTTTCATCATCTTTATTGGTACTAGATTTGGAATCACCACCAATTGATTTAATGAAATAATCTAATGTCAATTCGTCTAATTCTGTCCAAGCAAATTTTTTCAATAATTTATTACCTCCTAAACTTGTAATTAATGAATTTTTCGTTGATGCATAAAGCATTTTTTGTTTAATTGGAGCTACATCAGGTATAAAACTAATGAAATATTGATCAGAATTATAAGATATTATAATATATGAAGGATGAGGAAATTCTTGGGAAATTTGATTAATTAATTTTTCAAATATTGGTTCAAGAATTGTGATATCTTTGGTGGTGGTGGTGGTGTTGGTGGTGCTACTGTCAGATCCAGTGATAATTTGATCAGGAATCAATTCCGTGGAATCAGATGAAATCTTAATAATTAATGCTGAATTAGGAGATAAATTTTTATAGGCATCATTTAATTGTGATGAAATAGTAATACCTGATTGAGTTGACATGATTTATATAGAAATGGCAATTGTTAGAGTTGGATAAAATCGTTCAAATTTTGAATATTGAATATAGTTGTTCAACTGTTCGTGATTAGTTGTTGGTCGACTTTCCTCAGTGGTTTGAAATTTTGTGTCAAGTAAATTATTAGGCGTGTAAAGGTTACCAAAAACCCATTTGTTTTTTTTTAATTAGGTTGCCAAATTGGTTCAGATTATAAACAAATCACCCTTCAATTCTTTCTCCTCCAATGATGATGATGAAATTTAATAAAAACTTATTCTGTTTTGTAAATATCAAGTATAAACACCCTGGTTGGTTTAGCTGTGTGTGAATGGGATTATTTGATTTGTTTCCATTCTCAAAGGGAGGTGGAGCGGTAACAGAAACTACAATAGGTACTAATATTCCAACATATGATTCAACAAAAGATTCTATAAATTTACAAGTCAAATCATTATTATATTTATTTAAAAGATTGAAAATCAACAAATTAGCACCATTTTTGAATCGTGAAAATAATTATGAATTGAAATATTTTGGAAATACAACTATTAATGATATTAATCCAATGTATAAAAAATTGGATAAAATTTATGATTTAGAGAATTTTTTACAAATTTTAATTTATCAAGATGAATATAGAATATTAGTTGATTTTATAAAGAATAAATTTCGATCTTTATGTTTTATGACAGAATATCCTTATGGTAAGGTTCTAGAATCAACCCTGTCGCCAACAACTAATAATTTCCCCCAATTTGTTGATGATGATGATAGTTGTAAAAATTTCAAATTCGTTTTATTCCCATTGAAAAATGTTACAATTGAACAAATGATACAAATATTAACTAAGTCAGATATTTATATTGAACATAAAAATGTATCATCTCTGAAACGATATCTGATTGCCATGGAATCAATTAATGATGTGTTAAATTTAAATGGACAACAATCTAAAAATGGTACCACATTTGATATTACCATGAATGAAAAGAATCAAATAGTGAGACAATATTTAATCAAATTGGCCATTCATATTCAATTAACAAGAATATATCAAGAATATATAAAGCAACATCCAATAGTGATAACGAAAGATCCTTTTATGACACCTCCATCTTCACCAACCAAGAAACAAAGTCTTCTGTCAATTTCACCAAATAAAAAAACACCCACAATAAGAAAATCAATGTCAAACTTAACCCTAAACCTCAATGGTAACTCCAATACTACTAGTGTTAGTTATAGTAAAGCACCCTCAATACCTTCATCACCAATAAAGTTAAGATCTAAAACCTCAATGAATAAATTAAACAGTAAACCATCAATACTGAAAATGAAATTAGAGGAATTATATAATCCTGTGGCATCACCTCGTGGGAAGATAAAGCAAGATAAACCAGATTATAATAATGGAAGTGGTAAGAATACCAGTTCAGAAAATTATGATATTGATATTGAGATTGATAATAAAGAAAATTTTCGTTGGGATGTCTATAATAAATGCAAATTAGCAATTTTGGAAAAATTAAAAATTGAAAAATCCAGAATTAAAGAAAGACTTGTTGTTTAATTTATTATTGTTGTTGGCAAGTTAGTGAGGTTTTTATTTAGATAATTTAATAAGTGGGAACTTGACGTTGACAAATATTTATTCATAGATATATATATATCTATATTGAAAATTTAATATCAAAGAAGAAACATTGGCAAATAATTACACTTAAAACTGTTGTACAATAAGATAAATTTCAATTATTTATTATTCTAATAGTATACTTGATTAACAGATTGTGCTCCAGTTGAAGCTTTTAATGGTTGTAAATTTTGATTTGTATTGTTCTGTATGTGCAATGCTACCAAATGAGAATTCAACCTGTATAAAAAATGTTAACCAAAGAATTCTCTCAAATATCATCAACAAATTATCAAATCAATTTAAACAGAGAAAGAAAAAGATCCCACCAAATATTATCTTTACATTCTTCCTTGAAATATATAATCACAACTTTCCCGCCCCGCCCCAATGTCAGCAATGATTCCATTAAAACAAATAAATTTTAATAAGAATTCAATATTTGCTAAGACTCTAATACTATCAAAAAAATTTTCCAATAGTTCTTTATCAATGTTTCAAAAACCTCATCCTGAACAAATATTACGACCACCACAAAATAAATCCCAAACTCCATCGACTAATCCTGCTGATATTTTAAAAAAAAATGATATTTTAATGTATTCTACAAAACCTATAAATTATATTGAATCAGTTACGAAAAATGGATTTCATTTATCTAATAATTTACTCATTGAATCGAAATTAAACACCATCCCACAAATAAATCGTTCCACTAATGGTAGTACTAGTAGTATTGATAATGATAATGCCATTGGATTAATGTTATTACATTCAGAAGCATTTGAAATAAAATTAAATTCTAATACAATAAATATAACTAATGATTGGTACGTTGATTTTATTATGGATGATGATAATAGTATTATTAAAATATTTGAATTAATTCATCCAAAACCAGAAATTTTGATTGTTGGATTAGGTAAAAAATCTCGAATGTTATCAATTAATAATAAAAATTTTTTTTCAAATTTAGGTATTCAATTAGAAATTACAAATTCTAATAATGGAGCTAAAATTTTTGATTTATTAGCAACTGAACGTCCTAATGTAATTGGTGCATTATTATTACCACCAAATATATAAATGAACCTTTAAAATTATATCAAAGGATTGTATGAACATACTTGTGTATTTATTTATTTATTTATTTATTTATAATATTAATATGTATATAAAACAAAAACAAATATAAATGTAAATGTAAATGTAAATGAATGAAACTAATAAAACTAATTGATATAAATATCAGAAATCAAATCAAACCAGAACAAAACTAAAACTAAAACTAAAACCAAAATGAAAAAAAAAAAATCATGAATAATAAGTATTAATAATACCTTTTAATATAAATAATTCAATAAAATATATCTAATCTTTCCAAGAACCCAAAAAAAAAAAAAAAAAATAAAAAAACCTCGAAAATTTTCCCCCTATTGAACTCAACAACCTTTGCCTCTCTCTCTGATATTCACATTTATTCATCATATTGAGGAAGATTATTATTAGTAGCAGTTGCACCAGATCGTGATTGACCAAATTGAATACCATTATGAAACATAGACATTCCTTGTGGTGTATTACCATAATTATATAATCCATCAGGTGAAGTTCCTTGACTACTATTACCATTACTACTACCACTACCATCACCACTAGTAGCAGTAGAAGAACCAATATTACTCTCACTAATGGTAGTGGTATTGTAAAATTGAGGAGTATAATTAATCACACCTTGATGTTGAGGAGTCGACATTGTCATTGTCATTAATGGAAATTGTGAAGCAATAAATTGTACTGATTGTTGTTGTTGTTGTTGTTGCTTGCCTGGAGGTGGCATTGTACTATTACTAGGCCCATCTTGTGTAGGTATCATCAGAATAATTTGTTGCAGTTGTTGTTGTATCTGTTGTAGTTGTTGCATTTGTTGTATTTGTTGTATTTGATGTTGTTGCTGCTGTTGTTGTTGTAGTAGGAAATAATTGGTTTGTGGTGATGGTTTTTCAAATATTTTATCTAATAAAAACTTGGAATTCGGCGTTGATGATAATCCACCAAATTCAAATGATGAATGATCAGTAGTAATGTTAAAATGACTAGTATTCATACTGTTATTACCTGCAGATATTATACTACTATGATCTTTAGAACTATTCATAGTTATATTGTGATCTTGTAATGATGACAGTTGATGAGTTAATTGTGGAGTTGTAGTTAATGTCGGTGCTTGTGATTGTGCTGGTGGAGGCGGTAGAGACTGTGTTGATTGTTTGGATACAATTCTTTTATCAGATTTATTATTATCTGTTTGTAGTTGTTTCTCTTTTTGTTTCTGTTGTTGTTGTTGTGGTGGTGGTGGCTGATGTTGTTTCTTTTGATCGTCATCTTTAGTATTCCTCTTTTTCTTATTCATTAATGTATGCACATCAGTCAATACAATTTGGAATTTATTCATACCTGCTTGCATTTTGGCTTTATTTGCCGCTTTTTTCTTATTGTTCTTAAAATTGAGAGTTGTTTCTGTCGATTGTGATTCTGATGCTGATGCTGATGCTGATGCTGGTGGTTGTGGTGCCAGTTGATGGTTTTTTGTTTTATTCTTCGATTTATCACTTGTTTTATTATTGGTTTTGTTACCACCATTGTTATTAAAATGACTAAACAAATTTTGATTACCATTAATTGAATTAGATTTCTTTTCTGAAAATACCCCCATTATTGGTTTTTTAGGTAAATTCTTTGCTGGTGTTGGACTTGGTGGAACCATTAGAGGTTCATCATCATCTTTGTCATCGTCAATATCAATAACAACACTACTTTTCCCCTTGTTGTCATCATTATTTTTATCTTCATCTTCGTCACCTTTGGCAGGACTAGAAATAATAATTGTTGATGGTGAACTTGCTGCTAATAATTTTTGCTTGGCTGGTGTTTGAAATTGAATTTTTGGTTTATTGCTGACATCTCGAAGTACTTTGGATGGTGTTTGTAAGAATGCCTTCTTATCAAAATCTTCATCGTCATCTTCTTCTTCTTCTTCTTCATCGTCTTCTTTTTCTACTTCGATTTCAATTTTCTTTTGAAGCACTGTCAATTTATTATTCTCTAAATTTGGATTTTGATTTTCTTTGTCATTTTCATTGCTCATATTTTCATTTCCATTTCCATTTCCTATTGCTTCATTTTGTAATTCAATTTCATTCTTTTCTGCCTTTGTAGTAATACTTAATTTATGAGGTTGTCTAGGTGGAGTATCAAGTAAAGCTATTGATCTTTTAGTGGCACTTTTCAAAGGATCTTGTAAGATTTTCTTATTGGCAACATTATTAAGATTGAATTTTGAAGGAGTAATAGCTTGAATATCTTGATTTAAAGAAAGATTTAGATTATTGTTATTATTAGTAGTAGTATTACCATTATTCATACCAAATCTAATTGGTGAATCAATATAAAAATCATTTGTATTTTGAAATATTCTTTCATGATAAGGAGTGAAATTAGGGTTGAATTGATTTGCTGATGTAGCACTGCCCAAAACATTAATATTATGATTTATAAAAGGAGTTAAACCAAACCCTTGAAAATCTAAATCATTTATAGACGTGTTGCCGTTGTTGTTGTTGTTGTTGTTGTTGCTGTTGCTGTTTGAAAATACAAGTTTGTTTGGTGTTGAATTAAATAATAATAATTGTTCACTAGAATAAGTTTTTGAAATTAAAGGTGTCCACCCACTCAAGTTTAATGATTGGTTAATATATTTCGATGCTGATGCAGTTATGGATGGTGTACCCATTGTAAATTGTTGCTGCCCCTGTTGTGTTTGTTGTTGTTGATTCTTCAAAGATAATGATGTTGATGATTTGGTTAATGGAATAGATGAGATTTTGTTATGTAAAGGTGTTTGAGTGGAAATTATAGGTTTCTTATTATCATAATCATTATCATCCCTGGCTGGGGAGGAGCGTAGAAACTCACTAGTTGACATGTTTTATTGTTTATTATTGTTGTTGTTGTTGTTGTGGTGGTGGTATTAAGTCTATGTGTACAATCCTGAGAAATAATTATTCAAAATATATAAACAAAATATTAGGTTCAACGAATGATAGGAATAGAATATCCAAAAGTAATCAAATGGTTGGAAACGACAGAGGATGCAGAGGAAGAAGAAGAAGAAGAAGAAGTAAACAAATAACAAAATGTGAGAATCACGAAATTGTTAAGGCAAAAGAAGAAAGAGAAAGTGAGAAGAAGAAGAAAAAAAGTCGTGGAATTTTGTTTTGAATTTGTTTTGGAATTTGTTGTTTGTTTGTTTTGGTGGTGAAGGGGCGCGGTAGTCGCGGTAGCTGCAACGGTGGGCAGAACTAATCGCGGTAATGATAAGTAGATTCTTAGATTGCTTTTAGGGAAATATCTTCAATACCAAATACTACACATTCAATAGAAGAAATAAAATTCTTCTTTTAGTTCAACACTTGTATAGATTGTACCTCACGTGGGTTGTTAAGGGGGTCGTTTATTGGCTGAAATTCATCTAAACTGGGCGGATGGTTGGGCGGGCGAGGACAGAATGAACAAGAATCATCACCACCATTATTACCATTACCAGCTCATAAATAAAAATACACAAAATAGCAATAACAAATCTTGAGCAAGAATTTTTAAACTAGAACTAAATGTGCTTTAGTCTGTTTATTTGTTTGTTTGTTTGTGTATTCATTTTTTGTCTTTATGAATTTCAGTTACAAAATGTTAAGAAAAATAGGTCTTGGTTCTTTGGTTGTATTTTCTTGAAGTGGTCATTCTGGAGGAATAACATCTTGGTTTGGGTTAGTATTTAACTTTTGTGGTGTTAATACTGTAGAGAATTAGCCACAACCGATAACTTCCTGGAGATAATAGGAACTCGCATACTTGATTTCTTATAGATACGATTGGGTTACTCATAACTTTTCTAAAATGGAGAGATAATAACCTTGACAACATGAAATAGAGTACTACTTAATTGCATTGTTGAATGAACAATGTTGATGTAATAATCTGTCTACTTTTCTGCTTTGTTCTAAAAGTCATCTATTCATAATTATTAATTGTTGAGTTTAAACGACAAGTCAGAAGTAGTAGTAACAATAATACTATGACTTTCTATTTCCCTGAGTGAAGACAGTTTAGGATTCATTTGTAGTAATAATAACAATGTATGGTTCCTAAATTATTAACTAAACTTCACAATCACTTGTTTTGTCTGTTCTAATTGAATTTTGTATATATCCTTATAATGTTTATACTTTCTTAAATCAGGTTTGATTATCAGTAGAAACGGAAGAATGGTTGGTTGGTATATAGTGTTGTAATAAATCACTTGTTGAACATGGCAAAAAACATCGGAAGGTTGTGTATATAGAACAAGCAAAATGCTTCTATTGCATTTGTAGAATGTTCATTCATTCATTCCAACTTTGTTTGAATCGGAGTTCCTTTCTTATTTGTTTCGGTAATTTCTTTATAATTAGTTAGTTAGTTAGGTTTAACAATAATAATTTCTTTCTTTCTTTCTTTACATTGTGGTGGAAGAATTTCAAAAACAAAATCACAAAATTAAGAGAAATTGTAAACAAATACTGCATATTAAGAGATGTAAATTTCAAATTTTTCGCGTTTTTGTGTAACTTTGGTTTTCTCTTCATCCTCCCCCCCCCCCCTGAAGAGATTTTCCTTCGTACAATACTGGGAGCTATTTGGTAGATTCGATTTGATATGATTTGATTGGGATGGAAATAGTAGATAGTTAATGAATGATCACCCGTAATGAATTAATCTATATTAGGTTTAATCGGATTATTGGTTCGAATGTCTAGTGATGTAGAGTCAAGGGGTACGACAACTATAGAATAATGTAAGACTACATATGATTCATTTGCTAGTTATCTAAGGTTGGGCATGTATTTCAAAGGTAAAATCAAATATCTACCTTACTTAATTACAGTAAATGGAAAACTGTAGAAAAAGACTTCATATGGTAGCGCCATTTCACGTGACTTGTATATGTGAAAAAAAAAAACATTTCTTAATAATTTGGTAGTTTTTTTTTTTGGTAGAAAAACCCACATTTGGCAACTTTTAAGAGATGAACAACATCAAACAAATTTAATCCTGTAGTTTTCTAATCAGGGTTGCATTATTGGAATTCTTAATTTCTCAATATTTTACAATTACAAAGCACCCAGAAGTTAGACTCGATACAAAAGCATATAATTATTAGAAGAGGATAGAGAAGTTGGAAATGGAAACTAATTACTTTGGTGGCGTTGGAACATCCCTCTAGAAAAACAAGATAATACATAATAATTAATACTATTAATATCGCTATCAAATGTTAAATAAAAAAAAAAAAGGAACAAGATAGATAGATAGATAGAAAGCAAGAATTCAAACAAAAATGAAACAAACAAAAAAAATAGTTAAAATATCAAAAAAAAAAAAAAAAAAAAGTAAAGAAAACTATCAATATCAGTATCATCAGTACTTTATTTTTTTTTTTTCTATTTTCAAGAACAAAATTGAATACTATAACCCAAAAAGATAAGGGGAACTTTTTTTTTTTTAAAAAAAAAAACTCAAGAGTAACTTTTTTTTTTTTAAGCAGCAATTTTAGCTTCAACTTCATCGAAATCTTTTTCAGCAATTCTCAAATTTTCAGCTTCATTAGCCAATTCATCATCTTCATAAGCACCTTCTTCTTCTTCTTCATCATGAGCAGCTAAAGATAAAGTTGGACGAACAACAGCAGAATCAAAAGTCCAAGAAGCTAAAGCATTTTCAGCATCAATAATGATTTGTTTAGAAGCTTCATAACCATCATAAGCTGGTCTAGTTTCACCTGGAGTAACTGGACTTTCATCTAATAATTCTAATAAAGCTTTACCATAACCAGCAATTAAAGCAATTTTTTCAGCGTGTTCTCTAATAGAATCAAATTGATAATTAAAAGCAGTTTTCAATTTTTCTCTAGTAATATTACTCAATTGAGCTTCAGCAACTAAAGATTCAGCTTCAGCTCTAACTAATTCTTGTTCTAAAACATTAATTTTTGGAGATTGAGGATCTTTATATTTCAAATAAGCAATTTGATCAGTAATTTTTTGTTTTCTTTCTCTACTTGGTTGAACTGAACCTTCAATATCTCTAATAGATTTCAAAGTGATTCTATATTGATCATATCTATCGATAAATTGATCTTCCAATTCACCAACTTCATAGATTAAAACCCCCAATTTATCAGTGATATCACTAATATCATCTTCATTGGCTTCACCCCATAAAGATAATTGTTTAGCAACATCTTTTCTTTCACGAGAAGTGATTTCAATTGATCTCATTAAATTTTTTTCCATTTTAATTAAAATTGCCAATTTTCTTGACAATTCTGGACCTAAAGCCCCAGCAGCTTGTTTACGGAAAGTATGACTAATGGATCCTTTACCAAAAAATTTAGATTTGGTAGATGATGGTGGAGGAGGAGGAGCTTGTAATTGAGATGCAGTTGGAGCTCTAGTGGATCTTAAAGAATAAGTTCTATGCATTGTTTAATATTGGGCAATATGATGGATGGATGGAAGAAGGGATTGGACCGTAAAAGGGTGTAATTAGAATTGATAAGATTTAAAATAAAATAAAAGAAAAGAAAATATATATAAAAAAAAAAAACAAGTAATTTTATATTAAATATAATAGAAAAGAAAAGAAAGAAAGAAAGAAAAAAAAATTTTTGGGGAGGAAAGAAAGAGGAGGGGGGTGGAGGAAGGAAGGAAGGAAAAAGGAATGGTTGGTTGGTTAGGGCGTCCACTTAATTTCTCTCTCTCTTTCAGAATTAAATTTCTTGGTGGGATTTTTGGGGAGTGAGGTGAATTCCCGGCTGATTAAAATGAAATGATTAAATTTTCAAGCAATCAATCACAAATTCTTTTTTTTTTTTTTTTTTTTTTTTTTTTCGTTTCCAGTGACGAGAGAAAGAAAGACATAGAACAATCACAAAATACATTATATTTAACCATCAGACACGCCCGACAGAACACACACACACGCACATATCATCAAAAAGAAATAATTAGAATTGTGGTGGTGAGAATTTCAGCCAGCCAGCCATCTTTTTTTTTTTTTTTATTTAGTTTAATTTACTTCAACACTGTTGCTGCTGCTGCTGCTGTTGCTGCTGCTGCCAAACTTCTTCGTAATCTATCAAAATTTCAAACACCATCTTTTGAAGCCATGTGTGTTATGAGTTCAATGACTTCAAATCCTTCATAACCCCCCCCCCAGGTATCATCACATCTACAAATATTACTTGATTGTTCTAATCAATTTTGTTATTGTGGTTTCCAAGATTACAATTCCCCCCTTCTTCTTCTTCTTCTACATTGTCCACACCTTTTCTGTTTATTGTTGGATAACAATTGATTAATTAGCAATTTAATTTGGTGGAAGTTTCTTTACACATATCTTTTCAATCTTGTTGATCATGGAAGAAAGGGAGAGAATTCCAAACT
Source organism: Candida dubliniensis CD36 (assembly GCF_000026945.1). NCBI lineage: Eukaryota > Fungi > Ascomycota > Pichiomycetes > Serinales > Debaryomycetaceae > Candida > Candida dubliniensis. Next base: position 1,385,423 of record NC_012861.1, on the reverse strand, counting down.
AGAAAGAAGAATACAAAATTTGAAAATTTCTTCTTCAACTGAAACAGGAAAGTTATTTTCTTAGTTTGGTTTGTAGAATGCTTTTTTTTTTTTTTTAAAAAAAAATAAAGAAATATTAGGAGAGGCGGCGTCAACATCGTGATTTGTAAATCTGTCTAATATTTCTTATCCGTTTAACTAGATAATTTGGTCTCTCTTAATTAATTAGATGATTATTAAGGTATTATCAATTAAATCTGGGACCTGAGTAAAACAATCATATTCAAGATTATAAACTCTTTCTTTAGACTTGTAATTTCTTGATACTAAAACTTCTGGAAATTCAGTCAACACCAAGTAAGAAAATAACAGATGATATCAAGACAAATGGGCGTATAATTGGGTTAATGTTTTCGCACAAGAAGGAAAACAATTCATTCCTTCATTTTCTTTCCATTTATGAAATTTCACTTTGTCAATACATTTATTTTTTTGTCTTCCCCGCCACCCACCAACAACAACAACAACACCGCGTCGTTATTCACAACTTACAACCTCCAGGGTTTTCGATTTCAAACCAAATATATTACCAAGACTAATAACGTGTAGCGATAATCTCTTCAGTTTTCGTTAATAAACTGGCCACCCATCAATGTCAAGAACTCTATCATTTAAGTTTACTACTTTTTCTCTCTTCTTCAATTCCAATTTGGTAATGCTTTGATTCGATTTTAAACATTAAGTAATTTAACAGTCATGTGATTCTCCCAAAATATAAGAAGCTTATGGACAACGATAGACCGATCAACCTGTCAAATATTTGAATTTCATAGAGTAGTTTTCTATTTACCAAAATAACCCCCACAAACACTAATACGATATTGACATACAATACTTTGCACATATTAACATATAATATTAAAGATAAAAATTACTAACGACACAACAACAACAACGACAAAAACTTTCAAATTAATTGATTAACAGTATCAATTATACTTTTTTCCAATGGAATATATTCAAATCCAAGAATTTTTTCAGTTTTAGTACTATCAACTCTCCAAGGATAATTTGCAATTTGTTCTTCACTTTTAACAACATCACCTTCAGGAATATCCAATGAAGGGAAATTCTTTTTAATTAAATGAGCAATTAATTCTTTAGTGAAAATTTCATTATTTAAAAGTAATCGTTGACCAATAGTATTATTATTTTCAAAGGCAAGAATATGAGCTTTAGCAACATCACGAGCATCAATAAATGAAGCCACAAACGAAGGAATTGAATCATTTGATTTCAATTTCAAAATTGAATTAACAATTTCTGCTGAAGATCTTAATACCGCTGATTTATCTTTAATACCAAAAGCTTGAGGTCCAAATACAAACAGAGGATTAACTACTGCAAGTTTAAAATTTATTTGATTGTCATTCCCACTTTGTTCATCAATAAATTTCCAAACTTCTCTTTCTGCTAAAGTTTTAGAAGCATAATAAGCAATAATTGGATTATCAAGACCTTGTTCAAAAGTAATTGGATTCCAATCTTTTTCCAGGATTATTTTAAGTTCAGTTTGTTCATCTCCAAATGGTTTAATAGCAGCAATTGATGAAGTTATAACTACTCTTTTAATATTATCATTACCATATTTTTTAATTGATTGTAAAACATTTTTTGTCCCATCAATAGCTGGATTTAAAATATCCCGTTCAATATTATCAGTAGGAAATGGAATTGGTGAAGCCGTATGAATGAAAATACTAATTTCTTTATGATTTTGTAAAATAGAATCAAATGCTCCAAATGAAGTAAGACTTTCCACTATAACATAATCAAATTTAGCAGTACCAGTAGAATCTTGATGATGAGCAGTAATTAATTCTTTCAATTGTTCACCTTTAGTATGAGAACGAACTGATCCAATCACTGAATAACCTTTAGATAATAATTGTTTAATAATATGTTGAGCAATATATCCAGTTGCTCCTGTGATAAAAACTGTTTCTCCAGACATTTGTTATAATGAATTTGATAAGTTAAATTAAATTAAAAGAAGAAAGAGAAAATTAAAAAACCACAAGATATTTGCAACGGCTTTTATATAGTTGAAAAGAAATAAACTCCTTGTTTGATTGTTTTACTTTGCCCTCCCCACCACCCCCTTCACTCCCTTCACTCCTTTTAAAAAAAAACTTTTGCCGTTGAATCCATTTAGTTCTTTGTTTGTTGCCAACACCACCACCACCACCATTCCATCAATTCGTCATTTATTATGATTGTGGTTTAACATCCACAACGTGTTTGTATGTATGGAAGTATGTCAACCTTTGGTTATTTAGCCTTATAATTAGTAAGCAGACATTTACGAATTTATAATTACAATAAAGAATATAAACGGAAGTAAAATAGAAAAATAACAACACAACCATTAGCATGTTCATACATATCTGTAAATTCCTAATTACGTTTAATGATAATTTGATTGCCACATTAAATTAAAATGCAAGTGCCAGGAGTTAACATCGGAGTTTATATATCCCTGAACGGACTTACTTACTTACTTACTTACTTACTTACATACATACATACCTCAACTAAAATTATAACCAATATGACCTACCTACAAATTCTATACCAATTACTTCTTCTTCTTCTTCTTCTTCTTCTTCTTTTTGATGTATTAATATATTCTTTATAGACTTTAATTTTTTTTTTTTTTTTTTTTTTTTTAATTTACAATTTACATTGAGAAGATTCTTTATTTTTAGCTTCAAGGATTTGATTAACTGAATCAATCACACTTTTTTCAATTTCAATATATTTATCACCGAAAATAGTTTTAGTTTTAATAGTATTCCAAGAATTTTTTAAATTTGATTTATTAATTTCACCTTTAATAAATTCACCTTTTGGTAAATTCAATTGAGGAAAATTTTTATTAATTATATTAAGTAATTTTTGATCATTATAAAAATCTTGAATTAATAATAATCGTTTATTTTTAGTTTTTTCAGAATTTTCAAATGCTATAATATGAGCTTTAGCAACATCTCTAACATCAATAAATGTATTTATTAATCGAGTTGATATTTTAACTTTATTTATATCATTGGTTGGTAAATTTAATAATCGAACAATTTCTTGTGATGAAGTATTCAATTGTAAATTCTTCTTCTTCTTGTTATTGTTATTATTATTATCATATTCAATATTAATGGGGAATGCTTGAGGTCCTAATACCATTCCTGGATTAATAGTTGTTATATTAAATTTTGGGGTTTCAAATTTTTCAAATTTCCAAACTTCTTTTTCAGCAAAAGTTTTCGAACCAAAATATCCATAAACAGGATTTTTCAATGCCATTTCCCAAGTAATTGGATTCCATGAATTTTCATCAATTATCAATTCTAATTTAGAATCATTATTTTGAGGAAATTTCTCAAATTTCTCAAATTTCCCAAATTTCCCTACAGCAACTACTGATGAAGTAATTACTACATGATTAATATTATGACCATATTTTTTAATGGCTAATAAAGCATTTTTAGTACCATTAATTGCTGGAATTAATAATTCTTGTTCAATATTTTCTGCTTTAAAATGGAATGGTGATGCTGTATGTATAAAAATTTCAATTTCAGGATATTTTTGTAATACATTATCAAATGCTCCTAATAATGAAATATCTTTAATAATTATATAATTAAATTTACCATTTTTAAATGATGATAAATTAGATTTAATTGATTCTCCTTTAATAATGGATCTTACTGATCCAATAACATTATATCCTTTTATAATTAATTGTTTGATTAATTCTTGAGCAATGAATCCAGAAGCACCAGAAACAAATACTGTAGTAGATGGTTTAATTTTATCAGTCATGAAAAAAAGATGGATATGAGAATGAATGAAAAAAAAAAATAAAAGTAAGGGAACAAACATTCAATTAATGTAATAGTAGGATATTGGTTATTATTTATAAATGTTGATTTGGTTGAATAATTATCACATTCATATTTTATTATTAATTAATTAAGAATAAGTTTTTGTGTGATGAAATTAAAATGTGAGAGAAGAATAAGAAGAAGAAGAAAACGAAAAAGAAGAAGAAAAAGTGTGGAGTAAATAGAACAACAACAATAACAAGGATTATAAACGATACAACACAAGTAAAATAATAATATGATAAACCAATCAAAATCAATTGTACTAAATTGATTGATTATTGATTAGTCTGATCGTTATTGAGATTACTTATTTAACCTGGTTATGTTTAAACTTTTGTTTATATGGTATCTCTAAACTGTGATTACATTTAACCAAACCAATTCAAAGTTAGATACTCTATATCATCTTACAACCATTAAAGATTGGTTAACATAATAGAAAACCGACTCAATCTTACTAGATTTAAGCGTATTCGCTTGAAACACCCAGAAATTTGACACTTTTTTCTCGTTGGTGTTCTTTTTTTTTTTTGGCTGCGAAAATTCGGTCCAATATTCTTTAAAAAAAAAAAAAATTCGTGAAAATAAATCGTATTCAATAATAATATTAAATAAACACATATTATACTAAAAGTAAATAAACAAATATTAATTAACAACAATAACAACAACAACAACCCACCACATCACATCAATTTAAATCTTATTTTTACAACAAGCTTTTTCATTATTATTATCAGCCACCAACACTGATTTATTAAATCCATTATTTGATTGAGGTAAATCTAAAGCAGGATTTCTATCAAAGAAATTAGCTGGAGCCAATTGAATATTATGAGTTTCTACTGGCATAACTGGGAAATCTTCAACTCTTGGAATATGAGTAAAACCCATAGTTGCCCAAACAACAATATCATCATTTCTAACTGAATCAATTCCATTAGCCCATTCAGTTATACCAGTATCAATTTTACTTTGATTAGTAAATTCTCCAGCGGCAAATAATTGATGATCTTTATATTTAGTCACCCAAACTTGTTGAGTAGCAAATTTTGCTCGTTTAGAATTAAATGAATCAGGATCAGCTAATAACATTTGTCTAGCTGGCATATTAATTTTATAACCAACAGGAGTTTTCGATATTGGATTAATAATATTTTCATTAATGATTTTATAAGTTCTATTATCAAATGGAGCTTGTTCAATATATCCTGATTTTTCAACAAAATGTCTATCAGTAACAAATCCAATTCCATAAGGATTAAATTCATCTCGAGGTAATTTAATGGCATCATCATAAACAACTGAATTCAGATGACCATCAATGGCAGGATCAATTCTAAAATTTAAAATATGTTGATGATAAGCTGCCATAACATTTGGACCAACAATTGTACCCCAAGGAACTTTAACATTTTCATCAATTGGCATAGTTGATAAAATCCCTGTAGCTCTAACTTCAATATCAATAGATCCATCAGTAACAAATTTCAAATTAATAATATATTCATAATTAGCCACCGTAGCAATAGTTTGAACAATAAAAATTCTTTTCCTAGCAACAACAGCATTATCAGTACGATAATTAACATGTTTATATAATAATCCATCATCTTGTTCATGCATACAAACCGTATTAGGAATTATAAATGGTTCACCATTACTATGAATACCATGACCATCTAAATATTTAATAACTCCTAAACAATCACAACCTAAAGCTAATTTATTACCATTAACTCCAAATCCACAATCACCTAAATCAAATGCTTGTTTTCTATGATAAGGAGCTCTTGGATCACCATAAGGAACTGTCATTTCTGATAAAGAAATTCTATAAAAAGTTTGTCTACCTTTAAACCAACAATCATAAATAGCAAAACCTTCTCTTGAATTTGGTGATACTCTAAATTCCCAACCTTGCCAAATAACTTTATTATTATCAATAATTTGAAATGATGGACCTTCAGGTTGTGAAATCAATAATGGTTTAACATTTCTCATTTTAGTTTCACCATTTAAATCAGGATGATATTGAACACAAGGAACTTGTTGCCAAGGACCAGTTGGAACAGTTTTATGATCAAATCCACCAGGTAAATAATCAATACGAATGAATTTTTTGGTAAAACATTCAAATACTGGAGAAAATTTTAATGGTAATGAATAATGATTAGATTCACTATGACCATTTCCAGCTAATACATACATATAAAATTGAATTAATGGTCTTGATTCATTAATATCATCAGTAGCATAAATCCAAGGATCATTTCTAACTGAATAACCTGAAGGTAATTTCAATTTATCAATTTCTGCTTTAACAATTGGATGATTATTACAATATTCTTCCCATTCCATCATATCATCAGGTAATAAAGGTCCAATAATTCCTTTTGGTAATTGAATTTTTGTAATAATATGACCAATAGTAACATTAACTAAAGCTTTATTAAATTCCATAGTATTAGTATAATAATATAAATATAAAATTCGAGGAATTTTTGGTAATGATAATCCTTCTCTTTCAGCAATAATATATTGTTTCATATCTTTTTTAGGTGGATCAACTCGATCAATTTGAACAAAATGAACATTAGCTGATGCTGGATAAGCATCTTTAACTAATTTAGAAGCTAATCTAATTTCATAATCTTTAACTGGTTGGAAAGGATGAATAGTTGATGATGATGATGATGACATGGTTATGTTTAATATTAATGAATAATTAATTAATTAAAGTAAAAAAAGTAAAAAAAGTAAAAGAAAGAAAGATCTCCTAAAATAGAATCAAGTTATGAAGAATTGCATAACTATTTATAGATAAATTTTGAAAAAAATAAAAAAAAAAAAGAAAACGGTTCATAATCCCATATCAATCTATCAATCAATCTATCAATTTATCTATTGGTGGTTATATTATCAAAACTGAAAAAAAATGTTTTAGTCCATACAAAATTGTTAATACTATAATGAGTCTCTTGAAAACTCAATGTATGAGTGTGTGTGTGTGGTTATCGGTTCGACGTTCCCAATTAGGAAGGTGGGATCTTATACTCCAAAAACAGATAAAGATTGCGCATTCTATCCTCCTCCTCCTCTTCCTCCTCTTCCTCCACCCAAATCTTAACTGAAGTAGATTCGCTTTTTTTTTTTATTGTATTGTATTATATTGTATTGTATGGGTAATAGAGATATCAGAGAGAGTCATAAAGTATTATTCTTATTATTATTACATATTATTATATATTATTAAACATCCCATTCCTTTGTTTATGCACATCTCTATCATTAAATTGATGAAAACATAATTTTTGATAGTAGTAGTATACTATACTGATTATCTAATAATAATGTTATTCTTTTTCTAATCCATTTATCGTAAGATGAGGACGGGGACGGGGACGGGGATTAGTTGATTAATAATATTATATTATCGGTTCTAATATCCTAATTTTCTTTCATTGATGGAGAGTTATTGATATACAATAGTGTATATATATACATATATATATATTATTTATGTAAATTGATGTATAATTCTGACAAACCCTTCTTCCCCCTCCCCCCCCACCACCCACTTTAAAGATAAGAATTGGTTTTTTATTTGTATTGAGAGATTGACTCCGACAGTACTTGATTAGTTAGTTAGTTAGTTAGTTAGTTAGTTTGTTTGTTTGTTTGTTTGTTAGTTTTTTTTTCACTTCTTATTAACTTGTTTAAACATACTTGTTTAAACAGAGTCATATATATATATATATCACCAACCAACCACACCAATAAGAAATTAGAAAAGTAAATCAAATTGCAAAAAAAAAGCGAATCTAAAGCGCATCTTGAATTACCCAATTTGAAAAAAAAATAAAATCATTAAAGAAAACGGCAAAAAATAAAACTAAAAAAAAAACTAGCCAACCAATAAAATACGGCAAAAACTTTTTATTGGATATTACACCATGATTTATTTATTAAATATTGACATTAATGGAGCGCAAAATAGTTTGAAAGGAATTCAGAGGTTATGTTTTTATTGATAATGAGATGATTTATTACATGATTAATCTTAGAAGAGAGACAAAGTATTTTTTTATTTTTTATGTTTTTTTTTATTTTTTTATTTTTTTATTTTTTTTTTTCAAACTTAGCTCTCTCTCTCTTTCAAAACAATCTTCTTTAAGGTTGATGGTTTTTAACTTCTTCTGGTAATAATATTAATAATTAGATAAATTAATTGAAATATTAAGTAATTGACAAAACAACAATAGTGGAAAACTTGTAAACTCTCCTCTCCTTTTATCTCTTCTCTCATCTTTTCTCTCTACCAAAGATAATTAAATATAATTGAGAATTCTAGTTGGTCAAAAGTTTGGTTCAAAATCTGAGTATTATAAAACAACAACACGCAACACACAACAGCAGCAGCAGCAGAAAGCAAGCAAGCAAGCAAGCACCAATATAATAGTAGCTAGCTAGCTTGTTTGCTTGTTTTCTTGCTTTATAAATCTACATTTTAAATAAATATTGTGAAATTTTTTTTTTTGATAAAATAAATAAAAAACCAGTTTATAAAACATATATTAAAAATCTCTTGATATATATATAAAATAAAATAAAAATGTCAATTTCTAAAGAATTGACTCGCTAGATTATTATTATCATTATTATTGTTAATAATAGTAATAATAGTAATAATATTAATAAATTAGTAAGTAACTATAGTTAAAACTAAAGTAATTAAAAATAAAATGAGGAAGATGCTTGAAAAAAAAAAGACTTTAAGATGGGGAAAAATTATTACCAATAAGCTAAAACATTTAACATTTTCACAAATGGATTATTATTATTATCAATGAAATGTAATTTAATCTTTCTTAAAAAACAATTAAAAAGAATAAAAGAATAAAAGAATAAATGAAAAAAAAAAAAAAAGAAAGGGGAATTTCATCCAATTTAAATAGTATTTGGGAACACTAATAATAATAACCTTTCTCGATCTCCTTGGGTTTCAATTTATGAGTATTGTTGTTGTTGTTGTTGTAAGGAGACAAGATGGGAGAGCGGAATCGGAATGGAAATGGGAATCACCTGATTACATTTAATTAAAGAATAAACAAATAAACCAACTATGCAGGCGAATGGGCGGGCAGGCGGCCAATTATAAATTAACATGTACCATCATAATCATCATCATCATCATTAATATTAATATTAATATTCTTGGAAATAAATTAAAGAGTTTGACAACTATTGCCGATGAAGCTATATTTTTATTTTTTTAAAATTGGACAGAAAGAGAGAAAGAGAGAAAGAGAGAAAGAGAAAGAGAGAAAGAGAAAGAGAAAGAGAAAGAGAAAGAGAGAAAGAGAAAGAGAAAGAGAGAGAGAAATTGTTTGAAATTTATTTATGTAAATTATTCATGATTAAATGAAACTAAAATAAAAAAAAGAGAGAGTAAGAGTAAGAGTAAAAGAGAAAGAAGAGAGGGGGGGATTATAATGGTTGCAATTTTAAGTTGCAGCAACTTACAATTTCTCTCTTTCTCTCTCCCTCTCTCTCTTTTTTTCTATAATAAAAATTAATAATGAATTTGATTGCGAAAAAGGGGAAAGGGGGGTGGACGGACGGAAGACTATTTTACTTCCTATAAGATCTCTTCTTATTTCAATCTACGCAATTCTGATTCAAAGTTCCAAAAAAAAAATTTATGAAAATTTATAAGTTGTTTTATTCAATATTTGCTATTAAGAGAAATACCTTGAAAATGAAAATAAGAAAAAAAAAAAAAAGCACTCATAGTGGTTTTAATTTAATATTTGTAATTTCTATTATTATATATATAGAAGTAAGTAATGAAAGTTAAAGTCTAGTTGTTAAAAGCTCAATTTTACAAACCAAAATAAGAAAAGAAGAAAATAAGAAAAAAAAGAAAAAGAAAAAGATGAGATAAGGAGGTGAAATAACTCTCCCCTTCCAATATATATATATATATATATGTGTGTTTGTACTCTTCATGACTATCTTAAATTTCTTCTATTTAGTAAAAGAATTTTATCAATTGATATCTCTCCCCCCCCACCTACTCTTCTTTTCCTTTTATTATCATTTAATTAAATATAGTTAAATGATCATCAGAGAGTTTAACAATCTTGACAAATGACGTAATATGATCAATAACAAAGAAGTATATATATATAGATAGATAGAAGAGATTAAGATCATATTCATTCATTGTGTTTAATCCGTCCACCTCCCCACCACCAATGTCAATACACTTTAATAAAGACAATTTATCTATCAATTGGAAGTTTTTTTAAAATGAATTTGGGGTGTTGATGATTAGTAAAAGATTCATATAGGGATAGGTATAGGGATAGGGGAAGGGATAAAGAGAGAAGGGTGTTAATCATGGCGGGGAAGATGGACCCAACAGTGTTAAAGTAATGGAAGTCCTAAGTTTAAGATGAAAAAGAAAGGGGTGGGTAGGGGGAGGGGTGGTGGTATGGTATAATATTAATACCCAACTATATTAAGTGGTTGCTTTTTTTTTCTCTTGTTCTTTTGTTGGGGAAAAGGAAAAGAAAAAGAAAAGTCTATAACAGGAGTGGCACGTGACTGGAGACCAATTGATTTGAGATTGAAAGATTGCACTCAGAAGAAGAAGAAGTGGCCTCGGAATTATTTAAGTGTTGTTGGGGACTTTTCTTTTATTTTCTTTTATTTTTGTTCAACAATTCTTTTTTTGGTTTTTCCTTTTTTTCTAATATCTTTCCTTTTCAACAACAATTTATAAATATCTTTAATAAAGTAAAGTAATTCAATATCATATCATTTCATATCATTTCATATCATAAATTCATTATTCTATCTTATTCAAATAATGATGTCAAGAAAAGCTTCTAGGAATCCTAAATTATATGTTTCAGCATTAATAGCCACTTCAGCAATTGCCATAACCTATAAACTATATTCCACTTATTTCACTACAACTTCTACCACTAATAAACAAGATGGAAATTGTGAATTAGAATTGAAATCAAATTCAAATTCAAATTCAAACTCAAATTCAAATTCAAATTCAAAAAAATTTACAATATCAAAACGATATTATAATAAATCAATTGTTATTACTTTATCATCAACATTTTTATCATCTAATTTACCATTAAATGATATATTAATAAATCTGGAAAATATGATATTTATAATCCCACCAAATTTAAATGAAGATGATTTACCTCCAATAATTGAACAACAACAACAACAACAACAACCTACTAATAATAATAATGTATCATTTTATAAAAATGATAAATCTAATTATAAATTATTAAAATGTTCAAATTTTCAAGGTTATTTACAAATTTTAAAAAATTTAAAACCAGATTTATTATTATTATGTAGTGATGATTTAGGTATAAATTTTAAAAATTTACAATCAGATTTATTAAATAATTTAAAATTGGATTTTATTAATATTGATCAAAATATTGATGCATTAATTCAACTTGAATCAATATTTGATTAATAAGTAAAAAGAAAGAGAAAAAGAAAGAGAAAGAGAAATGATATAAAGGATCATTTCAATTTATTTATTAAACATCATTGGATTTGAAAAAAAAAAAAAAAAAAAGAAAGGAAACAGAATATATCACATACAATATAGTATATAATACAAGTATATATATATATATATATATATATTTAAGTATAAAATTAAATTCAAATCATATAATAATATTAAGTAGATTCTTGGGATACAACATATAATAGAACACGTGTAAACAAATGATATTAGTAAGGCAAGATATATATTTATATATATATATATATATATATGTCAACCACCATCCATTCTGAAAAAGAAAACAAAAAAGGTTGAAATTAAATATAGTTAAACTCCTTTCAAGTTGTATATATGTATATGTATATATATATATATATATCTACTAATATTGTATTAATCTCCATCAAACGTTTATCCTCACCCTCCACCATCACCATCACCCGCATACAATAAACAATTACTAACTAACTAAGTAACCCCACCCCCACAAATTAAAAAAAACAATTGAAAACTAGTAATATATACACGACCAATAATATGAAAAACAATGAAAATCCCCAATTCATCAATTGAATTTGATATCTTAATTTACACCTACTCACCCAGCCACCCACTTATCAACTAACTAACTAACTAACTAACTAACTAACTAACTAACTAACTGGCAATATTTCCCTCCCTCCCTTCGTTCGTTCGTTCGTTCGTTCGGCCCGCATAAACACTAGTTTATATATCTCTGTCAATGTCTCTTTCTCTCTCTCTCTCTCTCTGTCAATGTCTCTCTCTCTCTCTCTGTCAATGTCTCTCTCTTAATCTCTCTTTCTCTCTCTGTCGGAGTTTCTAATTGCTTTAAATTTTGGTAAACTACTCATTTACCAAAAACAACTTCTACACTTAAATAAACTTATTTAACCATTGACTATTATGTATTATTATTATATAAATTAAAAAATAAAAAAAAAACGGGATAATATGGGATAAAATGGGATAATATGGGGGGGGGGGACTAATAATTATAAATGAAAAAAAAAAAAACAAAAACAGTGGGAACCATAATAAATAAAAAACAAAATAAAATAAAAAAAAAGGACATCATTATTATTATACAATCAATACCAGTATTGATTTGTTTTAGTAAATCTTATTGATTTGTTTTAGTAAATCTTATTGATTTGTTTTAGTAAAACTTAATTATTTATTTTTTCTTGTTGAATCTTGTAAATCTGGTAATGGAATAGCTTTAACAGTAATATAACTATTTTGAGGATTAGCAATACCAGCATAAGCATTATACCAAGCCACAAAAGCTGTAATTAAACCAAATACACCTCCAGCTTTTTTAATTGCCACTTTACCAGTAAAATCAGAAATTGCCAATAATAAAAATGTAATACTTAAAAAGAAAAATATTAAAAAAAATGCTACTGTTGATTTAACTGTTAAAAGCATTAAAAAAAATGTGAAAATAAACCAACCAATTAAAAATATTCCAACAGCATAATGCATTTCTTCAATATTATTAATATAAGCTGCTTTAATACCAAATGAATCAACTTGAATAGCTGCCCATGCTCCCCAAAATCCTCCATATGAACTTAATGCAACTCCACCAAATGTATTACCAACTGCCAATTCAAACATTCCTGCCACTAATTGAGCCGCACCACCATAAAAAAATGCTAACCCCACCACTATATTAGGAATAGTAACTCCTCTAGCTTCACAATTAATTAAACTTAAAACAAATGTTGTTAAAGCAAAAGCAGATAAACCTAAAGGAGCAGGATTAGCAAAATCATTTTTAGGTGGAGGAGCTAATCCTGGATTTAAAGTACCACCAAATGCTTCAACTAATTCTGAACGTAAATATTTTTCATTACCAAAAGTAACATAATCACCATCAGTTTCAATTTTAGTAATTGGATGATGAGGATCATAAGGTGAAGAATTGGAATTGGAATTGTTTCCTTTATTTTCAATAATAAGATGATGATCTTGTGGTTGTTGATTTTCTAAATCAGCTGACATGATTGATAAATATTAAATATAGTTAATTAATTGTTATTGTAGTTATTGTTATTGTTATAGTTGTAGTTGTTCTAATGTCTATTTTGATTATTTTTTGTTTTTTTTATCTATCTATCTATCTTGTTGTTTGTTGAAGATAATTCCAAAAAAAAAATAAAAACCAACTTGAACGTTATAAATATATATATAGAGTTGTTTAAAATAATAAAACAAATAAATTGAAAAAAAAAAAAAAAAGAGAGAAAGGAAAGGAAAGGAGAGGAATTGAATGATGTTTTTATAGTCTTGTTTCCACAAAAGGAACAAGAAGAAAGAAAGAAAGAAAGAGGGTGGTGGTTGAGGTGGTGGTGAAGAAATAAAATGAAATGAAATGAAATGAAATGCAAGTTCAAGTGTGGGTGAGAAAGAAAGAAAGAAGTCACCACAGAATTAAAATAAACCAGATGGTTTTTTTTTCATTCTTTGTGTTTGTTGGTTGAGAAAAGAAAAGAAAAGAAAAATTTCTTGGGTATGCTGCGAAAAGCAACGCCGCAAAAAAACAAGAAAGAAACAAGAAAGAAAATAAGACAATTTTTTTTAATTTTCTTTTGTTGGACAAGACAAAGACAAAGAGAAGAAGTGAAGAAGAGAAGAGAAGAGGGGGTTGGGAGGGCTTTCTTTTTTTTCCTTTTCCATTTCCATTTCCTTTTCCATTTCCTTTTCCTTTTCCCATTAACAGATCTTTACTGTTGAAAGGAAGGGTGGGGATATATTCTTTCTCCATCTCTGCTCTGTCTTTATGGAAATACAGAAAAAGTATTGATTGAGCTTTTTTAAGTTCTTTTTGGCTGGATATTGCTACTACTACTACTATGTTATAAATTTGTCTGAAAATCTCGTACAAAATTTAGATACATTTAAACGAGACACAACAACACCGCCGCCGGTGAAGCAGAACAAGACCGACGGATTATTATTAGTATTATTTTTTTTTATATATCGTTTATGTACTAAAAAAAAAGTGTCTGAATTTCAAAAAATAAAAACCCAACCACCCAACAACTACTAATACTACTAATACTACTACCCCAATTGTATAATCGTTTACTATACTTTTCATAAATCATCAACACAAGTTTACCAAAGATCTATCCAACTGACCATTCTCACCCCCCCCCCCTGTTATTAACCAATTGGTTATTAATACATGTTCAACTAATGAGAATAAAAAAAAAGAAAAAAGTAAAGTCCGAGAACAGCAGACCTAAAAAAAAAAAAAAAAAAAAGAGAAAAAAATACACAAACAGTTGCGGGGTTGAAAAAAAAAAACAAAAAAAAAAAATTTTCTCCTTCTAATCGCCTCATCTCAAATTGTCTTACAAAAAAAGGCATTTATTTGAACTCATTGGTTGTGAGTGGTTGTGAGCGGGTGGTGGGTGGGTGGTTGTAGACACATACTAATAATGTATTGTTAAACAATTTGAAACTAAATCCATCCATTGATTAAGGATATATTGAAATGTCATGGATGGATGGATGGATGGATGGATGGGATGTGTAAATATTACGTCACAATTGTATCTCTTTTCAAGTCAGCCAGTAAAAAACGATTGATAATAAACTAATCAAAGTAAAGACCAGAAGAAAAAAAAAACTATTTTTCTACTCAATAGTAGTGATTGTTTTTAAGTATTTAATTACTACCATCAATTATTAATTCATTTCACCCTCAAAAAGAAAGGGGAATCAAGTTTTATGATTTTGACTAAAATTCAAAATTTAGTCAACCAACTCGAGAGATGGTAGTGGTGGCAAGTGGTGGTGGTGGTGGCAAGTGGGAGTTTTGTTTATTGAAACATTATCATTATCATCGGTGATTAATACGCCTCCCATGTATGTATGTGTGTATATGTGTGGGTGTGTGTGTGGCGTAAACAAGATAAACAATGAGCTACCAAGATCATCATTACTAACTTTACACATGAAAAGTAATTTTTTCCATTTTCCCAACAGTGTACCATCATATCATATCAGGCAAAAGAAGTTATTTGAATCAGAATCATCAATGTAAAAAACACTATTGGTCTTTAAAGAAACAAAAAAAAAAAAAAAGAGGAGGACAGGTGGGGGAGGAGGAGGAGCCAAGGTAAATATATAAAAAATCAGACATTTAGCGGAAATACGAGACATAATTTCAAAACTCCGAAAAGAACAACAATTAATCTTCTTCTTCTTCTCAGAAAAATCTTTATAAAGTTACACATAATATGATATAATTATATTGATGATAATAAATAATAATAAATAATAGAATCATATATTTATATATTTATATAAGTAAGATAAATTTTAAAATATTGTCGTAATTATATTTAGTATAAGGAAAGGATGAGATATATATGGTACGATTTAATACTTTAAAAGAAAGAGAGAGAGAGAGTGAGAGAGAGAGTGAGAGTGAGTGAGTGTGTGTGAGTGTGTGTGTGTGTATGGGAATGTGGGGGGAGGGAGGGAGTCAGAGAGGAGGATTTTAACCATTATTGTCTGAATGAAATCCAATTATAAATTACTTTAATAAAATTGATTAGTTTATAAGGGAAATAAGAGCTACACAAGAAGAAGAAGAAAAAGAAGAAGAAGAAGAAGTAAGATGATGATGATGAAGAAGAATTTATTCAAATACCAAGAAAATTCTAAATTTTTTCAAAAATTTTTAACAAAAAAAGAAGAATTTGATTTGTGGAGAAATAAAGAAAGAAGTATATACATACAATGAATGAATAAAGGAAAGTTCTTCTTCTTCTGGTATACCCCACCACCCACCATCACCAACACCACCCGGAGTTTCATTCTAAATAATAATATGGGGTAATTCATCTCTTTTAACAACTATTGCATGCATACATACGTTTGTTCTATTTTACGATAGCAACATACCACAACCAACCAATACACATAGAACTTGGTTCGACATGCAAAAACAACAACGGGGGGGGGGGGGGGGAAGATAAGGAAACAGGAAATACTAGAAATACTAAATCGATCAATATCCTTCGTTTCTTCCTTCCTTCGTTTCTTCCTTCGTTTCTTTCTTTCTTTCTTTCTTTCTTTCTTTGTGTGTGTGTGTGTGGGGTTAATAATAATAATATCTACAACTTTTGTTTCCCATCAACTTTTCTATTTTCATTACGTATATAGAATACATGGCCAAAAAAAAAAAAAAAAAAAAAAAAAATAAGAAAATAGATTTCCCTTCTATTTTTCTTTCTCTAATAATATTCTATATTCTAATTATTATTAGTTTTTGGTATTAGTAAATCCAAAATTTGTCTTTTGCAATCATCATAATCATCATAATCATCATAATCATCATCATCATCAATATATTAGATAATTCAATATGTTGCTACCAATTGGGAGGGGAGGGAGGGAGGGTTGTTTCTTTTAAATAGTTTTAGTAATTAGTGGTTGGATAACGGGGGAAAATAATGGAAAAAGTTGAGTTGCTAACAATTTTATTAGTAGTCTTTTTTTTTTTTAATGTTTTGCAATTAATTTTTTTTTGAGGTAAAAGATTTTATTATTACAGAAATATTAATAGTATTTCCGAAATTTTTTTTTTTTCTTTTTCTTTTTTTTTCTTTTTGGTTCCATCCAAACAAAAATACTTTCATATCAACTCGATCTTTTCTCTCTCCATCAAATTGATTTTTACTTTATTCTTATTCCGATTAAGTTGATTATAGTCACTTTATTCATATTACTTAATCGAAATTATCAAGAGTCAAAACAATTTTCCTTCTCTCTCTCTCGTTTGCCTTTGTTTTTTTCAGTGAAACCCTTTTTATTAAATGATATTTTTTGGTGGGTGTACAAAGAATAGAGGGATCATCATTTAATCCCTTTATAAAACAATCATATATTAACATTATTAACATTATCAACATTATCAACATTTTTGTCATAAATTTAACAGGAATTTTATTGGCTTTTTCCCAGTACACTTTCAAGTATTTTGTTTATCACGTGACTCAAATCATAATATAAATCATACATTATTCAAGTTTTAGATTTGCTTCTTTTAACTTTTCTTTTTTATGATCTACAAAGAGAAGTTATTCAATTCTTCTACTACTGCATGACAAAAAAAAAAGAAAAAACACCACCACAACCACCAGAAGTCAGAATAATGTATAGATTACTAAGAGATGGGCATGATGTTTAAACCAATTTTGAGTGGTTTATATTTGACAATCTAAATCTAGCAAAAACCACAACAAAGCCTGATTAATTTACATAATCTTTTTTCATATTAAAGTTAAGTAAATAGTTGTATGACTTCTTCTTCTTCTTCTTCTTTAGTTTCTCTTCTTTTAATTGTTTCGGTTTTAGAAAAAAAAAGGAGGTTTAATATATTTACCTAATTAGGATGAAATGTAAATAGAAAAGAGATCAAAAAAAAAAAAAAAAAAAACAAGCAAACAATGAAACCTCCTTTTTTTTTTGGTTTGTTTAGTTGTTTCTCTTTCGCTTTGGCTTTCGCTTTCTAGTTTGTGGAAATTTCAAGTTGTTTCTTTACAACAACAAGTTACTTACAACCAACATACTAGAACAACTGATTCAATTTAAAAGATCAACAATATCCACTTTCTCATCAACAACAACTTCCCACTTTTTCTTTTTTCCTTTTTTTTTGTTTTTTTTTTCCTTCCTACCTTCCTTCCTTCCTTCCTTTTAGTTTGTTTCTGTCTTGTTTAACTTTCATCATTAGTTTATTCATTTCATTCAATAGTGACAAATCAACTCAACTCAAATCAACTCAACTCAACTACTATATTCCAACTTAGAAGAAGCCTAACAAGAAAAAAGAGAGAAAAAGAAAAAAGACATTTATAAATAATCAACATTTGCTTCTTCCATTTCCATTTCCATATCAAAATTTTTCTTCTTCTTCTTTTTTAACCTTCTTTCTTCCACAGAATATTATTATTGTTTTTATTATTATTCATTACCCTTTCTAGTTCCATATAACATACCTACCATGACTAGTTTTTTCAATAGATCACCAAAACATCAATCTCATCATTATCAACAACAACAACAACAACAACAACACCAAGATGTTACTGACATTTCATATTCAATGGAAAATGTCTCTATTTCAAGTAATGCAATGATGGATATTGATACTAGTTATCGTTCATCTAAGCCTACTTTTAACAATCCTCCTCAACAACAACAAGTACAAAACAATTTGTTTAATAAAGAAAATATTACTCCTTTGAATTCACCAACAAAATCAATATTACATAATTCACCACAAACCAAATCATCTACTTCACCTCAACATTTATATAATAAATTGGTAAATGCCAATTATAATGGTAATTCACCACAACCACCACTGCATCAACAGCAACAGCAAAATAACAATCGAGCATTACAAAACAATATTAATCAATTACAACCACCATTAAATAAAAGATATAAATTAACTGAAGAAGAATTTTATTCCAAAGCCAATAGTGCTAGAACTAAAAGATTAACTTCAATTGCTCAATTATATTTTTTAGATTATTATTGTGATATGTTTGATTATGTTATTAATCGTCGAGAACGAACTTGTATAGTTGAAAAAAATTTATTAACTGATCCAATTTATAAAAATGATATTATTAAACAACAATTTGAATGGAAAAATTATATTGGTAGAGAACGAGCATTATTACGTAAACGAAGATTAAAACCTAAACATAAAGATTTTGAAATGATTACTCAAATTGGTCAAGGAGGTTATGGTCAAGTATTTTTATCAAGGAAAAGAGATACTAGAGAAATTTGTGCACTTAAAATTTTAAATAAAAAATTATTAATTAAATTAGATGAAACAAGACATGTATTAACTGAACGAGATATTTTAACTAATACTAGAAGTGATTGGTTAGTTAAATTATTATATGCTTTCCAAGATCATGAAAAAGTTTTCCTTGCAATGGAATTTGTTCCTGGTGGTGATTTTAGAACTTTATTAAATAATACTGGTTATTTAATTCCCCCTCATGCAAGATTTTATATTAGTGAAATGTTTGCTGCCGTTAATTCATTACATGAATTAGGTTTTACTCATCGTGATTTAAAACCAGAAAATTTTTTAATTGATTCAAAAGGTCATATAAAATTAACTGATTTTGGTTTAGCTGCTGGTACTGTTTGTAATGATAGAATTGAATCAATGAAAATTAAATTACAAAATTTACAAAATTTAAATGATTTTAATGAACCAAATTCAAATTCAAATTCAAATGATAATGGTTATCAAGTACCTTCAAGTTTAATTTATGAACGTCAAAAAATTTTCAAACAAAGTCAACAACAACAACAAAATTCTAATAATACTACTGCTAATTCTATAGTTGGATCACCCGATTATATGGCATTAGAAGTTTTAGAAGGGAAAAATTATAATTATACTATTGATTATTGGTCATTAGGTTGTATGTTATTTGAAGCATTATGTGGATATCCACCATTTTCTGGTTCAAAACAAGATGAAACTTATTATAATTTAAAACATTGGAAAACTTGTTTAAGAAGACCACAAACTAAAGATGGTAGATATGTTTTCAGTGATCGTACTTGGAATTTAATTATTAAATTAATTGCATCACCAAATAATCGATTACAAAATTTTAAACAAGTTCAACAACAAAATTATTTTAATGATATTAAAGATTGGAATAATTTACGATTGAAAACTCCTCCATTTACTCCTCAATTGGATAATGAAGAAGATGCAGGATATTTTGATGATTTTGAAGATGATGAAATGATGATGAAATATAAAGATGTATTTGCTCGACAAGAACAAAATGAACAATTATTAGAAAAATCAAATAATAATAATGAAGGTATTACCACTATTAATACCAAATTTGGTAAACGATTTAATGGATCAAAATTTAATGATAATTTTATTGGATTTACTTTTAAACATAAATCAAATCCCAATAATAAATTTACTAATGGTAATACTAATCGATATGCTAACAATAATAATAATAATAATAATAATAATTATAATAATAATAATGGTGAAATAAATTTATTAAATATGGTAGAAAATGGAAATTCTCGATCAAGTAGATTAAATCCATTAGCTACATTATATTAAAAAAAAAAAAGTATCTTTGGGGAGGGAGGAGTTGATTAGTTAGGTATTATAGTTTGTTATAAGATTTGTAAAACTTTTTTTTTAAAAAAAAACAATAAAAGAGATTTGTTTAGCTTAGTTATATATATATATATGTAAATATGTAAATATTTAAATATTTAAATTTACCCCCTTTTTTTTTGGGGGGGGGGGGAATGGTTCATTTATATCATATGTTTATGGTCTGAGAGTATCAAAAGATGGAAAAAAAGGTTAGACACATAAATGATATTGTAATTAAAGTACATTTTTGAAATCCAATTGAATCTTAGTAATCAATAAACAATGACTTTACCAGTAATTCAATAACTGAATATGAACATGAACATGGACCTGAACATGAACATGAACCATCTCATTTCAAGCAACAACCAAACATTTTAATCAATTACTCCTCCCCCCCCCTTTTCCCCCTTTTCCCCTTTCTTCATTTATTCTTCTCTTTCTTGTTTCCAAATATAATCATTATTAATTTTATCATTAATAAATTGACGATGAATATTATTATGAAATTTTTCCACTTGATTAATACTTTTATCTAATACATTAAATAATTGTGATTCATTAAAATTTCCTTGACTTTCTAATAATAATAATTTATCAACTTTATTTTGTATAATTGAATAACAACATAAATGAATCGAATCATAATCTTGTAAATCATATTTAAATTTATATTCATATTCATATTCATATTCATTTTTTTCAAATGGAATAATTAAATTTCCTTGATGATCAATAATTATAATTATACTAACAAATGAATAATTCATAGCAATATTAGCATCAATTAAAGCAAAATAACAACAATTAATTAATGCATTTAAATCAAATAAATTTGTCATCATCCCATTACTACTATTACTACCACCATTACTATTATTATTTGATATTAAAAATTGAATTGATATTTGAATTAATTGACGAGGATATTTATAATTTATAATGATATTATTTTGTAATATTGATCGTAATTTATTTTCTAATAATTTTTCTTTTGTTGTTGATAATCCTATTGATGGATAAATATTGATTTCTAAACTGGCTCGATTAGGTAATTCTTGTCGTTGTTTAGGTTCAATAGGTCCATTAATTGATGTAATTAATTTAATAATACTATTATCATCGGTAGTAGTAGTAGAAGAAGAAGAAGTAGAATTGCTATTGTTGGAGTCATTGTTGTTGTAGATTGATAATTCTGCTGATCCATCAGCATTATCTATTATTGAAGTTCTTAATCCTATTGAAGAAGACGTAAGCATTGTGGAAGTTGGTTTTTTGTTAGTGGTGAATGAATGAATGAATGAATGAACAAAGTCTTTTATAGTTTTGATAATGTGATGTTGGTGAAAGAAAGAAAAAAAAATTTGGTGATGAGTTTGAGAAAGAAAGAAGAAAACAAAAAAAAAAAAAAGCAACTTTGAATCGTACTAAGATTAATTGCAATGATATAAACGCCAACCCAACCCAACCCAACCCAACCCCATCATTATCTAAGTTTATAGATTATCCCTCCAATGTCAACAGATTATGAACAAGATTTATTAGATGATTTAGATAGTTCTAATGATGAACAAGAAGAATTACAAGAGACAAATAATCAAGTCGAACAACAAGATGTGGATAATTCTATTGATTTTAATATTCAATTACAACAATTAATTGAATCTAATTCTTCAAATATCATTAATGATTTAATTGAACCAGATATTGAAAATTTAAATGATAATGATTTAATTAAATTATCAAAAATTTATCCATTAATTCCTCAATTAAAACAAAAAATCATTCAATATTCTAATGAACAAGAATTAGATTATTTAGAATTAATAGCATCAACATTATCCAATAATAATAATAACAACTTTAATGATAATTCTCAAGAATATAAATTTATTTTATTAATTAATGAATTATCAACAATTATTAATAATGAAATTGATCGATTTCATACATTAATTAAATTGAAATATAATTTAATTTTCCCAGAATTACAATCATTAATTATTAATAAAATTGATTATATCAAATTAATTAAAATTTTTAAACAAGATTTATCTAATATAAAATCTTATGAATCACAAATGAAATTAATTATTAATAATGAAAAAGTATTAGTTATTATAATGGCAGCATTACATCAAGTATCAAATAATAATTCCAATAACCTACTATCAAATCAAATTATGAATAAAATTTTGTTAGCCATTAATATAATTGAACAATTGAATGATTTATTACAATTATTATCCAATTTCATATCAGATAAATTAGCCAAATTTGCTCCTAATGTATCTGCCATTGTTGGTCCAATAACAACTTCACAATTATTAATTGCTACTGGATCATTAAAACAATTAGCATTAACTCCTTCATGTAATATTGCTTCCTTGGGAGTAAGAGATTTATCCACTAAAAAAAAAAATTTGGACCATAATTCTCATAGTAAAAATGTTAGACAAACAGGTTATATATATCATAGTGAATTGATAAAATATATCCCAATAGATATAATTCGATCAGTAATGAGAATAATTAGTGGGAAAATTGTTTTAGCAGCAAGAATTGATTTATCTAAATCTAATCCAAAAGGTGAATTAGGTGAGAAATATAAACAAGAAATTTTAATTAAAATTAATAAATTATTAACTCCACCTCAACAAACAATTGATAAATCATTACCAAAACCAATTGAAATGAAATCTAAAAAGAGAGCTGGAAGAAAATATCAAAAATTACGAGCTAAATTTGAAATGTCAGAATTAAGAAAAGCTCAAAATAAATTACAATTTGGTAAACAAGAAGATACCATAATAAATGGATTAGGTGAAGAAATTGGTTTAGGAATGATAAAATCTGGTGGTAATGGGATATCTATATCATCAGGAAGAATTAGAAAATTACCCACTGGCAATAATAATAATAATAATAATAATAATAATAATGGTAAAAGTAACACCACTAAAAATAATCTTAATGTATCGAAAAATATGATGAATCGATTAAATGAAAAGAAAGAAATTAATCCTATTAAAGCATTTGATGAATTTAATCTTGAATTGTTTTTCAAACCAGAAAAGACCACACTTGGAACTTCATCAGCAATTACTAAAACCAATAATAATAATAATAATAATAATGATGATGATGATAAACTGACTCATTCTAATAAATGGTTGAATGGATTTACCAATAAAAAATAATCTTTCTTTGTAGAAGAAGTAATGAATATAAACATTTCTTATTAATAGGAAATATATAAATAATTAGGTTGATAACTTTTGCATATGTGGTTTGTTTAGAATGAATAAATGAGTCAAATAGATTTTCGCAATCATCACCAGAAGTTAGACCACTCACACTCTCACATACAGACCAATAAATGCTAAAGACAAAAAAAAAAAAAAAAAATTTTTTTCACGAAAAACTTTCAAACCAACTTTTATAAATCTTTTTCTTATTTCTTTCTTTCTTTCCTTCTTTCTTGGTTTAGATTTATATGCTTTATAGTAGAAATCTACTCTTATCAAGATTAATATCACCATCATTATCCTTATTATTTAAAAGAAGAGTTGATTTTTGTATAAGAAAGTTATCATCATCAATTATTACAAATAACATGAGTGACTCATCAACTAATCCACCACCAGCTGCAACACAACCTGCTGCTGCTGCTGCTGCTGCTGCTGTTGCTGCTGAAGAAGGCCAACCAAAACAAAAAACTGCTAAAGAATTAGAAAAGGAAAGAAAGAAAGCTGAAAAATTAGCAAAATTCAATGCTAAAAAGGCCAAACAAGCAGCTGAAGCTAATAATAAACCTAAAAAGGATCAACAAAAAGATGATAAAAAGAATAAAAAAGTCAAAACTCCGGAAACTATTCCTGAATTTATTGATAAAACAATTCCTGGTAATAAGAAAATTTTGGTTTCATTAGAAGATGAATCATTTAAAGCTTATAATCCAAAAAATGTTGAAAGTTCATGGTATGCATGGTGGGAAACTCAAGGATTTTTTGAACCAGAATTAACTGCTAATGGAGAAATTAAAAAAGAAGGATGTTTTTCAATTCCTTGTCCACCACCAAATGTTACTGGTGCATTACATATTGGACATGCTTTAACTGTTAGTATTCAAGATACTTTAATTAGATGGAATAGAATGCAAGGTAAAACTACTTTATTTATCCCGGGATTTGATCATGCTGGTATTGCTACTCAATCAGTTGTTGAAAAACAAATTTGGTCTAAAGAACAAAAAACTAGACATGATTATGGTCGAGAAAAATTTATTGGAAAAGTTTGGGAATGGAAAGAAGAATATCATCAAAGAATTAAAAATCAATTTAAAAAATTGGGTAGTTCTTATGATTGGTCAAGAGAAAAATTCACTTTAAATCCTGATTTATCTCAAGCCGTTACAGAAGCATTTGTTAGAATGCATGAAGATGGAACTATTTATCGTGCTTCAAGATTAGTTAATTGGTCAGTTAAATTAAATACCGCCATTTCAAATTTAGAAGTTGATAATAAAACTATCCCTGGTAAAACTTTATTATCTGTTCCTGGTTATGATTCTAAAATTGAATTTGGAACTTTAACTTCATTTTCTTACCCTGTGATTGATAGTGAAACTAATGAAAAATTAACTGTGGCTACTACTAGACCAGAAACCATTTTTGGTGATACTGCCGTTGCTGTTCATCCTAAAGATCCAAGATATACTCATTTACATGGTAAATTTGTTCAACATCCATTTTTAGATCGTAAATTACCAATTATTTGTGATGGTGAAACTGTTGATATGGAATTTGGTACTGGTGCCGTTAAAATCACTCCAGCTCATGATCAAAATGATTATAATACTGGTAAAAGAAATAATTTAGAATTTATTAATATTTATACTGATGATGGATTATTAAATGAAAATTGTGGACCTAATTGGAAAGGAATGAAAAGATTTGATGCTAGATATAAAGTTATTGAACAATTAAAACAAAAAGGATTATTTGTTGATCAAAAAGATAATGAAATGACAATTCCAGTTTGTTCAAGATCAGGTGATATTATTGAACCATTATTAAAACCACAATGGTATGTTGATCAAAAACAAATGGCTAAAGATGCTATTGAAGTTGTTAAACGAGGAGAAATTGTTATTAATCCAAAAACTTCTGAAGCAGAATATTTCCAATGGTTAGAAAATATTCAAGATTGGTGTATTTCTCGTCAATTATGGTGGGGTCATAGATGTCCAGTTTATTTTGTTAATATTGAAAATGAAGAAATTCATGATAAATTAGATAATAATTATTGGGTTGCTGGTAGAACTGAAGAAGAAGCTTTCCAAAAAGCTCAAACAAAATTCCCTAATAAAAAATTCATTTTAGAACAAGATGAAGATGTTTTAGATACTTGGTTTTCATCTGGATTATGGCCAATTTCTACATTAGGTTGGCCTAATGAAACTAAAGATATGGAATTATTTAATCCAATGTCAATGTTAGAAACTGGTTGGGATATTTTATTTTTCTGGGTTTCAAGAATGATTTTAATGTCAATTAAATTAACTGGTAAAGTTCCATTTAAAGAAGTTTTTTGTCATTCATTAGTTAGAGATGCTCAAGGTCGTAAAATGTCGAAATCTTTAGGTAATGTTGTTGATCCATTAGATGTTATTAATGGTATTCCATTACAAGGATTACATGATAAATTATTAACCGGTAATTTAGACCCTAGAGAATTGAAAAAAGCCACTGAGGGACAAAAATTATCTTATCCTAATGGTATTCCAGAATGTGGTACTGATGCTCTTAGATTT
Source organism: Candida dubliniensis CD36 (assembly GCF_000026945.1). Taxonomy (NCBI): domain Eukaryota; kingdom Fungi; phylum Ascomycota; class Pichiomycetes; order Serinales; family Debaryomycetaceae; genus Candida; species Candida dubliniensis. The sequence continues at coordinate 1,358,895 of NC_012861.1, read as the reverse complement.
GCTCTTTGTGCTTATAGTACTGGTGGTAGAGATATTAATTTGGATATTTTAAGAGTGGAAGGTTATCGTAAATTCTGTAATAAGATTTATCAAGCCACTAAATTTGTATTGGGGAGATTAGGTCAAGATTATATTCCACCAACTACAAGTGAATTAACTGGTAAAGAATCATTAGTGGAAAAATGGATTTTACATAAATTATCTCAAGCTGCTAAATTAACTAATGAATCATTAGAAGCACGTAATTTTGGTGATGCAACAAATCATATTTATAATTTCTGGTATGATTTATGTGATGTTTACATTGAAAATTCCAAGAGTTTAATTCAAGATGGTACACCAGACCAAAAGAAATCTGCTCAAGATACTTTATATACTTGTATTGATGGTGCCTTGAGATTAATTCATCCATTTATGCCTTTTATTACCGAAGAAATGTGGCAAAGATTACCAAGACGTGAACCAGAAATTATCAACAATCTTAAAACCATCATGAAAGCTCCATATCCAGTTTTCCAATCTGAATTTGATGATATTAAATCTTTAGAAGCTTATAATTTGGTTTTAGATATCACGAAAGGAGCAAGATCATTATTATCACAATATAATATTTTAAAGAATGGTCAAGTTTATGTTGAAACTAATAATGATGAAATTTATAAAATTGCCAATGAACAACAAGATTCAATTGTTTCTTTAATTAAAGGTGTGGAAAAAATCACTGTGGTTAAAACTTTAGATCAAGTTCCTTCTGGTTGTGCTTTACAAGCCATTGGACCTGATTGTACTGTTCATGTATTAGTTAAAGGACAAATTGATTTAGATGCTGAAATTGCTAAAGTTGAAAAGAAATTATCTAATGTTTTAGAACAGAAAAAGAAAACTGATGAATCAATTAGTAAATTCACAGAAAAGACTAAACCAGAAGCTAAAGAATCTGCTTATAAAAGATTAGAAAAACAAACTGCTGAAATTGAAGGTTATGAACAAACTATTGCCATTTTAGAAAAATTGAAACTTTAAAACAAGTAGTTAGTAGATAATTGTTAGAATGTTTGTGTGTGTGTAAACTATACAGAGTTTGATTTGTAAATATGTGTTTAGAAATGGATTTTTTTTTTTATGAAGAAATGGTTTAGAGATGGGGTTTTTTTTTTTTTTGGTTTATCTATATTTTGATGATGATAAAAGCAATGTCCGGGTAAATAAAGTAGTGTGAACTTGGATAATAGCAATGATGTAATTGTTCCAATTGATAGAACAATAAGAAGGTTGAAAAATGATCTTGATAATTGTGCTATGTGAGAACACAAAAGTTTATTAAGGAAACAAATCTATAAAAGAGAAGAAGCAGAAGTTCTGAAGTGTTTGTGTTAATTAGTTGACGATAGAAAGAGTGAAGTGAAGCGTAATCTGTTTTGAGTAGCACAGTTAGCACAGCAATTTCAGAAGTCTGAGTGATTTAAAAGCGGTCACAAAATTAACTAAATTGGAGAATATTAGTAGTGGTGGTGATAGTAACAATAAGCGCCCCTTTTCGGTGTAAGATCTGAAATTGGCGCCGCTTTTGGATGGATGAATTACGCTTCCCCTTTGGTTGTTGTTTTGACGCAATTTCATGTTGGGTCAATTCCGAACCCCCGTCTTTCAAAAGAAAACTATAAATTGACCATTGATTCCTCCACCAATTCAAATTTATTTTATTCTATTTTCTTTTTCTTCTCCTTCTTCTTCTTCTTTATATACTACTACACAATATTAATTAACGATGGATAACTTTATTAAACAAGGTCAAGATTTATACAAGAGTGGTAAGATCACCAATGAAGATCTTAAAGATGCTGGTGCTGCTTTCTCCAGTAAAGATGGTGGTGATTTCGCTTCTAAAGCTAAGAAAGCTTACTCTGAATATCAAGAAAACCATAAAGGTGATAGTGCTAAGAAAGATGACTCCAAAAAGGAAGAATCCAAATAAATCAATTCCTATAATTTTAATGATTTGGAGTATTAGCAATTGAGAATTGAGAATTGGCAATTGGTTATACTTCTTGAATGTATCTTGTTTATGTATTTATATTTATAAATATACATAAATTATAACTACAATTGACTTAATGTAAGCTAGTAATTGAGTTATCAAAATTTATCAATTGACCTTGAAATTGATCATGACTCAACAAAATTGATGTTGGCAATGATTCTTGGAATTCGTTGATACGAGGAATCGTTGACATTGCAATCTTTTACCAACAAATTTCAAGTATTTAACACACTAAATTAATTGATGAAACAATTTATTAAAATGAAATTCTTTTCCATATGTATAGCGGTTAAATGAATTTCTATTATTTGTAGTTGCATACACGACCTGGGAAATTTTTATGGTGCTACCACTTTATAGAAGATATTTAGAGATAAACGTTGAATATTAGATTCCCCAAGATCCAAAGATATCAAACTTCTGTCGATTTTGGTGTTATAAACAGAAAAGAGAGGGGTTCTTTCAAAAGAATAACTGTAGAGCTTTACTACTACCGACAATTGGAAGTGGGAACAACCACAACACTTGATTGTTTTTTTTTTTTTTTTCAACTTGACCTGGCAACGGAGACGCGTGTAGAATGATGATACACTAAATTAAAACGGGTGAGAAGTATTTTTATTGGAAAATCCTTATAATTTAACATTAATATATAAAAGGGATGAATATTCCTTCCTTTTTCTTCCAAAAAAAAAAATGAAATCTTGATAAAAATTTTTACATTAACCAACAGTCGAAATTCGCATTCTTCTATTAACACCTGTGCTTCATCTATCACAGCCAAGCCTAGCTTATTGTTTTCACTCCAGGGTGTGATGTTTAAACTACGTTAATAGCTTGTATTTTGTCTAGTTAAGTATATACCTATATCTTAGTTGACGGCAAGGGCGTCAGGGAGAGTATGATGATACTCAATAGTCCGATAACCAAGAAGCCTTTAACCAGACTAGGTTTGGCGTTGTTCCTTACTACCTCACACAGGGTAGTTTTCAATTAATCACTTTTAAAGTGTATTGATTGTTTATTAACAAGTTTAGATCTAGCTAAAAATTCAATAGCTCTTTCAAGAGCAATTGTGTTCTTGATTCATATGTATATATATATATTGTGAATATAAAGTATCAATTATTGTTATTGTTATTGTTATTGTTATAAACGCATATATGTATATATATATATATTGTAGAGGATTCGGTTTTATCCATTTCCTTTGCATGACCTGAATGAATACAATTGTTTATCACTTCCATTCACAGTTTACCCTTTATTTTTTTTCAATGAATGAACTATCCAAAGATATTCAAAACAAGGAACGATTGAATTGATAGTCAAGTTCTATCTATTAATATGTACATATTCTGCATTGTTCATAATCTGAATCATTTGTTTTAAAATGGACTGAATTATTTCATAAATCTTACATACTTTTAAAAATAATTGTAGTTCTAATCAAATAACTGCTCCCCCCCCCTTTATAAATCCTTCTCTCTTTAATTACCTATTCTTAATCTTTACTTTAGATAAATTCCTTAACCAATCTGATTCAGGTATAAGATCATCACATACCAATTCTAATAAAATTATAGGTTCGAAATCTAATCCAAACCCAGTCAATGATCGACAAAGATAAATCAATTGTAAAATCAATCCATCTATTGAACTTTTCAATTCAAATTCCGATTCAATAGAATCATCAATTTTCTTAGTTTTGATATCAGGTAAATACTGTTTAAATTCTTGACATAAAAGTTTAACTAAACTTTGAATAAATTGATTTATCAAAATGATTTGTTTCTGTTTCTGTTTGTGTTGACTTTTATTTTTATTTTTGAAAATTATATTATATATGGATAATGAATTAAACATAAATTCACGGTATATTTCAATATATCTTTTCAAATATGTTAATTTATTGAATTTTATTAATGGTTTTAAACTGGAAATTTCATTAATAATAAATTTAAATCTTGAATTTAAAAAGATTTTTATTAATATTGATTCATTATCAATAATTTGATTCTCATTATCATCAAATAATTTATGTAATATTTGAAATATTTTTAAAATATGATTTTGTTTTAAATTGGTGTTTAATAATTTAATTAAACCTTTAATCATCACTTTCAATTCATAATCAATTTGTTCATTTATGGTTTTAAATAATGTGATTTTAGGATATCTAATCATTAAACTTTGAATATAAGTTGAAATTTCTAAACTTTCTTGATAATTCCCTTGTAATATACATAATTTACATAATGTTGGTAATTCCAAAATATCCAAAACTGAATCAATATTATTTAAAATGGTATTATTTATACTAACATTGGTTTTTAAATTAAAATGATTTGAGGTTGATAAATCGATTCTAAATTCACCAGTTATACTTTTCACTAAATTTTCAGTATGGTGACTGTATTCTTTAGTTATTTGATGATTGATAAATTGTAAATCATTACTAATATCAATAATTAAATCTCGATTACTATTGGTGATTGTACTAAGTTTGGCGTTGATTTCATGTTGAGACATATCCAATTCGGCAATCTCTTCAGTTAATGTTTTTTTGTGATATGATGATTCACCAGAAGCAGTAGTATATGGATCAGTTGATAACAAATCGTCATTGACTAATAATTCCAGTAAATATTTTTCTGCATCTTGAGCGAAAGTTGAATCCAGATTCAACAATTGAATATATTCGTCATCTAGTCCTTCTTGTAATGTTTCTAAAAGTAACAGACTCATTTTGATGAACAAATGATGGTGAATAATATATTCTTTATTCGGTTGTGTTGATGTTTTGGTTTTTTTTGTTTTTTTTTTTTTTGACAACAAAATTTCTATGATTTAAAGTCGTGCACTGCTAATATATCAAAAGATGCAAAACAGTATTCTTTTGGTAAACCACAACCAACGCTGGTCATTGGGTTGAGTCATAATAGAAAGGAAATAAGATGTTTCAACCCTAAAGAGTAAGCTGAATTTATAACTATAGACTATTTTACAATGTAGTTGAATATTATACTCTAATCATTCATATACTAGTAACTTGTACTCAAAATGCTAAACTCTATAAAAGGTAAGTAGTACTGTATAACTTAGATTTAAAACCTGCTACAAAATACTCTTAATATGCTCTCACTGATGGGAGCAGAAAATTTGAATATCTAATGACTTCTATCTCTACTCACCCAGTGTTAAAGAAACAAACAAATTCATGGGTGATCACACTAATTTAGAAATCTCTGGAAACAAAACCAAATATAACAAGGCCATTCTGGTACAAATAATCACTTTTTTAAAAAAAAAAAAATGGCACTTGAATTTGAATCCAAACTTAAACAAAAGCGGGAAACCATTTTACTCACAGAAAGAAAACAAAACAGATGTAGAATTTAATTTTTATTTCAAGGATAGTCAGGGGAGGAGGAATTAAAAAAGTATTTATAGTCTAGCTATTTGGGAATTCATACAAGAAGGTGTAGAACTTTAAAATGAACAACAACAACAACAACAACAACAACAACAACAACACTCATCTTTATACTATGTATCTAAACGTGTTCTATTAAAACAGAAATAGTATTCAAGCCAATTCTTGTTTTAGAATTGTTTTTTCTTGGGTTTCAGAATAATTTTGCCGTGTTGGTGATACGAGGCCGATTTTTTTTTTGTACTTTCTTCTGTTGTTATTGATGGTGGTGGTAGTGGTGGTATTAAGATTTAGATCAACCTAATGTTTGAATAAACTTTAAATTAATTACAAATATTTTTCTGGAATTGATGTCTTTTACATTTTCCTACCCTCTAGACCTAGAAATAAATTTTAAATAGAAATGTCGGAGTTGGATGACTTTATAGACAAATCAATCGACTTAGATAATCAATTGAAGGAGATGGGTATGAGAATAGACTATTCAACGGGTGAAATCACCAAAGATGGAATTTCATATATTCATGACCTCAAAAGTTCAAGTACCGAAGCATTAATGAATGATTTAACTAAAGGGATCTTCAATTTAATCAGAAAATATTATTGGCATGATTCTTGATTATGTTAATCAGATGGATATTATACATCTAGCATTAATCCATAGATCATTTCGTGAAATATGCAAAAAGAAATTAAGGGAAAACAATTTGTGTTTATTTCTTTGATGACGTTTCATTTTTGCTACCCAAATATTGGTATTTACCGGTGTATACCAATTATTACTTTTGTCCATGAACAGGCATTTACCAACAACTATTTCGTCAAAATGATGGGAATCCCAAATATATTAGGAATATATATATTTCCAAAACATATCATATGATTTATTGCAACGTATAATACAAAGCAAACAAATACAACAATTAAATTGTGATATCAATTTTGGTGCAATAATTGAAACCTATCATTTGTTGTGGTTATCAAATTATCAAAATAAGACTAAGCCAACAAGGTTAATTTTGAATGATGAGATGAACCTTCAATTGAGCAATTATCCATTAGAATTAATTAAAGAGTTGGGAGTTGTATTGTTCTATTTCTATTATGACTCAAGAGAGACTTTCATTGATTGGAAAAATGTCCAAATTTGAAAAAACTCATATTGATTTTAATCCTCCAATGTTTTGCTTAACAAAACCGTTAGATATTTTGGATTTACATATTCGATATGACTATTATGAGATACACATAATGTCTGGAAACTTCAATGTACGAAAAAATTTAAAAAAAAAAAAAAAAAAAAAAAAATTAACAATTTATAGCGTCAGAAGATCATTTTCTATGGCACCAATAATTCAAAATGCTGACAAATTTACTTCATTCAAGAGTTTCAATAGATGCTATCTATTTTGGCGGTGAATTGACAGAAAATTGCCAATGGCGATAACATGCATATTTGAGCATAAGAATTCTGCATGTTGTACTCCTTTTGTTTACATTTTTTTGTTTACATTTTGCTTACCTCCAAAATATCTTTCATCCCTTGCTCTGTCCTTTTTCTTCTTCATGATGATAAATGCCAGGCTGGCGTGACCTCAATTATTTTCCTCTCACCACCACTTTTTTCTCCTTCTTCTTTCACCATTCGTTCATCAATCCATCAGTTTCCATCATAAATCAATCAAATAGTTACTGCTACTGGGATTGCAGATACTTTAAGTCATGATATGTATGATTAATACCCTTGTTTTTGAAGATTTGTGCTTACTAACTAACTAATATAGATGAGTTATTGATTTTTGTTTGACCAGTAGGTGTCAAACTTTTGGAATTGCTATTTGGTGAGTTATAATAATTCAAGAATGGTGTACTTCTATTTGACAATTTCTGTCGGATGTTATTGCTCAAATTGCTTGATGCTAAAGTGGGTTTTTATGTTGAGGATTGAATAGCGAGTGGCATGTTCATTATCCATGAAATCTTATTATTAGGGCTGTTGAGTGGATCATTTAACTTGAATTGGACAGGGGCTTAGGGCTATTAATTTGCATTTACTTGAAGTTATGGTATGATCTAAACTAGTTTTCCACTTCAACAATTACAGATAGATAAATTGTTAGTGTGATGTACATTTTCCAGCCAATTTGGATTTATGATTCAATATCAAGGGCACAAACGAGTTTTTATAAAGTATATACTTGTTTATAGAGGTTTTGTATTCAATGAGATGAATTTAAGTTAATGATTTGATCATAATTAATGTGTCATATCACATAAAGTAGCCTAAGGTTTCTCACGGTCACAAGAACGCTGCTGTGGAATACGAGGAATACCACTGCAACCGTGGTGATTCCTATACTCAAACAAGTTTAAACCATCAACAAAATCAAAGTGAAGCTGCGAATGAAAACAATATCAACAATGTATTTGCTGTGAAAAAAAGAAACAGAAAAGAATCCATAAAAATAAACTGTCCAGCAAAAATCATAGTTCAGCAGAAACATAAAGGGGAACAGTGGTTTGCTGATTGGATTTATCACCATAACCATGATTTTTCAAATAGCTACTACCATAATAGTCGGCTAAGCAAAAAATTGGTTAATTCAATGTTGGATCCAATTTACAGAAGTTGCCAAAATGTGGCTCTGAAATTAAAACAAATTGTAGTTTTTGAAGACAAGCAGCGACCAAAGGCCACTCATGACCTGATAATAAAAGACTTGCAGCATATTTTATTCAATCCAGAAAATACTGAAAATGATATCCAAAGTTTTCTTAATAAATATGCATCTTTTGAAAGATTTATAACCTATTTTAATTGAGCTGCTCACTTCACTGCCACCTCCACATCACAATACAACAGCTTTAGCAATTCACAATACAGCAGCCTCAACAAGTCAGAATATGCTGAATATATCAAGAATAAGTGCAGATAACTTTGAGAAACTCGATGATATGGAGAACGGTCTCCCCCAACTATGCGAATTAATTGCTGATATTAAAAGACGAAAGCTATACGAAAAAAGCTAGTTCAATGATATTTACATAACGTACCTTGTACTTAAGAAAGATTTGAAACATTTATCTTCTGGCAAGAGAAACTTATCATATACTAACAAGTCAGAAAAACGAAGGAGATTAAATGAATGAGTTGTTCTTATTATTTTATATAAAGTTTGATTTTATATGTAGTTGTTTGTTTTATTGAGTATAAATTATTAAGACTTGAAGTGAGAAGCCGAAGAGATGGGGCCGAGTTCAATTCTCTAGTGCGAGGAAGTAGTACCACTTCGACCTAGAGTTGTCGACCTAGGCAAAGATCAAGGGATAAAGAATCCAAAAAAGGAAATTTAGGGGAGGATAATTGCATATTTTTTCTATTTATAGTAATAGAAATACTAATTTCGAACCGGCTCCATACATATTTTGCAGTAGAAAAGATGACTCTTTATTGAATTTTCTTCCTAAACTAGTAACTGACAATCTGAAAATCACACGAGAAATATGCATGCAGTAATTAAAAAAAAAAGAAATTCCTGTCAATTCACCGCCAAAATAGATAGCATCGTTTCAATACATATTTTGTATCAATTGCCACAAAATTAAAAAGAAACTCATTAAGAGAAATTGGTGTTCTTGATTATTTGGATTCATTTAAAGACATTTATCCAGTTTTATTATATTATAAAAACTCATTAACATCAATTTTTGAAAATGAAGATTATATTCAGACTAATTTTATTGATTGAACAATCGCTAGGAATCATAGTGTGAATATTGATTTGAATCTTATCGAGTTTTCAAAATTGGAATTTGTTGTCAGATGCCGTAGAATTATGTTGGCGGAGAGAAGTGGTATTATCCTTCAATTTGTTCCTGTTGAGTAATATCCAGAGCAAGAATATGAATCTTTATGGGAATCATAATAACTACCACAAATTAAAAATGTATCAGTTAATGAAACTTATTTATTTAATTACTAACTGATAAATTTAAAATATCAACCATTAATCTTCTCTCTTATATTTATTAGCAATTGCTCAATAATATACATTTAACTACTGAGTCTAAATAGATGAAACTCTTTACAAGATATCATTAGTATTTAAGAGAGACAAACTTTAACACATCAACCAACCAACCAACCAACCAAGTGGTATAATTGTATAGTTATTGTCCAATGTACACGACAGGTTGTCTTGCATACTGTAATTTTGTGCTTATGCACTACCTACCTGTACGTCTTTTTTTTTTTTTTTTTTTTTTTTTTTTTTTTTTTTTTCTCTCTCATTCGTTCTTCGCACCTTCATGATGGAAAATCCACCAGATTATAAATATTTACAAATTTCTCAATCATTCAATCTTTGATTTTGTTTGAAAGGGTTAGATAACCACAAACGTATAACCAGTGAATTCGTCAATTATAGTTGTGATGTATAATTTTTTGAAAGGACCCATGGTGTCGGTGTGAACTCTTTGCAGACTTCTAGTTGCAACTACAACTATTTAAAATGATGGTTCCAATGTCATTTTAAATGATATTGAGAATCTGATACTAATTAATTAACTAACGTATTATTCACTTTATGAGTGTTTAATATTTCCTTAAGATAGGATACCAATTCTTTAGAAATTGGTCTCTAGTATATATATATATATATATTAATACATGTTTCAGGTATAGTTAGTTTTTTTTTTTTTTTTTTTTTTTTTTATTAACAAATGAAAAGATATTGTAGTTTCTTTTTGGATAAATAACATCTTGTAATAGAGTGTTCATTCACAATCTTGTCTAAACCAGCAAAAGGAATTATAATTTAAATAATAATATAGTCTTTGGTTGCAAAAGATGTAAATTTAATCAATAACAGTTATTGATTGAAAAACAATTAAACAACTAAACATATGTATGTATGTATATATATATATATACTTATAATTGTAAATCAAATCGCAATATAGTCCTTAATAGTTTTATATTTTACATTCACAAGTATAACCTGGTAAATCATCATGACAATTTGGTAAATTCTTCAATATATTTTCCAATCCAACACCAACACCACCACCACCACCACTAGTAGTAGTAGTAGTAGTAGTACTATTATTAAACCAAGGATGTTTTAATAAAGAATTAGCATCATATCTTTCATTTAAATCATATTTTAAACATTTTAAAATCAAATCACAAATTAAATCAACTTCATAATCATTTTTATTAAATTTATATTTTTCAATTAAAACATCTTTTAATTTCCAAATTTTCAATTGATCAATATTTTTAAAAATAATTTTCAGTTGATTTAATTTAAAAAATTTCCCAGTTAATTTACAATTTAATAAATAATTATCATTAGGAAATTCACCTAATAATTCAACAATTTGAGCTAAATGATCTTCATCTTTATCAAAAAATTTCCCATCATGAGGATCAAATAAAAAATCTCCAGTAATTAATTCAAATATTATACAACCAATTGACCATAAATCAGTCAGTGACCCCCAAGATTTATATTTTAAAATGATTTCTGGTGATCGATATTGTCTAGTTTGTATTTGATTAGTAAAATGTTCATCAACAAATGTTGCATTACCTAAATCAGCAATTTTAATCGATATATTATTAGTATTATCATCAATTAATTCTTGATTTTGATCTTGATCTTTTTTGTTGTTGTTATAATCAAAGAATGAAAAATTTCTTGGACTAATGGCTTTAGAAATAGATTTTTTCCTTGGTTTAGATTCACAACAATTAAAATTTACATCTTTAAATATTGAATCAGATGATATTGATGAACTTAATGGTTTAGAACATCTAATTGGTGATTCATATTTACCAACAATTGAATTTTTCAGTTTTTTATAAAAATATGATGATTGTTGTGAACTATTTGAAGTTGTTGATAATGTTCTTATATGACATGAAGATGAACAACAATTAGATTTTTGTTGTTGTTGTTGTTGTTGTTGTTGTTGTTGTTGATTATGATAATGTTGATTTATTTGTTTACTCAGACTTCTTCTTCTTCTTCTAGTTGTTGTTGTTGTGGTGGTGGTGGTTGCAGTTGTGGTTGCAGTTGTGGTTCTTGAACATGTACTCATTAATGATGCTTTTCTACTTGATAAACTAGCTCTAAATTTAGATAATTTTTCATCTTCAATAGTACGAATTAATTTATTTATATCTTTAATATCAATTAAAATATTTTCTGGTTTTAAATCAGTATGAATAACTCCACAATGATGCATATAATCAATAGCTAATAACATTTGTTTAACAATTTGTTTAACAATATGTAATGGAATTCCTCCAACAGTTTTTGAAGTTTCAATTAATTTCATTAATGATTGAGAATTTAATGATTTGATTTTTTTATCTAAATCATCTTCCCATGAATCTACAGTTGTAGTTGATTCATTATCTTGATTTGATATTGAAGATTCAATTAAAAAATCTTCTTGAGGATTTGAATTTAATGATGATGATGATGCAGTAGTTATTGATGTTTGTCCAGTACCATTGTTATTGTTATTGTTATTTATTGTGAAATTATTATTATTATTATTATTATTATTATTATTATTATTATTATTATTATTATTATTACTTGTATCATTATTGTTATTGTCATTATTCTTATGGGTATCTTTCTTATTGTGAAGACCTAAACTAAGCATTGATTTAGTACTTTTCTTCCAATTTTTAGTATCCCATTTACTAAATTTCATTTGCTGTTGTTGTTGTTGTTGTTGTTGTTGTTGTTGTTGGCTTCCATCACTTTCTTCAGCACTTTCTTTACGTTTAATTTCAGAATTGATATTACGATATAATCTTTTATAACGATAAATTAAATTTAAAACATTTTCACCCAAAATTTCAAACACCATACATATATGAATTCCATTAGGTCCAGAAATTTCAAAATCATCTTTCAATTGCATTACATGATTATAACCAGGATGTGATTTATTATCATTTTTAAAATATAAAATATTTTTATTTGGGATATGATGATTATTATGAATTGGATCATTTAATATATTCATAATTTTAATTTCATCTCTTGCCGCTTCAATATAATTTTTATTTGATTTAACAAATTTAATCGCCACATAATATTCATCAGTATCTGGTACTGGTACTGATATTGATGATGATTCTAAATCATTCAGTAATAAAGTACCATTATATCTTGATTTAGCTAACCAAACCGTAGAAAAATGTCCCCAACCTAATTTACGTAAAATAATATATTCTCGATTAGGTATTTTTTTCGAATAATAAATTTCTCCTTTAGAAACAGGATGATAACCACCAGTTCGATAATCTTCATGTGATTCTTCAGATTTAGGATCATAATTAAGATCAGATTCCAGATCAGATAAATAAGCAATTTCATCATCTTCTTCTTCCTCTTCTTCCTCTTCTTCCTCTTCCTCCTCCTCTCCTTCTTCATCAATTTTAACTTCAATTTCTCCTTCAAGAGCTGTTATGGAAGGATTTTTGACATGAGGATTGGTAGAATGAATATGAGGTTGATTATTGGAAAATGAACCAATTCGTAGTAAACTTTTCAAGTTTGGACGAGATGAGGAGTTTGAAGGTGTTGGTGTTGATTGTCGGGAAGTAATACTAGCTAAAGTTCTTGGAGATGTAGGTGAATGTTGTGATTGTGAATGTAGTTGTGGTTGTGGTTGTAGTTGTGGTTGTGGTTGTGGTTGTGGTTGTTGATTATTGATATGCTTTTTATTACGTGATTGTGAGTTTGTATTTAGTTTGAAAAGAGATGATGCCTTTTTAAGAGCTGATGTTGATGATGATACTTTCTGTTGTTGTAGTGGTTGTGGTTGTGGTTGTGGTTGTGGTTGGAATTTTGTTTGAAATTGGGAAGAAGGATTTGAAATAAGAGGTGTGTGTTCTTGTTGTTCTTGCAACTGTGGAGCTATATTTGTTGTTGTTGTTGTTGTTGTTGTTGTTGTTGGTGTTGGTTGATATCTACTTTCAATAGTCATTTCACTATTAGCAAGTGATATTACTTCAGTGGAAAAATCTTCCACTTGAGTATAACTGGAATGATGAGTAGTATGATTTGAAGGTGAATTATCAATAGCTAACATAATGATAATTAGGGTTTTTAGTTAAAAAAAAAAACAAGAAAAAAAATTTTTGGGCAAGATGAGGAAACTAATAAAAGATTGTTCTTGTATTCTTTATATGAATATATGTAACATTAAAAGTACAAATAAACCAAAAAAAAAATAAAAAAAAAAGAAGTGGAATGAAGGTTTGATTGAATCAAGAAAGAATAACAAAATAAAATTAAAGTAGAAACAAAAAGAGAGAGAGGGAAGGAAGGAAGGAAGGAAAATAAAACAAGTTGAAATTAAAGATATATATAAAAATTGTGGATTTAGTATACATATATTAGATATGAACTATGTATGGTATGTTGTGTAAAACTCTTTTGAAAAATAATTAACAGGGAAAACGGAGAAATTTTCTTCTTAAAACAAAAAAAGCAAAAAAGCCAAAAAGAAAAAACTTTACACAAAATAAAAGGGGGCAAACCGGAATTTAAATTAAATTAAAATCAACAACCATTAGTTAAAAAAGTAATTGTGGATGTTGTTGTTGTTACGCAGCTTTTCTTTTTGTTTTTTTGATTTTTTGATTTTGGACAAAATTATTTGTTTCTGTCATCTTTACACTACCACTTCTAGACTTTTTTATCTAATCTCTTTCATAACATAAATCTCCAATTGATTATAATTTTAATATCCTCTTTTTTTTTTTTTTTTTTTGGTACAAGGATGGCACTTAGCTGTTATGAAAATAATACAGATTGTTGTTTACAAATAAAAAAACAAACAGCCACCACCACCACCACCACCAATTTAATAGCAAAATTGTGAATGGGGGGTTAGATTTTTTTGGTGGTGCTGATGGTGATGGTGGTTCCTCACATGGTAGTGCAAAACACCACAGAAAACATAAAACATAAAAACAAAAAAAAAAATAAAGTCATCCATTACGTAACACAAGATATTAAGTTTGATTTCTAAAATGGTGTGGTTTCATTATTGCTTTGAATGATGATGATGATGGCTTTGGCTTTTAATTTAAATTTATGTTCAATCTATTCAAAGTTTTAGTAGAATTGCTGGTCATTACTTACCATTATCATATTTTTTGTTAATAAAAATGCCTAGTGGATTTAAAGTGTAGAATCAATTTCTGGTGGGGTGGTGAGGGTGGTGGTGGGTGGAGATTTTATATGGAGAACGGAAATGTCGCAATTTTGTTGATGCCAAAACAAATCAGAAAGACGTGACATCTTAAGAAAAGCTAATGATTTGTTGAAATAAGGAAGGAAATAAGAATACAATGGGAATAGAATAGGTACACGACATTTTGTGTACCTGTCATGGGCATTCCTGTACCTAAATATATATTTCCTTGCTGATTATAGTTACGATTGTGGGTGGTGGTGGTGGTGGTAGCGGTGGTGGTGGGAAATAGATAGCTGGCGGCGGTAATCGCCACACCCAGTAGTTTGATTTTTTTTTTTTATTTTTTCATCTTATTGTCACGTTGAGATGAAATCTTTCGCGCCGGTTGACAAAGAGATTTACGGCGATGATGGATGAAATAAAACGACAATACAACAACCATACATTCAGGATAAACATTTATCCCTTGAGCTTGAACTTGAGCTTGAGCTTGAGCTTGGTGTAACCCAACACAAACATTAATAAAACCAATTTCTCCTCCTAAACTCTATAGCAATGGTTCCATTACCCCCCAATCATTTTGAAATAGGGTTTTTAAGAGACTTTTAGGTTTGAAGAATCACCCAATAATTTCCATCTAAAATTGATTCATCTCCACTCTCTATATCTCGCTCTTTCTTCCCCCTCCTTCCCCCCCCCCCCCTTAATCGACAAAACTCGTTAGGGGTATAATAATACAAAGGTGGAGCGAAGGCGGCGGTTAGATACATATTTTAGCCTTAGCCTAGACAGATTAATGTACCATATCGAAAAAAAAAAAGGAAAATTATAATACTATAATATAATATAATACTACTAAACAATTTTGTCCATTAAAATATATGTTGATGCGTTCTGTTTCCTAAAATTGTTATTTCACGACATCACGACATTTTATTTCATGGCCAATAATCTATCAACAACAAAAAGAGCACAACAACAACAACAACAATCCTAGGAATTGTGGGACAAATAATTTTGTCAACTGATATAGATAAAAATCATGACATTTATGTGTGTATGTATGTATATTATTTTCTTTCTTTCTTTATCTAATTTGGATTGATTTGAGGAAATATATTTTGTGGTGGTTACATTTATTATTATTATCTAAATCAAATCGTAAATTAATTGACAAAAAAAAAAAGAAAGAAAGAATAATAGAACAACAACCAAAAAATAAAATAAAAAATAAAAAAATGCCGTTCGTTGGCACTAGTCACGTGTGAGGCATTTTGTTTTTTCTTCTACTTCTTCTCCTCCTTCCTTCCTTCCTTCCTTCCATGTCTGGCCCCATTATATATGGAACCCAACAAATAATTCTCAAACATATTCTCTCTCTTTTTTTTTTTTTTTTTTACTCCACTTTCATTAATGCATCAATAATGTAATCATACGTCATTTGTGGTGTTACAACAACAACAACAACAACAACAACTTAATAAACTTGATCAGAGAATATTCAAGACAAAAACAGATTAATCATTATTACTATCCTATCCTATCCTATCCTATCCTATCTATCATTTGAAAATATTAATTTGAGCCAAGCTTTGGAATGGCTTCTTCTTTTTTTTTTTTTTTTTTTTTTTTTTTTTTTTTTTCTAACAAACTGTGGATGATTGGATAGAAAATATATTTCCCGAATAAATATCGGCAATACAACAACCGTTGTTGTTGTTGTTAATAAATCATGAATCGTTGAAAGAGATAAGACAATGAAAAAAAGGGAACAACAAATGAAAAAAATCGCCGTAAGGGATTACGTAATTGTTAAACAACTCTCTCACACACACATACATACATACATACATACATACATACATACATACATACATACTTTTTCACTCGTGTAAAGTTGTTATTATTGTTGTTGACCCGTTTTTCTTTTTTCTTTTTTCTTTTTTTTTTTTTTTCTTTTTGTTCTTCTTCTTCTTCTTCTCCGTACCACCGTTTCCTGTATTATTAATCTAATCAAATCGATCAAGAAATGATTTTGATTGGGTCGAGTGGTACCACCACCAACACGCCGCGGGGGGAAAAAAAAAAAAAAATTTTTTCGGACTAATTTCCACACACAAACCACACACACAAACCACACACACAAACAACTGCCGAAGTTTCCGATTCAACCTAGTCCTTTACAACCAAAAGTATTACCACTTTTAAACAAATGTAACGTAACAAATATACATATATACATATATATATATATATATAGATAGACTGTAATCATAATGGTTTAGATTGATCCAATTATGATATTCTTGAAATCGGTAAATGACGGTTGAGGATTGGTGGTGGTGGTGGTGGTGTGTGTGTGTGTGGGCTATTAATTTTAATGTATACACAGTTTTAATAATAGATTTCCATTTATTCAAAGTGTAAGATATTCGGATTTTGAAAACTCTATAATTTAAATGATCTTGAAAAAAAAAAAAAAAAAAAGAAGAAGAAAATCAAAAGATTGTACGCCTAATTCTTCGGATCAATTATTTTTTTTTTTTAGTCTTTATTGTGTTGTTATACTTTTACTACAAAGTTGCAAATTTGGATTTATTTTTCGCAACAAGTCTTGACCCAAGAAAGAAAAAGAAAAAAAAGAAGAAAAAAGAAAAAAGAAAAAATCATCATGTAGTTATTTATTAATTTCCTATTAAATTTGAAATACTAAAATTGATGTTGATTTTCTTTTTTGAAATTGGTAGATGTTACATTATTCTGACCTCATCACATCACATCACATATCATCATATCTCATCTCATCTCATGTCGGTTTTGTTACAGGGTTCATTAATGTTACATTTTTCTATTATTTCATAATTGTCTCTTCTTGGTAAATTAGAAATATTTTTTTTTTTTTTTCAGCACATCATTATTATACTAACCCAAATGATTAGCGTTTCATTACTTAAAAAGATTATCTAACATATATATATATATATATATATCTTTTTCTATTTTATGTTAGACCTTAAAAAGTTGATTTGCTCTTTTTAATAGTGTTACTTTGACCACATTGTACTTAACAAAAAAAAAAACTGCCCACTTACTATTGTGTTCTTGTCACAAGCTACTCTTATTGTAAACAACACACGAGTTATATACTTTGTACTTTGGTTTATGAATGGAAATATAAATTGAAAATTATGCCAATAATCTCATGATCTGTAAATTGAGAGGTTAAAGAAGAAGATTGGAGAAGAAGATTGGAGAATCCAAATATGACAATAGGTTAACCGGAATGATTTTAGTCGATGATATACGAATAGTTTCTTAATTCTTTATTGGGAATATTAATTAAATAATAATATTGTATAATAGATTATTGACCCACATGGTTCAATGGAAAAGATAATCAATTCACAATAATCACAATAATCACAATTTTGATTTTAGATCTTTTATAACAATACAAATATAATTATTCTAGTTCCCTCGGAATAATAAAAAACATAGAAGTTAGACAATCAATAAAAATATCCATATATTAAAGTCAACGTGTTATAACATAAAAATTCCAAATCCATAAAGCTTAATAATTGGCAATCTTGCGATAGACTAGACTAATTGTATTCTATTTTGTTTTATTTTATTTTATTTCTTTTTTTCGAATCTGACTTTAATTTCTGGTGTTTATTTGATTATTTGTTTATTCTAATTCACGGCTTTATAACACTAAAAAAAAAAAAAAAAACGGGATATGAAAAATTCTTTTCTTGTTTTTTTTTTTTTCTTGGATTGACATTTGACAGGAAAAAACGTCTAATTTCTATTTTTGCAACAACAACAACAACAACAACTACAAACCACAATAGTCGTATAAGATTTATACAGTTTAAATATACTTGGTATTCATATATATATATAATAGTTAATAGATTTCTAATATTAAACCCAAGTCTATCTGATATTGATGATTATTTAAATTATATATATGAACCAACAGGAGCACACGTGTGTGTTCTATATATATATATATATATATATATTTTTGCATTGTTTGACAAATTTCAAACCTTCGAACCGAAATTTATAGATAACGCACAAAGGGGTAATATTTAAAGAGAAAGAGAGAGAGAAATAAAAAAAAAAAAACAAACAGGACATAGACACATATTGAAGAGGAGCAGCAGGAGCAACAGGAGCAGCAGGAGTTGTTTAAATTATGAAATTTGTCTAAAAAAAAAAAAAAAAAAAAAAAAGAATAGACCTAAATGACAAACGCTCAAAAACCTTTTTGTTAATTAATTATCCCTAATTGGATAATATCGGGAAGAATATGCAATTACCAAAATTTCTTAATTGGATCAAACAATAAGTATAAGGAAATTGTGTTATTCATATACACACACGGCACAAAAACAGTTTATATTATGTAAATGATGGAAAAATATATTTATACATGCATGCTCTTAAACAACAACAACAACAACAAGAACAACAACAACGTGGGGATGTTGTGCAAAAGTAGAATAAAATCACCGAGATCATAGTGGTAATTCATCTAGGAACAGTTTTGAAATTTTGATTTCCTTTCTCTTCTATTATCCTTTATTGTCGTTACAGGAGGAGGGATCTGCTCTACATTGTTTGATTCAAATCAATTCCCATTAAATAATGTTATACTGGATTAACTTACGAAAATTATTACATTACTTTTTTTTTTTTTATTTATTTATTTAAATAGATTGTCATATCTCTGAAAATTATCTACTTCTAATCTTCCTTTTTGTATTTCATCACAATCATTGATCTCGCCCCCCCCCCCCCCCCTCCTCCTCCTTTACTATCATGAGTGATCTTGTTAAATCATCTGAAGTTATTGAAACTACTGAAGTCCCACATAATAATAATAACAATAATAATAATAATAAAAGACATTTTAAATATGATTCTGAACAACGTAAACAAAGATTAGCTGGTGGTGTTAAATTAAAAGATGCTTTAATGATTTTATGTGCTGGATTTGCTTTAATTTCCGATGGATATCAAAATAATGTCATGTCAATGATGAATAAAGTATTTGCACTTGAATATCCTAAAGAATATACTGCATCATTATCAACTCAAGTTTCTAATGCATCTTTAGTAGGAACAATATTTGGACAAGTGATTATTGGATTAACTGCTGATTATATTGGTAGAAAATGGTCAATTGTTACTGCTACATGTTTTTTAATCTTTGGTACAATGATGTGTGCTGCTTCTCATGGTAAAACTATTAATGGAATGTTTTGGATGTTGACTATTTTCCGTGGAGTTACAGGATTTGGTATTGGAGCAGAATATCCATCTTCTTCTGTAACCGCAAGTGAAGCTGCTAATGAATCAGTGAAAAAACGTGGTGGAGCATTTATATTGGCAACTAATTTACCATTATCATTTGGTGGTCCATTTGCTTTATGTATTTTTTTAATTGTTAATCGAATTTGTGGTAAACATTTAGATGCCATTTGGAGAACTATGTTTGCTATTGGATGTTTTTGGCCCCTTTCAGTTTTTTATTTCCGATTGAAAATGGTGACTTCGGAATTATATACTAAATCAGCTATAAAACAACGTGCTCCTTATTGGTTAGCTCTTAAATATTATTGGCCTCGTTTAATTGGTACTTGTGTTGCTTGGTTCTTATATGATTTTGTTACTTTCCCTAATGGGATTTTTTCAGCTGGGATTATTTCTAATGTTGTGCCAACTCTGGAAAAAAATAATTTAGAAAAAATTGCTGAATGGAATTTACTTTTAG
Organism: Candida dubliniensis CD36; assembly: GCF_000026945.1. NCBI lineage: Eukaryota > Fungi > Ascomycota > Pichiomycetes > Serinales > Debaryomycetaceae > Candida > Candida dubliniensis. The sequence continues at coordinate 1,338,396 of NC_012861.1, read as the reverse complement.
GTACCATTGCTCTTCCTGGTGTATTTATTGGTGCTTATGTTGTTGATATTTTGGGTCGTAAATATACTATGATGATTGGATTTTGTGGATATATTGTTTTTGGATTAATTGTTGGATGTGCATATCATCAAATTAAACCCATAACCGGATTATTCATTGTATTTTATGGTTTAATGATGAGTTGTGGTAATTTTGGTCCCGGTAATAATATGGGGTTAACATCTTCAGAATCATTTGCTACTCCAATTAGAGGTACCGCTTATGGTATATCAGCTGCTATTGGTAAAGTTGGTGCTGTTGTGGGGACTAAAACTTTTAGTCCAATTCAAAAAAATTTAGGTGATAAATGGACTTTTATTATTGCTGCCATTTGTGGATTAGCCGGAGTTTTAGTAACATTTATTTTTATCCCTCATTTAAAAGATGAAGATTTATTAGAAGAAGATGTTAAATTTAAAAATTATTTGATCGATAATGGTTGGAAAGGTAAATTTGGTATTCAAGAATACGATGAAGAAGAAGATTTGGAAGGTAGTGGTGAAGAATCTTCCGATGGTGAGATTATCAAAAATAGTGATAATATGGAAAAAGTGGATGCAGCATTAAAATAGGTTTGAATCAACTTCCCCCCTTCCCCCCTTTTTTTTTTCTTTTGGTTCACTTTCCAATATACTTAATGTACTAATAGATATTATTGATTAATTGAGTTGATATGAATAATTATGTGGTATACTCGCTTGCTCTTGTAAGTTCACAGATTTTTGATTATTCAACTTCTGGTGTAGTGTATTGTGATTTCGTTATTAGTCACCATTGGAGGTCGTAGTTTGGACAAGCTTGTTGAATTAACGTCATTTAGTAGATAACATTGTACTACACACGGTTGGTGCTGGTAAGTAATCTCGCACGTCAACAATTTTTTTGCAGCTTAAAATAAATAGGAGTAACCTTACAAAATCAAGCACAAAATTTTTAGATGTAGTAAGTATTCATATATTTCGTTACAAACTAATAAAATACTATAAAACACCTAAAAAATTTTAACCCTGAAAAAAGAGTTGAGCCGAAAAAATAGAAAGTAAAATCATTTCTACCAATGAACAAAGGTATCACTTTTCAATTAGTATGAAACGAAGAAATAAAATCAAAATTTTGAACCGAAAATTTCTAGAAAAGAATGCAAAAAAAAAAAAATAAAATAAAATCAACCCTTTATTTGAGGACAAGTTATTCTAAATCCAAATTGGCACGAATTTTACCAAGATGTATGCTTCTTCTTCTTTTCTTCTTCTTCTTCTTCTTCAAATAAAATAACAATGATTTCAATTTCCTTACATTTGGAATCAATGGCAGAATTATATAATTTGTAAGTACCACAATCATCAACTGGACATTCCCAGAAATCAGTACAACCATCAAGAGCTAACAATTTAACACAATCTTTTTCAACAATTGACCAACCACAAGTATATAAGGCATCCTTTTGAACTGGATTATCAAATTGGAATTGATGATTGGAAACAATTGAACCAATAGCTGAACGTTGATCTTTCAAAACACCATCACATAAAGTAAAATGATCTTGACAGAAAGATTTCTCAATAGTACAGTAATCACAAGTAGGAGTTTCACATGGTTCTTCAACTTCACCACGTTTATATCCCTTTTTTTTGTGTTCATCATCACAATCTTCATCACATTCGCCGTCGTCACCACCACTCCAATAAGTTTTACTTGGACGTGGGGTTGGATAAATAACTGGTTCGGATTTGCAGTTGCAATCAACTTTCTTATCATTACGTTCCAATTGACCATCATCAACTTCATAAACTAAATAAATGATATCTTCATCACATTTTTCTCTGACTCCTAAAGCAAACTCATAATCAACAGTTTCAACCCCAGTAACTTCAGTATGTTCTGGTTTATAATAAGTAGGACTGGAAATACCAGCTTGAACCATAGCAATTAATGGCAAAGATAAAGCAATAGTGGAAAATTTCATGGTTATTTAATGAATTGAGGTAATCAAGTTGTGATAATGATTGGAAAGAAGTAACAAATTCTAATATTTTTGGGAGGTATCTACCCTGGTATTTATAGTTTTTTTTGGTTTAATAGCATTTTGAGAAGAGTTGTCAAACTTATCATGTTATTAAAGATAGTTGTTGCCAGACAACTCAATACTCTCACCCACAAGTGTTTAAAATTGAATTCTGGTAGTTATAGCAACTATCTTTAAAATTAAACTTGCAAGGCTTGGGGGATCTCCATTTTGTTTAGTGTTCATTTTTTTGAATGACTTTTTTGTTTTTTTTTTTTTTTTTCTTTAAACACACGATTGGTTGTAAAAATATTATACTCTAAGAGAAGTGAATATTGGATTGGTTGTTGTTCAACAGTGCTTTTTTTTTTTTTTTTTTTTTCGTTGATCTTCTTTCCTTGTAATGGTAGCGCTTACCTATTCTGCAAATCCAACTGACATTTCCTAGTGTTAGAAAGCCATCAAACAAGCCTTTCAATTACAGTCTTGGCTTTATTTCTTGTTAAGATATATGTTAGTGACAAAATTGTATTTTACCTCACACCAGGTGGCAAATGAATATGTGTTTGTGTTGATGTTTAAACTGGGTGATCGTAGTGTGTGATAGTAAATTCAACACACATTTTTCATACGTTTGCTGTTTTCTACAAGGTTTAAAATAGTCTAACACTTATCTTTTATTTTATAGCCATTAAAGATTTTGTTCATCCATTAGTTATTGAATGACATAGCCAAAATGAAGACATTTATAGTTCTGATCTCCAAACATTAAACAAATGCCTTGTTCAAAAATATTGTTTTGTAAAATTGAATATAGAAAAGGTTTAAATTTATAATTGAAAATCAAAACAGGCAGTGTTTCTACACTCAATCTCCTTGTGTGTAAAATACCATAAACACATTAAATCAAGATAAGACTGTAAGTATATTATTAGATATATATGAATTAGTGTGGGGTTGCCTGAAAATTCCAGCATTGTACACTGATAATCAACATTACCGCCCTTTGTAAAAGTTCATGGTTTTCACTCAAACGTTTTCAAAACAACAGTTACTGATGATATTAAAACTTTATCATAATCTATATACGGAGTCACGTGCTGATATCGATTACACAAAATTATTTTTTTTTTGGCAAAGCTCTTGTTTGCTTAACCAGTGGTTGTCGCTTAGGAGATTGGTTAAGAAAGTCTTGATTACAGGTAGATAACATTGATAAATTGACCTGGGTTGAACCAATTTAAAAACAATCCTCCGATATGAGTGTTGCTTGACCTTGAGACCTAGTTTTCGCATCAGTATTAAACTAGTTGACTATCAATCCTAAATCTTATATGACTTTAATTGATAACATGAGCAGTAGGATGATTCTGTTTAATTCTTCTTAGCGTGATATTGTTGCATTACCGTTGCAAGTGGCGTTGGCGTTGGCGTTGGCGTTGCTTCGTATCCGTACAAACAGCGCACGAAAAATGTTTGAGAAAAATAAACAAAGTGAAAGAAGAAAAAAAAAAAAAAAAAATTTCAATGTTCGTTGGAAAAAAAAAAAAAAAAAAAAAAAAAAAAAAATTCTAAATCCCGTTGGATTTTGCCATTTGACCCTTTTCTTTCCCATATTCAATACAATCAAGAAATTTTATATATAAAAAAAAAAAACACATCCCTTTTATCAAACTATGTCTGATTTAGTTGCAAATCCGGCGATTCAAGGTGCTGAATTGTTGGTACCGAAGGCATTTTTTCTAAGACCTTATGTTTGGCCCTTTTCCATTGTATATCCGATCTTCTTACAAGTTTATTTCCAACAATATGATAAGTACATTGGTGGTAAAGAATGGACTTTTGTATATACCATTGCTATTGTTTCTGTGAATTTATTGTTTTGGTTGATGCCACATTGGAACATTGATATTAATGCCAAGTTCAATTATACTAAAGTTGACAAGATTTCTGATGCTTCATATATAAAGATTACTCCAGCACCAAATTCCGGTATGGGTGAAATTTGTGAAATTAATCGTGAAACTTTCCATGATGGTGAAAAACAAATTAGTTTCTTATATCAAAAGAGAAGATATTTATTCCATTCTAAAATTGGTAAATTCTCTCCACCAGAATTTGTTTTCGATGAATCACCAAAATTAACCGTGTATCAAAATACTAAAGGTTTATCAGGAGATTTAGAAAAAATGATTAGAAATTATGGATCTAATAAATTTGATATCCCAATTCCTACATTTATGGAATTATTCAAAGAACATGCAGTAGCACCATTTTTCGTTTTTCAAATCTTTTGTGTTGCCCTTTGGTGTATGGATGAACAATGGTATTATTCCTTGTTTTCCTTGTTTATGTTAGTTTCCTTTGAAATGACTACTGTTTTCCAAAGAAGAACCACTATGGCAGAGTTCCAAAGTATGGGTATTAAACCATACGATGTGTATGCTCATAGAGATGGTAAATGGATCAAAATTCCAACTACAGAATTATTACCTGGTGATTTGATTTCAATTACAAGAACTAGTGAAGGAAGTGCCTTACCATGTGATTTATTGTTAGTTGATGGATCAGCAATTGTCAATGAAGCCATGTTGTCGGGTGAATCTACCCCATTATTGAAAGAATCTATTAAATTAAGACCAGCAGATGAACAATTACAACCAGAAGGATTTGATAAAAACTCCATTTTACATGGTGGTACTATGGCTTTACAAGTTACCAAACCTGAATCACCAATTGTCCCTGTTGCTCCAGATAATGGTGCCTTTGCTGTTGTTACCAAGACTGGGTTTGAAACATCTCAAGGTTCATTAGTTCGTATGATGATTTTCTCTAGTGAACGTGTTTCTGTTGGTAATAAAGAAGCATTCTTTTTTATTTTGTTTTTGTTAATATTTGCCATTGCTGCTTCTTGGTATGTTTGGGTTGAAGGTACCAGAATGGGTAGAATCCAATCCAAATTAATTTTGGATTGTATTATTGTTATCACATCTGTTGTTCCTCCTGAATTGCCCATGGAATTGACCATGGCAGTGAACTCATCATTGTCCAAATTACAAAAATTCTACATCTATTGTACTGAACCATTCAGAATTCCTTTAGCTGGTAGAATTGATGTTTGTTGTTTCGATAAAACTGGTACTTTAACTGCTGAAGATTTGGTATTTGAAGGATTGGCTGGTTTTAAAAATGATGATATTCATCATTTATACATTTGTGACGATGCACCAGAAACTACATCTTATGTTTTGGGTTCAGCCCATGCATTGGTTAGATTGGATGATGGTGAAGTTGTTGGTGATCCAATGGAACAAGCAACATTAAAAGCAGCTCATTGGAATGTTGGTGCTCATGACACCGTAGAAAGGGAAAGCAAAAAAAGTAAAGGCAAACAGGAAAAAATTAAGATTTTACGTCGTTTCCAATTTTCATCTGCCCTTAAGAGATCTTCTACTATTTCCCATATTAATACAATTTCTGGTAAGAATTTTGTTGCTGCTAAAGGTGCTCCTGAAACTATTCGTAATATGATTATTGATGCTCCGGAAAATTATGAAGAGATTTATAAATCATTCACTAGATCTGGATCCCGTGTTTTGGCACTTGCTTATAAGTATTTAGATTCCAATGTTAACGTCAACAAAGTTAAACGTGAAGATATTGAATCTAAATTACATTTTGCTGGGTTTATTGTTTTCCATTGTCCATTGAAAGATGATGCCATTGAAACGATTAAAATGTTGAATGAATCATCACATCGTTCTATTATGATCACTGGTGATAATCCATTAACTGCTTGTCATGTTGCCAAAGAGGTTAATATTACCACTAAAGAAGTTTTGATTTTGGATGCTCCTGAAGACCATCATGAAATTGGTGAATATGACAATTTGGTATGGAGAAATGTTACTGAATCAGTTGTTATCCCATTTAAATCATCAGATAAAATCAATCTTGAATTGTTTAGCAAGTATGATATTTGTATTACCGGGTACGCCTTAAATTATTTGAGTGATCATGAACAAATTTTGGAATTGTTAAAACACACTTGGGTATATGCTAGAGTTTCACCAACACAAAAAGAATTTATTATTACTTCATTGAAAGATGCCGGTTATAATACATTAATGTGTGGTGATGGTACTAATGATGTTGGTGCTTTGAAACAAGCCAATATTGGGGTTGCTCTTTTGAATGGTACTGAAGAAGGTATGAATAAAATTGCAGAGAATAGAAAGATTGAAGCTACATTGAAAGTTTATGAAAAACAATCTCAAATTTTCAACAATTGGGGTAAACCGGCACCACCTGTGCCAGCAATTATTGCTCATTTATATCCACCAGGGCCTTTGAATCCTAAATATTTGGAAGCCATGGAAAAGAAAGGTGTAACTATTACTGATGATATGAGAAAAGCTGTTGTTGAAGCCATGAAGGAGCCAGTTAAAGTTCCAGAAAAGAATGCCAATGGTGGGTTTAATACTAATAGTAATTTTGCTGATACAATTCTTGGTGCCATGAATGATGCAGAAGCTGAAGATGAAGCACCAGTTTTGAAATTGGGTGATGCTTCTGTGGCAGCTCCATTTACATCTAAATTGGCTAATGTTAATACTGTTACTCATATCATTCGTCAAGGTCGTGTTGCCTTAGTATCAACAATTCAAATGTACAAGATTTTGGCATTGAATTGTTTGATTTCATCTTATTCCCTTTCCGTGTTATATTTAGCTGGGATGAAATTTGGTGATGGACAAGCAACTATTTCAGGTATTTTATTATCTGTGTGCTTTTTATCAATCTCACGTGGTAGACCATTAGAGAAATTATCTAAGGAAAGACCTCAAGATGGTATTTTCAATATTTATATTATGGGGTCAATTTTAGGACAATTTGCCGTTCATATTATTACTTTGATTTATATTACTAGGGAGATTTATATTCTTGAACCAAGAGAACCAAAAGTTGATTTAGAAAAAGAGTTTAGTCCATCTTTGTTAAATACTGGTATGTTCTTATTACAATTGGCTCAACAAGTTTCCACTTTTGCTGTTAATTATATTGGATTACCATTCAGAGAAAGTATTACCTCCAACAAAGGTATGTATTATGGATTATTGGGAGTTGCTGGTTTAACATTTTCTTGTTCCACTGAATTTATTCCTGAATTGAATGAAGTCATGCAATTTGTTCCAATGACACTTGATTTCAAAACTAAATTAACTGGATGCATAATATTAGATTTGGTGGTTACTTTTGCAATAGAATACGTTTTGAAATATTTCTTTATGAATTCTAAAGCAGCTGATATTGCATTAAGAGAAGATGATGAAGTTGATGCATAGATATAGTAATAGATAGTATTTTCTCTCTTTCTTTATTTTGTTAAGTTACATTTGGATTGTATTTTAGGTTTTTTTTTTTTTTTTTACTGATATATTATCATTCATTATTTTATTATTAGTCTCTATCTATGTGATTTCCTAAGTATCGAATGTCTTTAAATCTTGATCTCTATTTAAATTGGTAACACGAATAACTTTAATATCATTCTTTTCAATCATATCAAGTTTTGTTGGTAGTTTAGCTGATAAAAGTTTCATCCCATCATGAATTTCGTCAGGGATTACCGGATAAGAAGAACTATCTTGGATGGTTTGGATAAGTTTCTTTGTGGAAAATGTTTTACAATTATTTGGTTGACATTGATATAATTGATAAATGGCATTATAAATCATGGGGATTTTCGTTAATAAATAATTTTGATATTTATCTTGCGGAGTTTGTTGCATCGATAATTCGTCTTGTTCTTGTTGCTTACGTAATTTCTCTTTTAATTTAATTCTTTCTAATAATGATAATCCATTAAATTTACTACTTTCTATTGATTCCAATTTTTCTTTAAATTTGAATCTTGATGAATCATTTTTCAAATCAGAAAAATTTAATGATCGATTCTTCATTTTTGTTGGTGATGAATTGGCTGATCGAGGTTTAATGATTTTGTTAGGTGAAGTTTTCAAAAATGATACCGGTGATGACGGTAGTGATTTACACAATGCAAATGTTGCTTCAGTAGTATATGATGACTTTTTTGGTGGTACAGTATTCAACTGTTGATGGGTTTGAATCCACTCATTGATATGTCTTATGAAAACCTCTCTACGTTGAGCAAGTTGAGTATTTGAAGTAAACTTAATTATTAATTCCTCATCTAATCGATATATCTCATACAATGAATCGGTTATTTCCATGATTTGTTCTAAATGAGTAATGGTAACTTTTGTTTGAGTTAATGAAGACGCTTGGCCTAATATCTTGTTTAGCAATGGATTTGAGGTATGATTAGTATAATGTAAGGATAAAACATTATCAATAGCGTTGAAATTGTTTCTTATAGTAATGAAAACGTGTCTCGGTATCAATGGGTGTTTTTGAATATCCATTATCATGACTCTTGGTGAAAGAAGTTGTGATAAATGATAGTTGATGTGTAAGATGCTGGAAAATAAGAGAAAATAGAAATATTTTTTTTTGACGCGTCACGGAGAATTATGGCTTGCATTAAAATGATAAGTAACTTTTTTTAGGTGTTTATTAATATGCGGGCCGCCATAGGATTGACATCCTACATTAAGAGAAAATACCAACCATCAAGAACTATAATGTAATAGCAGATTGAGAAGAAGCTATGACGGCGTTGAATTAATGCTATAACAAATCAGAATTCTACTTCAAGCTACTAACACTTGTTTTTACTCTAAGTTACAGTCTACCCGGAGTTTGTAGTTGCCAGCCGGAACGCGTGCAGGGGACTGGCCCAGAAGAAAAAAATGGAACCAGAATTGGCCCCGCACATAATTCTAAAAGCCATCTCCAAACAAAACAAAGAAAAGTGTGAGAGAGTGGAAGAGAAATTTTAATCGGGCCACAGCAAGCAAAGAGATTTAACGAACACACATATTACATTTTTCCCATTTATATATATGAATGTCAACTAAAAGAGAAGACCATTTAAAGAAAGGAGCAGATGTCACACCTACTGAAGCTTTAGCGGCTGGTTCAATAGCAGGGGCTATTTCTCGTGCATTCACTGCTCCATTAGATACTATCAAAATACGACTTCAATTACAACCTAAAGGGTTTAAACATCGGAAATCGGTGGTCACAATAGTGAAAAATCTATTAGAAAATGAAGGGATAATTGCATTATGGAAGGGTAATGTTCCAGCTGAGATACTATATATTTTATATGGAGGAGTTCAATTTGGTTCATATTCAGTAATAAGTAAACTGGTTTCCAAATTAGAAAAGAATTATCGTATCAACTTATCTTCAGCTAATCATTCATTGATTGTTGGTACAGGTTCCGGGATTGTAAGTACTTTAGTTACTTACCCGTTTGACTTATTACGAACGAGATTGATTGCCAACAAAAATCGTGGTCTACTATCAATGACAGGAACAATAAAAGATATAATTAAACTGGAAGGAATACGTGGGATTTATGCGGGTATACGACCAGCAATGTTATCGGTTTCAAGCACTACAGGACTAATGTTTTGGTCATACGAATTAGCGCGTGAGTTTTCCAATAGTTATCAACGAGTTCCATTTATCGAGGCAATTTGTGGATTCATAGCTGGAGCTACTTCCAAAGGTATCACATTTCCTTTAGATACTTTGAGGAAAAGATGTCAAATGTGTTCTGTGGTCCATGGAAGACCTTATACAGCTCTGCATATATTTGTAACCATACTAAAGAATGAAGGTGTTTTCGGGTTATATAAAGGGTTTGGAATAAGTGTATTGAAAACTGCACCAACAAGTGCACTTTCATTATTCATGTATGAGTATTCGCTATCGTTTATTAGGAGAATTAGAGTTATAGAGTGAGAAACAATTTAAAGATAATTAGTTTCCATGTATTATATTTTAAATAAATAATCATCGTGATCATCACCAACATTAACAAAATCATTTTCCTCCTCTTCTTCTTCTTCCTCAGAATCATCATCTGCATCGTTATCTGTATTATCTTCAGCTTCTTGATCTTCATGTACTCCAAAATAACGTGTTAGCAGATCAGGCAGTATATACTCTCTATTATCTTCATCATCGAGCTCGTCAGAATAATAACGTAATCGTAGATCTGTATCATTGCTTGTGTGTGTGCTTGTTTCTGCACTATTTGCCGGATCTTTCGAATGTACATATAATGACTGCGAATTAGACAATAGATTTTGTATACGTGAAGATCTCTTGTAACTTCCACGAGGTGACGAATTCGCTGGTGATGAATTTTGAGCAAACTGGTGCTTCGATGGTTTAGGGGTGATTGTTTGTTGCGGTCGATTCTTGGTCAATTGTTTTCTTATATACAATGGTAATTGTTCATCCACAGTAGATGTTCTCCGTTGGCGAGGTGCAGTGTTAGTTTGTTGTTCCTGTTGTCGTTTGTTTGTTGATATTGTAAACTTGGCTTTATTGAAAGTAAATTTTTTCTTTGAAGGTAGATTTACTGGCGGGTTTAGGTCTGATGCTGTTTCTTGTTGGGCATGTACATGAATATTGGTAGTACTTGTGATTGGTGGTTTTACCAATTGTGATTCTTGATTTAGTCCAAATGAAGGTCTTGGGTGCATTAAATCAAGTGATAATCTTCTTTCTGTTTTGGTTAATTTTGGAACTGGTGTAGATGACACTCTTTTAGCTGTGGTTGGTGTTGTAACAATTGTCTCGGTCTTGGTCGTAATTTTAGCTGGTGTTTGATTCGAACTTGATTCTTCTAGAGCTTCTAGTTTAAATGATTCTAATCCCAAGGACTCCACTATTTGTACAACTTCTTGGTAAATGGGATTGCTTTTCGACTTCCAATGGTCCACGAGTTGATTTATATTAAAGTCATCTTTGAAGTACACATTTATTGATTCATCATATATTTCATCAATCTTTAACATCAAAAACTCTTGATCGTTAACACCAACTAAATTAAAAATGTAATTCCAATCTAAGTTATTGTAAAATAATCTGGTGTCATTAAGTTGTCCATTATAATTCGTGATATAATTCTCTAACAAAAGTTGTTTTTCTGGATTCCACTCCATCTTTATCGATTCGGTTTGTTAGTACTTCTATATCATTTGCAATTACTTTGTAATCGTTAAACATACATCATCCATGTCAGAATTCCCAAAAGTGTCATCATTATTATAATGGGGTGATAAAATAACCATAAGTGCTTTTAGAAAAAAGGAAGTTTTAAGTATGGAGTAAAGTAAAGAATTGTGAATCAAAAGAAAAAGCTCAACACACAGATTGAATCTCGTGCGATTTTATTGAGGTCGGTGGTGATTTATTTTACAAAAAAAGAAATACCACAACTTACCCAAGATAGGATCTCTTACCCTACAACCCTACAATGTATGATATGTTTGTTCTATATTCAAAGAATACTGTACTGATTTCATTGTCCTAATTTGTATTTCTCGTTTTGGTTGGTTTGTGTGCAAAAAAAAATGAATGGTCCCTAGCAGGATCGAACTGCTGATCTTGGCGTAACAAAATGAATTTATTAGCACCACGCCTTAACCAACTGGGCCAAGGGACCTTTCTTGTTGAGTTGGAAATGTACCGGTTCTTTATACTAACTAGATTTACCAAATTTTTTGTGGCATTCTTACTATTGATTATAAAAGGCTAAGTTATTAAAAACAGTCTTAATCGGATATATTTAGCTCTAAAATATACAGCGGTTATTGTTATTTGTCAAACCTGACAGTTATTTCCTGTTTATGTAATTTTTGTAGAAATTTGGTTTACCTTTGATATCAAAAAAATTCTCAAACAGAATCTTACAGACAAGCCGCAAATAATCAACCTATGCATATTCATAAACTCAATACAAACATTCTAATATAACTAAACTCAATAAACTAATTTAGGATTCTCCATTTTCACCACGAGTCTTAGTCCATTCAGTTGATCCCGATTGTCTACCCAATGGTAAATCCGACGATGGTGTAGTTTCTGTTGATTCTGGTTTTATTTGGGCGATTTCCTTGTTATATGGAACAAGAAAATTACGATAAACCTTAAGTAAACCCAATTTTTCCTTCTCTTGTACATCAACTCCTTGGTAATGTTGTTCAATTGTCTTAAGGTAGGTTAATTGTTTGACACTGTTCAAATATGATATGGCAAAATTCACTTTTTCGGAATTTACAATTGAATTCTTGGGGATTTGTTTCTCTGGAACAATATATTTATCACTCAAATCAATAATATAATTATGATTGAATCCAATGACATAACTCATTTTCTTCCCCCAATTATTGCAGTACAACAACGGTTCATCAAAAACACCTTCACAAGGATCCAAATGTATCCAACGTTTTGAGCTTAATGAATAGTATTCACACCAAACATGATCTTCTTGGTTCCACACATATCTGATTCTATCACTGTCTTCATCGCCACCACCGATCAATGCTTGTAATATCAACATGAAACAATTGACCCATTCTCCGCATCTTCCACGACGACTAGTCAATAATGTAACTGGATTGTTTATTCTCGGGAACTCAATTCTTTGATGACATTTCTTACATTCATGGATTTCGACAACGGATATTTGATCGATTTTAGCCTCGGATTCCGAAATTGTTGTTGATGATGATGGTTTGATTGCTCCTAATGATTGAACTTCCTTGTTAGAACCACAAGATGTACAGTCAGGACTATTTACCCATTTAAAAAAATCATTTTTAAAATAATTCAATAACTCAAGTACTAATAGATCATCATAATCTAAATTTTTATCTATATTGGTATTGTCTCTTATTTCAAGTCGTTCATAAATTTTTGCTAAATCAATAGTATCCAAAACAATATCTAATCCAGTATGGTTGTTACGGTATTTATCAATAGTATCAGATAATGAATATATTGATTTAACCACAGGCTGGTTGAAAAGTTGATTGAGTTGTTGGCGGTGTTGGTCGAACTTTCGCAAATTGCGTTGTAGTGTTTCTTTAGTGTATGCTGTCATAAGTTGTTCAGATAACTTCTCGTAATCAATTAGAGAAGAAGAAGAAGAAGGTGACTTGATTGGTGGTGTCATAATTTAATTCCGATGCAGATGTTATATGTGTAATGAATATAACATTAAACTAATGGCATTAATTTGATTCAGTTCATTTTTTTTTTTTTCTTGCCCGTCTATATAATACTATGGTTAATTGATTGAGTATAATTAACAGATAAGTTGCAAGTTTCAACAAAAGGACAAGGTACTTAGTAATGATATTTACACATGTTAGACTAAACACTATAGAATGACAAGTATATACTTATGAAGGGCTTTTCAGTTTGATCTTTCTTGGTGGCAACACTTTATTGAACGCTTTTTCCCAATCACCATCATTTTCAAACCATTTACAAAGCAATTCATAGACATGACTAGTGACCAAAACATGTCTACCATTCATCTCTATATATTTACCAATTGGTAATCTTGCCACTTTTATACCCAATTCTTTGGCTTTATTATAACAAAGATGTTTATGACGGTTTTTATCGACTATCCCACCAATAATATAGGTATGGTTTGGTTCCAATTTAGTAATTTCTTCATCAGTATCAGCAGTAAGATAAACCAAGTTTTCCATGTTGATCGTATCTGCTGAACTAGTGGTATTATTATTATCTTCATTATTGTTTGATTCAGAATTAAGGGTAGTAGTAACATATTCAGTCAAGGATCGACCAGTAAAGGCTATATTGCCTTGCCAAAGGTGGTAATCATGTAATTGTGTTTCAAACCTTTGCTTGAGTCGTTTGTTGAATGATGTGATTTGTATGGGGAGTTTATATTTACAATGTCTCATGGCTGAATAACATGATTTGATTTGGTTTGAAAGAGATACAATCTCCTTATCATGCATTAATTTATCAAAATCACAATCAATGATAACTGATACATTATTAGTTGTTTTTTGTCGGGATGGAATTCGTTGAGCTTTACGTAACTCATCATTTTCATCAAGATCCTTCATCCTTTCTCGTTTTCTTTGACGTGCAAGTCGTTTCTTTTCCCTTTGAACTTCAAGGTACTCTTGTTTTGTATCTTGCCATCTTTGTTTTTTCAATTCTCGTTTCCATTGTTTTCTTGATAATCCTTCTGGAATTACTTCAAGTTGTTTCAATTTCCTTCGTTCTTCAATTTCTTCAGGAGTTGGTTTTTCTCGTTTGATACGAGGAATTGTGGGTGTGGGCGGATTAGTATCTGCCACAATTTCCAGAGTTTGTTCTGTCATCTATGTTAACTAAGTTTGTTTTTGCTAGATTCAATGGAAAGATGGAGAATTATGTTTAAAACAAATTTTTTTTTTTTTCGATGACTTTTGGCACGCACATTTTGATAATCGATGGTGAGGGAGAGATCAGGCTTTGAGTTTTTTACGATCCATTATAAAACCCTGTACACCCAAGATTAGCTCTATCAGAACAACCTGTTTATTGAATCTATCATCTATCTAAAACAATACTTAATCTAATGCATAACTTATAACTTACTATTTAAACAATGGACATCATTTGCAGCCACGTTAGGATTGCCTTCCGGTGATTCAAGATCATCGGTATACTCAACCCCTTCATACTTTTTTTCATCTAAATTCTTTTTAATGGTTGCCAACTTGACAATATTCTTTTTACCAAATACCCAAACTGGATGGAAGGGAATGAAAACAAGACCGGCAATAGCAATCATAGCTGCATCCAAAATCATAAGATATGGCTCGTGAGTAAACAAATATCCAGACCATCCTTCAGATAATTCTGCCACTCTATAAACACAACGAATATAGACAACAATGACAGCAATTGTCATAGCAAGCACCATATAATCAAATAATGGGATTTGTCGAATACCAGCAAATTGTTGGTTGTAGTACTTTTCTAAATGAGTATGTCGGTGTCCTCTCACTGATTTGACGTTTAACAATAATTTAAAATAATTGCTTACTGAACGACGACCATAAGGACAATCCGAAATTAAATCAGAACGGGAATTCTTAAAATACAAACGATTAATAAACTCAAACCAAAACACCAAGAAAGCGGTCATCGCAGCAACTTGAGCAGCAATACCAGCTATCATAATGTTAGTCCCGGTTGAAGTATCTTCATGATTAGTTGACGCCACAGAGGCTGCAGCTCCGCCAGCAGCTTGAATCAATAGTGAAACCACATCTGCAGTAATGAAAAAATAAGAATACCACATTGGTTTCAAAATTGAATATTGTCGTCCATGAATGACCACCAACTGTCCAAATAAAAAGTATACACCTGCCATAATGAATGCTGGAGCAATGGTTAAACAAACAGATTGCATTATATAAAGACTCCTATTGGAAGTATCATTAAATGACAACACTCGTCCTAGAAACCCAATAAATTCTAAACCATATCCACAGACAAACGTTACATTAAACCACCAATATCTTGATTTAATGCACATTACAATTGTGTAAGCAAAAATTATTGCGTAAACGACTAAATATATGATATTAGCAGCATGATTTAATTCATAACCATAAATATTTTGTTCCATAGCTAGATCCTTAAGATTTAAAGTAGCATCAAAAATCGCTTGTGTGGCTTTTGATTTTACTTGACTGTCTGTAGCTGTAGCTAGTACTTGTTCGGCAGAAATGATTGTCAATGAAGCTTGAGCACCACGATATGCTTGTGACAATGACCTTAAAACATACCAGGCAGTTTCAGTGGGGGCGTCAGAAATTACTGAAGCAACAGTTTGAGAAAGTTTTGAAGCATGGGATGTAGCTATTGACGATAATGTAGTGGATGTAGGTGTGGAAGTTGGGGTCCATGAAGATAAATAATTCAAAACTTCACTCATAGTTGAAGAAGGGGGGGGGGGGAATGAAAAGATGATAGAAAAGTTTCTTAGTTGTTGATGACGAAAAAGATGCAACGAATTTGAGGTGGTTAGAAAAAAATCACTTTATTTATAAACTACGGAAAATCATTTAATAAGATGCACTATGTTGGTGGTGGTAAACAGCGGTGATAAAGTTGCTAATAAGCATCTATTGGGTGGAAGAATAAAACACAATTCGGAAAAATTTCTTGGCCAGTTTGAGGCGAAGCCTAGGGTACTTTTATTTCTTCTTTTGTTGTTCTGTGTTTATAAAATTCGGTAATAATTTCCACCCATCTTATTTTTTTGTGGTGGTGCCAAATCGCCTCCAATAATATATAGCTCAGCTCAGCACAACACAGCACAGGACCACATGCTATAACAAAGATTCATACAATTGCTCTTACAATAAAGCCTCCTTTTGATTTTGTATTTTAAGATTAAACTTCAAAGAGATTGCTGCAATATAAGATTTTAAACAACTAACTCTCAGCCTACTTAGGCTATAAAAGTTAATGCGGCTAATACCCTTTTTTTTTTTTCTATTTTTATATGCTATTCTTGGTAGTTTAGTTTCTATAATCTATATTCACTGCAAATCAAGCTAAACTAAACTCAGCCTCGATGTTGATTTCCAATTGATAATTTGTAGTTGCAAAAAAGTGGAAGGAAAGAGAATTTTGCCCATTGAGACACGAAAATGAAACCACTGGAACTTTGGCCATCTCTTAAACTTACGAAATTCAAAATTCCGCTTAAATACAATTCTATTGGAAATACCGCAACATCTCCCCACACCACCCCCCAAAAAATTCCTTAATTTATTGACCTGTAGTAGTATTATCACGTTACAAATCCAAAGCCAAGTACCCTTTAGCGACATAGCCACATTTTCCACTTGCATTTAGCTAGCTAAAAACCATCATACCGCACTTAATTAACATTCAAAATCACTCCTTGTACTCTTGATTAGGTTCACCCCTGAAAACATTTTGACCTTGCAACGTCGATTCTTCATTGTCACTAACAATGTCATTAATTTTTTCTTTGTTAAGATTGTCCCCTGTTTCTTGATCTTTGTTTTTCGCAATACTTCTAAGCCCAATAGCGATACTTGATCCCATGACAAGATGTGGATGGAAAAGAATGAATATTATACAACAAATGCCAATCATTGTCGCATCTAAGGTCATTATATACACCTCATGAGTGATTAGATAACCGGAAAACCCTTGTGCCAATTCGACAACCCTGTAAATACAACGAATATAAACTGCAATCACTGCCAATGTAATAGCTAGAGCATAATAATTATACAATGGACGTTTTCGTAAATCTTTATACCCAGGATTATAATACTTATCCAACACTTTAAGCTTGTACATATTGGCATCATCCCCATTCAATAGCAATTTAATAAATGTGACTAAAGATTTCTTTTGATATGGACTTTGCTTGGTTTCTTTGGCAGTAACATCAAGGAAATAGGTATTCCAGCAAAAGACAAGCCAACATAATAAAAACACTGACATGGAAAACACTTGGAAGGCAATACCAGCAATCATGGTATACGTTCCTGGGTTAGCATCTCTGTATTCTTGAGCAGCTATCGCAGTCATACCACCTCCAACTGCTTGAATAACCAATGAAACCACATCACAAGTAATAAAAATATATGAATAATGTAGTGGTTTTAACCATGAATAATGTCGACCATGGATAACCACTAATTGCCCAAATAGGAAATAGATCCCTGCCATTAGGAAAACTGGGGACAATGTAAGGGCAATCAATTGCAAAAGATAATAATCAAATTTTTTCATATCACTAAATGACAATACTCGACCTAAATACCCGAGAAATTCTAATGCCGTACCACAAGTCCAAGCCACATTGAACCACCAATATCGGGATTTAATCCACATTAAACAAGAAATGGCAAATGTAATGGCAAACAACACTAAGAATATTATATTAGCTGTACGATTTAATCGAGGTATATCATAAACATTTTCCTCCCATGCCAAATCCAAGAGGTTCTCTGTTGCTTGCCAGATGATTTGTGTCGCTTGTGCTTGTATATTATTGGCAGTGGCTGTTTCAAGTACTTGTTCCGCTGAAATAATTGATAATGACGCTTGTGCACCACGGATTATTCGCGAGGCGCTAATGTAATCCATATTAGCAATGGTTGATCCCTTGGATGTTAATGTGTGGACTGCATCGGATATTTTGGATTGTAAAGCTGGGACATATGTAGCAGCGATGGTTGATAAAGTAGTTGAAGTTGCCGTGGTGGTGGGTGTCCATTCCGTAATTGCTGCAAGATCCATGCTATTTCGTAAGAGTAAACTTTGTTTGAAGAAGAAAAAGTTTTGAAAAATTATAAATTTGAACTCACTACATGATTATATATAGTGTTTGAGACAATTAAAAGTGGAATAAGTAGGATAACGGCTAGATTTTTTAGATTTATTTACTCGATGGAATAGCCGGACCAATGAGGTTTACTTGAGCGGATGTAAAAATTTTTTTTTTTTTTTTTTTTTTTGGATTGCTTTCTAAGTGTTGTACAATCGTGATATTATGAAATACAAAACAATCGATTTTATGTCAATTTTGTGTTAAGAATTGCAACTAATGTTGCTGCAACAACCACAATCATTTTATCCGTCCGGTCGGTTATAATT
The DNA here is from genome assembly GCF_000026945.1 of Candida dubliniensis CD36. Classification (NCBI taxonomy): domain Eukaryota; kingdom Fungi; phylum Ascomycota; class Pichiomycetes; order Serinales; family Debaryomycetaceae; genus Candida; species Candida dubliniensis. The sequence continues at coordinate 1,319,717 of NC_012861.1, read as the reverse complement.
AGTGCAGGGGCTAATCAATAAATGACAGCCCTTTTCCCACCATCGAGAAATCCAACTTCATTTTTATAAACCCAATTTCTGACGGAACCCATCGAATATATGCTATTCTAACCAATCACTACCTCTGATGGTTCTTTAAATGCTGCTTACGAAATTATACCCGCTACATAAACTCAGAGTCCTATGTGGATTTACTACTATTCTATGGGTAAAAATGTTTCTTTTTTTTAGCAGATTATATAAACAACTAATTTCTCAGTGGAATAAACATTTAGATTAGCTATCAGGGCTATACCAGAATCATAACATAGCCTGCTCAAAGTTTATCGCTCACAATTGAAAGATTTGTGAATTACGGATGAGCTTATCTCCGCATTCAAAGAAACTTCCGCAAAATATTATCCGTGTAACCTTTTATTTTATTTTCTTGCATCCATTTCCACACACAAAAAAGTAGCAAACAATTACGGTAAGAAGTTTAATTATAATAATAATTTTGGTCCACACATTCTGGAGGCGCATAGATAAGAGTTCTTATCCTAGAACCATTGCATGGACGTATATTTTATAATATCCCCTGTTAAATTGCTCACTTTATAACCATCATTTCAATTATTTTCCCCATATACATGAGGGATTAAAGAATCAAAAGAAGAATAGAGGGATTGAAATCAATAGTAGGAAAAGAAAAGTCTGCTCTACTAATTCATGACCCTACTTTACTGATGGCGATTCTAGAAGAAGAAGTATTGCTAGGGTCGTTGACAACTGATTTTCTGTGTTAAGAAGAAAAAAAGTGAATTTTAAATATGAGTAAAGATCCTTAGCGATTAACCACTGGAAAACTATCCACGATTTCGGATAGATAATAACAGACAATATATGATACTTTGCAACTTTCGCCAAGAGTTCTGACGATTTCTCAATAAACAGCATACAGAACGACATAAACATTTTTGTGGCTTTGAGAAGCATCATAACATCCCGGAAATTTAATTAATGAAAGTGAATTTGTCAAAGATATATCTGTACAAGGAGCTTTTGACGATACCTTAAAGAAAAAAATCCTGGAATCACTGTTCTCTCGCACACTGCTTCTCCATTCTATTTCAATGTTACTGATATTGAAAGAGAATTAACTCCAGCTGTTGAAGGTACCAAAAAATGCCTTGCAAGCTATTAAAATGTATGGACCACAAATTAAGCATGTTGTAGTCACATCATCATATGCAGCTATTGGTACATTCGATGACCAAGAAGGCCCATCAATTATTACCGCTGAAGAATCATTAACTAGTCCATTCAATGATTATTTCGGATCAAAGAAATTTGCCGGGATGGTCGCTTGTGAGTTTGTTGAAAAGGAAAACCCAAATTTCACTCTTTCTGTTATTAATCCAGTTTATGTATTTGGTCCACAAGCTTTTGAAATCAAGAATAAATCACAAACAAATCATCAGATAATCCTTAATGGACTTTTGAATTTGAAATCTACTGACACGTTTACTAATTGGTAATTTCAATGATTTTAGAGATGTTGCTCGAGCTCATATTATTGACTTTGAAAAAGATGCAAGTCAGGGTAAAAGATTACTTTTAGCAGAAGGTCTATTCACAACTCAAAGTATTTTAGTTTTAATTTGTAAAGATTTCCCTCAATTGGATTCTCCATTACCTAAAGGCGATCCATCCAAAGCTGAAGATTGGAAGAAAGCTGGAAGTAAAATTAAAAATGAAAAAACTAGAGAATTACTTCGATTCAAATTTATTGATTTCCAAAAATCTATTGATACAGTTAGTCAAATTATTCCTTAAGTAAATGGGTTGTAGTTTGTGCTCTTTAAATACAATTTAGACACTTTAGTACCATTTTACAATTTCAGTTATGTATGAGTAAGATGGTTTTGGAATCGTGCAAGTCGACAAACAGCGGTAACAACGAGTTTGGCTCGTTGTCGGGAACCCTCAACAAATAACTACAAAGAAAACAGAAGACAATAGAGAGAATGCTTGGTTGTCTATTCCTAGTCGCAAAAGATATTTGAGACAAACCGATACACTCTTTATATAACTAAATTGAAAATTTCACGTATGAGTGGATAAAAAAATGTACAATAAGAAGTATCAGTGCTACCATTGCCAAGTTTCTGGTGTAAGCCGTTAGTTAGAGTATCAAATATTTGTAATAAAATTTCTTTTCTTTTTGACACAATCGGCATGTCCTTCTGTTGTGGGTGAAGAAAAAAAAAGAAATTTTTTCATTCTCATTTAGTTGTTGAGTCCGATTTCGGCTCCTAGTTTGAAGAAGTTAGCGCCAAATTCTTTGTCCGAGGGACTTTGCGATTGTTAAGTTGAGATGGTGGTAACTACAATATTCGGAACGTTGACTCGTTTACCATTGATTGGGGTAAATTAGTTTTCGAGGTTACGGTAATTTCAGGAAGAAAAAGCGAGGCATTATAAAACTGTTTCTTTTCCATTTTTTCAACATTTAAAAAACCACAATATTTTATTTTTTTTTTTTTTTTGATTCCGATTTCGATTTCGATTTTTTCTTTTTTTATATCTTTCTGGAATTCCTTTTATAGAATGGATAAAATATTAGTGAGGTTTTCATTATCATATTCTTGAATGAATACTAATAGAGGTTCAGCTAGTAAATAATGCCAACTTTATTCCATCGATACAATGAGATTTTACGAAGATATCCATTTCGAAGTAATATGATCACCACCGGAATTTTCTTCGGTTTAGGAGATTTCTTTGCTCAGCAATTATTTCCTCATAAAACCATCCATAAAGAAGTCAACGACAAGGGAGAAATCATTGAAACTGAACAAGCGTCTGGTTATGTGTTTGCTCGTACCGCCAGAGCATTAATTTACGGAACTTTTTTCTTTGCTCCAATAAGTGTTCTTTGGCATGGTAAAACATTACCCAAGATTAAAAACCCATTGATTAATTTTTTGAAACGCAAGAAAATGGAACAAATCCCTCATGAAAAGAAAAAATTGCATTTTTATGATAGTGTTTTCCGATTGGGAGTGGATCAATTGATTTTCCCTGGGTTAATATGGATCCCACTCTATAATACTGTGATGGTATTACTAGCACAACATGAAAACCCATTTGATGTGATTGCCAATAAACTACATAATAATTGGTGGACAGTGTTGCAAGCAAGTTGGACTGTATGGCCAGGGTTCCAATTGTTTAATTTATACTTTATCCCAGTACATTTGCGTATTGTGGCACTGAATATTTGGGCTACTGGTTGGAATGGATTTTTGAGTTTTGTTCATAATACTAAAGGTCATGGGAAGGGAAGTGGTAGAAAGATTGAAGAATTAGTTGATATTGAAGACGACGCTCAAGAAATCACCATGGTTTATGATTAGGAAAAAAGTGATTGCAAAACCTCAGGTCTATACCTCTGACAAAGAGAGTCTTTTTCTGTATTCCTTGTTGTATTTAAATATTCATTTAATCATTAATAACACTTTTTTTTTTTTTTTGCATACAATGGAATATGGTAGTGTTTTTTTTATTTTCTCCGCCAAGGCTTACTTCCCTTTATCCACACTACCATTACCGCCTCTCCCTTGTTTTCATGGCATCCTGATGAACAATTTTTTTTTTTTTTTAGTTCTTCGATTTTCCCACTTTATAAGTCATTCAAACCTTTACACAATCACAATTACCATCTTTTTAGACACATTGATAGACCAAAATACTCCTTTTTATTTAGATATACAATGAAGTACATATTTAATAGATATAATGCATTATTAATTAAAAGACCATTGATCACCAATATGATCACCACTGGGTTATTAGTTGGTGGTGGCGATGCATTGGCCCAATTCCTCTTTCCCAACAATACCAACACACTGGAACAACTGCAACCGTTTGACTATTTAAGAAACCTTCGGGCCATTATATATGGATCGTTAATATTTGCCCCTATAGGTGACAGATGGTATAAATTTTTAAACACCAAGGTCGTATGGACACGGAGTGCTCAAAAACCTCATTTTCAACGATCAATGTCAACTCTATTACGAGTAATTGTTGATCAATTGGTGTTTGCCCCATTTATTGGTATCCCATTATATTATAGTGCCATGACAATTTTAGAAAATAGACAAGCAATCTTAGACAATATAATTGATAAATTCAACACAAGTTGGTGGATTACTTTGAAAAGCAACTGGCTAGTATGGCCATTATTCCAATTCTTCAATTTCTATTTGTTGCCAGTTCAATTTAGATTATTGGCAGTTAATATTATTAGTATTGGATGGAACACATATTTGAGTTATGTGATGCATAGCCAAAAGTAGTCCAAACCAACCAAATAACGATGAGGAGAAAGCATGAACCAAGGATTTAACTTGTCACCACCCACCAAAGACATGATGCAGAAAAGAAATAGGTGTGTGACGTCACATATTAGAGTAGTGTGTATGACCAATAGTTAACTCAAAGAAAGACAATCAAGATTTCTAGTTAAAAAACACACTAACAAAGATCGAATTCTTGTATATTGTAGAAACACAATAGAGAACGAAAATGTCGAAAGACATTGATTTCCCCAAATATTCTTACTTTATTCTTTTGTTTCAAAATTGTTAAGAGACTATTATAACTGGGAAGAGGAAAATGAGCCTGAATTGTAGATGTAGTTCTAATGTTCTTGTTGAAAAATGTGAAAATAACTTGTCGTTTTTCACATTCAGTTTAACGTGCATACACTACCACACCACATTAGAATCAGATCAGACAATATTTCAAGACTCAGAAGTTTTTAGTAGATTATTTTGTCAATTGAGATATTGCGCTACATACCCTCTTAGGAACAGTATATATTCCGTTCTATTAAAAATTTCTGGAATATCTATACTCATTAGAGTGTAATATTTTATTGGCGAGTGGTAACGAATGGTAGTTAATTGACATGGAATGACTTCAGTGTTTGTTTGTTCCTAATTTCAGTATACTTATATTAAACATACTTTTACATTCGCTAACGTACCCCACTCCCCTCCTCCCCTGTGTATATCCGACCAAAAGAATTAATCGATATAAGAATAGTAATATTAATAACCCTACTCATAACAGCTCTTGTGTTGACTCGAAAAAGAAGCCTTGTTTGATATATTAACACATTCCGACGACATATTCTCATTCAACAACATACAAGGACACGCCCAAATTCTTAGTTCAATCGTGTTAAAGAAAAGTACAGCCTACAAATACTATTTGTAAGAACCACCACCGCCGCGACAAACAACTTAAAATGAAAAAAAGTCCACCACCGCGACATTTAGAATTTATAATTTTGTTGTTGACATTTAATTTTCTTTGGTGGTTCCCCTTTGGTTTGCTTTTCCACTTTTCAACAAACAACAGTCTTTTTTTTTTCTTTCTCTAATTCAATTCAATTCAAATTATTCTTGTTTTCTATTTTCAAATTACAACCTACACAAATCAATCATCATTTGTCTAACTTTCTCTTTTTTTTTTCATATCTATTTATCTATCTATCAATCTTATTACTTCTTTGATATTTGGATATTGTTTGAAAGTTGACTACTATTTTGATATCTGATTGGAGGATTACTTATATTTGTTGTCATTTTTATTTCTCCTGAACTATTATCTTGTGTCACCAACATACTATATTCAACCTTCTACCGAAATATACCCTTGTGAAGTCATTTTATTGCTTCCTTTCACTTGTATACTGCATTTACACACCTTATACAACTTCCTCAAAAAGTGAATTGATATTCAAGACCAACGTTCATTTTTTTTACTATATTTGTTTACTCCACTCACAGTCTTTTTCATCCTCCCCTCCCCACTATATTACATTCTGGGTGTGTTCGATTATTATTGAAAAGTGTCCAAAATGATGAAAGGATTCAAAAACAGATTGACCCGAAACAAGGGTCAATCAACTAGCAAAAAAACAGAAAAGAAAGAAAAGGAAAGAGAAAAGGAACGGGAAAAAACTGAGAAAAGGTCTTCTTCACCAAGCAGTTTAAGTTTGAATACATCTTCTTCTTCCCTGCAAAGTTCGAAAAATTTAATGACAAACACTTCTGGATCGTTGAAATCCAATTCTCCTAGTCCATCCAGAAATAATAGCTCGACAAGTGCTGGGTCGATAAAGTCTACTGCCAGCAATATAACCATGACATCAGCGTCTTCTCCTCAAGGTCTGCCTTCTCAAGGTTCTCCCAAAATTGTTGTTAATAATGATGAGGACACTTCTGGTAATGTTTTTGGGTCTCCTTCCCAACCAACTAACAATAATGCATCAACTTCTTCTGGTTCTTCTTCAACAGGAACAGGAACAGCATCCACGTTATTACCAGGATCTTCAACATCCTTGAATGCGAATGCCAATGCACATACAAGCAATGTGCCCTCGATTGTGGCTTCTGGTCCGGCACCATCATTCAATTTGAATCACCCAATTACACCAACACCAACATCTCCAAACTCGTCTATGGGATTTCATAATCAATTTGAGGGTAAAGCGACTCATAGCCAACATTCTGCCCAGTCTCATTATTCCCAATTGACTCCTAATATTGCTTCTCCAGGGAAAGAGAATATTGACATTGATTTGATTGTCACCCCCAAAAGACATTCATCTTCTCGATTTGAACCAACATCTTCGGATAGATACCAAGAAATTGTTAAATTGCCCAATTTCGATGAAGTGTTACCTGAAGAACAAATTCAATTGTTTATACAGAAAATTGATCAATGTAATATCATGTTTGATTTTAGTGATCCAACATTTGATATTAGGGGCAAAGAAATCAAAAGAATAACTTTACAAGAGTTGATTGGGTTTATATCCAACAACCGTTTCACATACACTGATGAAATGTATAAACATGTGGTCACTATGTTTAAAAAGAATCTTTTCCGACCAATCCCGCCCCCAGTTAATCCTATTGGTGATATATATGATCCTGATGAAGATGAGCCGGTAAGTGAATTAGCTTGGCCCCATATGCAAGCCATCTATGAATTTTTCTTACGATTCATTGAACTGCCTGATTTCCAACATCAAGTTGCCAAACAATATATCGATCATGAATTCATTTTGAGGATATTAGAGTTGTTTGATAGTGAAGACCCTCGAGAACGTGATTGCTTGAAAACCACTTTACATCGTATTTATGGTAAATTTTTAAGTTTAAGAAGTTTTATTAGAAAATCGATAAATAATGTTTTCCTACAATTTGTTTACGAAACAGAAAGATTCAATGGTATTGGTGAATTATTAGAAATATTGGGGTCAATTATTAATGGGTTTGCATTACCATTGAAAGAAGAACACAAGATTTTCTTGGTTAGAGTATTGATTCCATTACATAAAGTAAAGTGTTTATCGTTATATCATCCTCAATTGGCATATTGTATTGTCCAATTTTTAGAAAAAGATCCCTCCTTAACTGAAGATGTGATTATGGGTTTGCTTAGGTATTGGCCTAAAGTTAATAGTCCTAAAGAGGTTATGTTTTTGAATGAAATTGAAGACATATTTGAAGTGATGGAGCCAAATGAATTTGTTAAAATCCAAATTCCTTTATTTGCTCAATTATCTAAATGTATAAGTTCGCCTCATTTCCAAGTGAGTGAAAAAGTGTTGTGCTATTGGTCAAATGAATATTTTTTGACGTTAATTACAGAGAATGCTGAAGTTGTGTTACCGATAATTTTTGCATCGTTATATGAATTGACAAATGCAACTCAAGCGGGTATTGAAAATGGTATAATGAATCAAAAACTAGCTCAATTCCCTAATGCTACTACTGATGCTAATGGTAATCTAATTGATAATGGGTTAGTATTACAAGATTTACAACAAGGAATAGCTCCAAGTATGAATAATCCTTCTCATCCTCACTACAATATTTTCCAAGCTCATGCTTCGATAAGCAACAACAACAACAACAACAATAGTAATAATAATAATAACAATGATAACAGTATAAATAATCCAGATAGTATGAATATTAATACGGATTCCAATGGTAATGAGATGTCTGATGAGGAGTATTATGATCTGTTTACTGGCATGGGTGGAGGAGCAGGAGGAGCAAATCCCAATAATCCATTAGGTGATGATTTTGGTGGTGCATTTGATGATGGTACTGGAGGGTTATTACAACATAATTCAGCAACATCAAATTGGAATAGAAGTATTCATTCGTTAGCTTATGGAGCATTAAAAGTGTTTATGGATCATAATCCAATCTTGTATGATCATTGTACTGTGCTTTATCATCAATCATTAGCAGAACAAAAGCAACGTGAAGCAAATAGAAAAGAAGGTTGGAAACGAGTTGAAGAATTAGTTCGACAAATTAAAAATAAAAAGAATTTGGAACTGCAACAACCACAACATCCAGCTAGTGGAGTGATTTGAAATGAAAATCAAAAAAGAAAGAGACATTCCAAGGAAGATTATCAGTTAAATAAACATGCAAAATTAAAAAAAAAAAAAAAGAAGCAAACAAAGGGGAAGTGTTTTCTAGTATATTATGTATTGATTTACAATGAAAATATAAATTTCTTTCATTATTGTTATACAAGTAAATCCTATTTATTTGAAGTAGATCTTATGAAGAAGGAGAACCATTTTTAGTAATATTAATTGAGTAGAAGTGTCTTTTGTAGCACAATTGTTACGTACTTATGTAGTTTGTTGTTTGAGATTACCAAATAAATTATGATTACCATCCAGTCAATCAATCCTATACACCAGAAGTTGGTGAATTGAATTTCTCACACGACTCTTGTATTTTTTATGATCAACATCATCATCACATCAAAAATGAAAAAGTTTCATCTTTTGAATTTACTTTTTCTTTCTCTAGTTTTCCTTCTTTGCAGTTTTCTTTCAAAGCAGTTAATTAATTAAACTATATAAAGAGTATGTTAATCGACTTATACGAACTTTCTTCTTCTACCTTATACCTTGGATATATGTAACTACTGTGATGATAAAGCTTTATACCTAAATTAATATTGAACAATTACTATTAGTAATGAAATACAAATAAAGAACCGCTACACTGATTTTTTAAGAATATTATATATTGAAACAAGAAGAAAGGAATGGAAGAAATCAATGAATAATGGGAGTTATTGAATTACTAACTAAGCTTGAAAGAATAGAACAATAGATTTCTCTACAGTACAGTGAGGGGGAGAAAATCATTTACTCTGGGGTTCCCGATTTTAGGGGAAAGTGACACTGATGGTTATAAATAGATGATACGGAACTTACCACGGAAAGTAGAATCAAGATCTCTGATTGGATTTCTCCTTCCATCGGTAGATCCGAAATTACCGCACAAATATCTATTAAAAAGTATCCAAACTCTTTCCCTCTAACTAATAAATACATATATTATTTTTCCAATCAATTAAAGTAGATTATCAGACTCTTATCAATGCAACTAAATCACTACTCAGTTGTGTGTAATCAACACTGTTGTTTATAGTTTGTTTTAGCAATATCTCTGTGTGGGTGTGTCAAATGTCCTGCACATAAATTTTTTGAATGGATTATGCGATGATTACAAATTGATTGATTGAAAACATTTCTTTTTTTTTTTCCCTCGTCCCATACAAAATCTGACTCCTTCAAACTGTAGGCATCTCTCTCCTACGAAAAAAAATTTTCAATCCTAAAAATTTCTTTCCCTTTCTTTCCTTTTCTTCTTTTTCTTTTCTGGCAAAGTTTGTCCCGTTTAATAAGCATATAGTTCTTATTATCTTCAAATCCTTTCTACTTATATTATAAATTCCCCTCCTACCACCTCAACGATGGTTTTTGAAGCCTCCAAAGCAACCTCTTATTTGAAAGATTACCCTAAAAAAGATGGTTTATCAGTCAAAGAATTGATTGATTCTACTAATTTTGGTGGGTTAACTTATAACGATTTCTTAGTATTACCAGGTTTAATCAATTTCCCTAGTTCAGCTGTTTCATTAGAAACCAAATTGACTAAAAAAATCACTTTGAAGTCACCATTTGTTTCATCACCAATGGATACTGTTACTGAAGAAAATATGGCTATTCATATGGCATTATTGGGTGGTATTGGTATAATTCATCATAACTGTACTGCTGATGAACAAGCAGAAATGGTTAGAAAAGTTAAAAAATACGAAAATGGATTTATTAATGATCCAGTTGTCATTTCTCCTGAAGTAACCGTTGGAGAAGTTAAAAAAATGCATGAAACTTTGGGGTTCACTTCTTTCCCTGTTACTGGTATGTTTATTTTTTTTTATCTGTGTGTGTTTGTTTGTTTGTTTCGAAAAGGGTATCACATTAAGTATACTCTGATGATTATTCTTTAAAATTTATTAACTTTCGTTCTACCGAATAAAAACTATGTTTTTTTACATCAAACGATGTTGGGGAAAACTTTATTAATCTGATTCTTTTTTTACATTAATTCCATAATGTGATACCTAGAAACAAATACCACTAGAAACCCAATTTTTTGAGAATTAAAAAAAAACAAAATTTACTAACAAATATTGTATACTATAGAAAATGGTAAAGTTGGTGGTAAATTAGTTGGTATTATCACTTCTCGTGATATTCAATTCCACGAGGATGACAAATCACCAGTTTCTGAAGTCATGACTAGAGATTTGGTTGTTGGTAAAAAAGGTATTTCATTAACCGATGGTAATGAATTGTTAAGATCTTCTAAAAAAGGTAAATTACCAATTGTTGATGATGAAGGTAATTTGGTATCTTTGATTTCTCGTACTGATTTACAAAAGAATCAAGATTACCCAAATGCTTCAAAATCATTCCATTCTAAACAATTATTATGTGGTGCTGCCATTGGTACCATTGATGCTGATAAAGAAAGATTGGACAAATTAGTGGAAGCTGGATTAGATGTTGTTGTATTAGATTCATCTAATGGTTCATCAATTTTCCAATTGAACATGATCAAATGGATCAAAGAAAAATACCCAGAATTACAAGTTATTGCCGGTAATGTTGTCACTAGAGAACAAGCAGCATTATTGATTGAAGCTGGTGCCGATGCCTTGAGAATTGGTATGGGTTCTGGTTCTATTTGTATCACTCAAGAAGTCATGGCTTGTGGTAGACCTCAAGGTACTGCTGTTTATGGCGTCACTGAATTTTCCAACAAATTTGGTGTTCCATGTATTGCTGATGGTGGTATTGGTAACATTGGTCATATCACTAAAGCTTTAGCTTTGGGTGCTTCTTGTGTTATGATGGGTGGTTTATTGGCTGGTACTGCCGAAACACCAGGTGATTACTTCTATAGAGATGGTAAAAGATTAAAGACTTATAGAGGTATGGGTTCCATCGATGCCATGCAACAAACCAGCTCCAGTGCCAATGCTTCTACATCAAGATATTTCTCGGAAGCTGATAAAGTATTGGTTGCACAAGGTGTTTCCGGTTCAGTTGTTGATAAAGGATCCATTACTAAGTTTGTTCCATACTTGTACAATGGGTTACAACACTCTTTACAAGATATTGGTATTAAATCGATTGATGAATTGAGACAAAACGTTGATAACGGTGAAGTTAGATTTGAATTTAGAACCGCTTCAGCCCAATTTGAAGGG